>NC_134862.1:71708437-72060437 GCF_049852395.1 Peromyscus maniculatus bairdii | reverse complement strand
TGGAAAGGTAAGTTGATCAGGCCCTTGCCCATCTGTGACTCTGGAAGGGTTCAAGCTGTAATACTATTTCCTCCATGAAAATGTATAGCCTCCTGTTTGTTACATAATTGTGTGGGTATTTGTCAGATAAAGACTTCAGTACTGAATCGAACCCGTGACATAGGTATGTAGAGAGTCCAAATGGTCCTTGACACTTGGAAGTTACTAATTTCCCTTTCAGCTTCTGTAATCTTCAGAAGAGTTTGCTGTCACTGATACGCATGCACCTCCATATCTCCTCTGTTTTTACACTAATATTAACAAAAGATCTATAATTTATGGCCACTAAGAATTCCTTGTAAGAGTTGAAAATGCCTCTTTCCCTAAAGAGAAGTACATTTCAACGTGTCATCATATCAGTGACTAGTGCTCTAATTCTTGAGGCCATGTAACTTTTTTGAGCATTCCAAGGCTAATACTACATACAGATGGCCGGTTGAACACGTAGCCATTATCCAAGAGGAAGACATGCTAGTGGAACTTAAGGCTGTAGGTGTCTAGGTCACGGCACTCTGGCCAGAAACAGCTTGAAGGAAAGATCTAGCTCCTGAATGTGGACAAAGAAATGCTGCTAAGAACGAGGCATAGAACCAGAGTCCCAGTGAAATGGCCTGAGCATCCAGATGGGGCTCAAGCTCAGGTAGAAGTCAAGACAGAGAATATGTACATTCTAAGAATAGAGTCCTCCAAGAAATATGCTGAGACACTCTAGACCAGAGCTGTACCAGAAGGGCACCTGGCAAGGATAAATATAAGCTGAGGAAGCCAGGGAGATCTGACAGCCAGGAAGAAGAAATCAGTCTGATGCCAAATGAAAGACAAAGGGGAGGGAAACACTGTGGACGACCAAGCAATCAAAGACAGCTTTGACAAGGTCATAGAAGGAACCCTCAATCCAAATTTAGACATTAGAGAAGTCCTGAGGTACAGGAAATAGATTCAATTAGCACCCCTGACAAATCCAGCCTTCTTCTGGCAACACCCGGGACAAATGTGGCCTCAGTTCAGAGGCTTCAGGAACTTGAGTCCTTGGCTGGTTACACTTCCTGTGATCAGACAGCTATATGTTCTCAAGGTCACCAGAATGGGCCAATCCAGTGTGACCTATCCAAGGCTTAATAAGGGTACAAATGCAAGGTTTGCACCAGACACAAAATTACCAAAGGAGGAGGCTTTCTGGGCCCCACCTCTGGGGGGTACACACATTCCACTCTGATGTGCACCAGATCAGTATTTAGAGGTATCGAAACCAAAAGATTGGAATTCCTCTGAGTGAAAGAAGGACTGGTGATTATAGTCATCTATTCTGGAGCTTGTGTAAACTATGGAGAGGCTCTGAACAAGAAATGTCGGATCCAGCTGCCCCCTAACCTCTTCTCCATCAGTCTTTACCCTGTTCGGCATCACATAGACAGATAACAGTTGATTTCATCTGCTTATTTCCCAGCTCCGTTCTGCTACACACAGCTCTCCTCTGCCAATTCCTAACTCCAAAATCATTATCATATTTCCCAGTCTAAAGTTTTTAGTAAAAATAATGTTAAAGACGTCATGCTTTGCACTAACAGTCTTTGAATTCATATTGTGAACCAGGACCTGTTCCAGGACTAGAGGACTTGAGAGTGAATTAGGTAGAAATTATTCCTTCTCTACGGTTATATTCTGTTGGAACAAAGTAGTTAATATGCAAATATAAATTAATAGAGCAGAAAATATTATATCTATACCACAGGATTTAAATATGAAGAAGAAATAGTGTATATATTAGATCTAGCTTTCATTATTTCTTGAATGGTCATCTAATTGGCCAGCTAGACTCCAGAACCCAAGCCATACCCCATTCTGTATGTAGAGGGCACAAGGTCCTCATGCTCACAGATAAACACTGGACAAACCAGGAATGTTAATCATGCAGGAATGTCTTCTTAATAGAGACACTATTTTCAGTTTTCCACCCAGAAAGCTGGGAGTGGATGTTGTTAATAACTTGGTGACCTTAGCTATTGTAGATCCTGACCTTACCCACATCCCCCAGAATGCTTATCCCAGACCATCCCTCCCTAGAGATGTATCTTTAGCTCTCAGTCAACAGAACCCATCCTTAGGGGAGATGTCACATGGACTTTGTAGCCTGGTGACCTCTACACTTTCTCAGTCAGAGGCCACACCAGATCCTAAACACTTAAGCTGTAGAACCCATCTTCATGGTCACATGTACATGCAAGTTGAGTTTTGATATGATTTGATACAGTTATGGGATTGTATCACATCAGGAAGCTTTTTTTTTCAACAGTTATACTGTGTTTAAATATGCTTACAGACTCTAGAAGTTTGAGCCAGCACTGACTTAGTCAGGCTGAACTGAGTTTTCCTTCATGCCTATTGAGTTTCATTTTCCTGCTGAGGATGCTTGCAGGGACCCCCACACCCATGGTCCCTCCCACTTGCCTTTCTGAAATGAACCTTTAGGTATATCACTTCGGCTCAAAAATCATTCTCTGCTATGCCTTTATCTGCTTCAATCATGTATGAGGTGCCGCCCAATATGGCTTAACCTGCTTTTCCAGTCTCTCTTGTAACTGTGTTCCAGATCAACAATATGGCTTACAGGTTGGTCCATGAATAAACCCACCTCCATGGTGAATACTTATGATTATCCACCTGCCTGGGTCAATCCAGGCATCTTTCAAACCTGCTTTACAGCTACATTATTTCCTCCTAGATCAGACTTTAAGCTTCCTGTGTCCTCAGGAGCAGGTTAAGATCTGTCTCTGGTTATGACTCTCCCTCCTGCTGGATGGGCTGAGGAAGATCGCAAGGAGAACCACTGTCCCTTTGTAACCACTGTCCCAGATGGGGCTACCACAGTGTCATCAGACACTCACTAGCAAAAGAAGCTCAAACAGATTGACCCAAAGATTCAAGAGTCTCAGTGCTTCTGAAATGCTTGCCAGAGCTGAGAATTTTCAGTTACCTTATAATGCTGAAGTGTGAAAAAGTTAAGATGTATTTTGACTTTCAGCAAACTTGGTCACGAAGCTACAGAAAATAAGCAATTCTTTAGGTCTGGCACGTGGGTGCTGCCGTCTAAAAGCCTGGTGGAAAAAGTGGTCACCTTTGCTTGAGTGAGTACTTCACAATCAAGAACAGATGGTGACCCTACATGAGTCTCTGAGTTCACAATGCTCAAGGAACTCAGGACTTAGAAAATGAAGGACTTGACCAAACATGTCTCTAAATGCCACATACTGAGTCTATTTACTTGGACTGTTCCTGGCACCAACTTCAGAATTATGATCCTGTCAGAAGAGAGAATTTCACTGGGAGAATATCATACGGAAAAGTGTTGACAGGATATCAGGGAGTCTAAATAGTAAGACAGCCCCGAGTATCACAGAGGTGCGAACCACAGAAGGCACTGCCCCTCCCAGGGCTAATGAGACAAAAGGAGCAGGTTCTGGGCTGAGCAGATAATTAAGATGGTAAAGCTTGACTACCAGACACTATACAGAAGAGCCAGGAGTGGGAGCCAATGCTTGTAATCCCAGTTCTGGAGAGGTAAAAACAGGCAAAGCCCCAAGGCTCCAGAGATTTGCTAGCTGGCCAGCCTGGACAACTTGGAGAGTCCCAGACCGTGAAGATATCTATCTGGGACAGCACCCGACAAACAACATCCAAGGCTATCCTCTGGCCTACACGTGCATTCATGTGAGCGCCAGTCTGCATACACACGGGGGTAGGGAAGAAGGAAGGGAGAGAGACTGGAACTCACACTAAGGAAATAGACTGGAAATATTAAAAACTAAAGGTCTTAAGGGAACTGGCAGAGCTGGTGCCTCAACTCTGAGAAGAGTGCCAGGTGGTTTGGGCTAGTATCTCTGAGGCAATGTGAAGAGACTGGTTCTACAGGTTGGGGGAACAACTATCACTGTAACTGAATCTACCTAATGCGTCAGCAAGGTAGCTGGGGTGACCACATTTGTGGCAGAAATGCTAAGAGAAACTGGAAGGGAAAAGTTCCTTCTCTCCCAGCCTTTGAGACTCCCCCAGACAAGGAGCCAGCAGACCAAAAGAAAAAAAAAAGCATCAGAGCATAAACTGACAGGCTTGAAGTTGAGAGGCACTACCTGAACCTGCAAGCATTCTTTAAACCATCTCAGATGCTTGGGAGTGGGGAAGAAGGGATGATGTTGTTCATCAGGTGGTACAAGTGTGTCTTGAAAATTCAATGCACAGCACACTAATGATAATTAAAGCAAATATCATGTACTTAAAATTTACTAATACAGGAGATGTTAAATGTTCTCAACTATAGGAAAACAAAGGTCATCACGTGAAGTGATAAATATGTTGATTAGCCTGCCTGTTACCCTTTCACATTGTATATTATAGCAAAAGATTGTATTGTGTACCTCAAAATATACATTTTATTCATCAATTATATCGAAATAAGATACATTTTATAATATAATATAACATCTCAAAAAACAAAAGCCCTAAGTTTTGCACCCATCTATGTGGTAATAATAAAATTCCCTTTACAGAAAAACTAAACAAAGCGTCTTAAAAGCACTATAAAATCAGCATGTATCATGCATCTATTGAGCCTCTACTGAATATTCAACTCTCTGCTGGATGGATGCCAAGGAAGATAAAAATTAAAAAAAAAAGGAGGAGACATGTTGGTGTCTGGCTGGAAATGGGAAATCTGCCCACCAGGATAATAATCAACACTTATGAGCCAATTCACAAAACCTTCTGAAAACATATAGCTATTAGGTAGTGTGGGCATATCATTTGGTCTACAGAAATTTAGAAACAAGACATATAAACAAACGCTAAGAAACTTTCTACTGAAGAGTGAACTTTGTACAGATTAAATGAACATGGAGAATCCCCCCAGAGACACTGCAGAGGTCTGTGTCAGGAAGGAGCATGATCCCTTGTGGGGGGATGAGAAAGAGTGTGGCTGAATGACAGGCATTTCGGGGTATCATGGTAGACAGGTAAATGCCAAGAAGTGGGGAGATTAGGAAGCAAGGGAGATTGTGTGTACCCTAATCTCCAGGGAGGAACACCATAAAATTTATCATTCGGGAAAATTAATTTCCTGAAGCCGTTAGGGCTTCCAAATGATGCATAGGTCCCGAGGACTGGGAGAGGAAATTTACTACCAAAGGCAAAGGAGCTCCATCGAAAGAACGGAGTTGAGCCAAAGTTCATCTGGCAGGGCAGGGTGGTACCAAGAACACAGGGTGAAAGAAAGGAACAAGCATTCTACTGCTCTGCCCTTCACCTCCTGATGGCGCTTCTTGGTCCAGGACCTCCTCTCACCTAACTGAAGGTGTCACTAAGAGGTGTTAGATGTCTCTTAACTGAAGGAAAGTTCCAGGAAATATAAGGCTAAGTTGTCTTCCCTGCCTCTCTGCTGTGCCTGAGCTAAAACACAGGGAGCGAGAACGAGCTAGGCACAGCCCCAGCAAGGAGGAGGGTCTGCGCAGTGCAAGAGGGCCTGGAGAGGAGGAGGGAGAGAGGAGGAGCGAAGCCCAGAGACGCGAAGTCACAATAAATCAAGGCCTCTGGCTGTGGTTCTGGGTACCCCCATGGTCCCTTGGGTCCATCAAAGTACAAATGTAAGAATTACATAGTGTGAAATCATCTAGAGACTCTCCCCAAACTCTCACAAATTCTACCATAATCAGCTTGGCTGGCAGACACCAGCTCTTTCCACACTTGAATTCCTTCGACTCCCTAAAAAGTCCTAATCCCCTGGCCAGAGAAGCTAGTCAACAGGCCAGTGAACAGCTTGTTCACACAGCCCTGCTCTGTGCGACAGTCACACTGCAAACCACCTCTGGAGCTTGAAAACGGGAGATGTGAAGTCTCCAGAAAACCAGAGACCCACCAGGTAGTCTCTGTGATCTCTTCTCCCATATGAACTCCTAATCACCTCTCCAGAGGCATCATGGAGGTTTTACAGTTTTCTAACATTCTAATAAAAGCTGGAGCTCTTTCATTTCAAAGTACTCTAAAATCCCTAGAATCCTAAACAGCTACTTAAATTAAAAAAACGTACTTTCTGAATCCCTGCCATTTGCTTAGCTAGCTCTGGGCAGGAGAAATAAGGAACTGCGCACGATGGGGTCTCTGAGATGAAAAAAGCCACTAAGTGTTGAAATGGGGCAAGTTAAACAGTGATTGAGAACACCGTGAAACTGATCAGTGAAGTTAGCACTTGGGTAAAGAAAAGGCCTGGTGGAAATGAAACTGTGCAGGGAAGCTAAGTGCTTCCACTCTGGACTCCCTCCTGAATCACACAGACTGGAGCAACGGGGAGAGAGGAGCAGAGGCGGGGGTCAGAGAGCGGACCTCTGACGTCACAGTCTGCTCTTTACATTGGCCAGTTTCATGAACTGGCCAACTACAAGAAGTAGATCAGCAACTCAAATCAAGAGGCTTGAGCTTCCCCCACCACCACCACCACCACCACCACCACCACTGGCACAACAAACTCTTTCCTTGGAGTTCGGGTGCTAAGGTTTTGTTTACATTTTCTATAATTTCAAAGCAAGAACAAATAAAAGAATTATGAGTCATTTAATCTCCCAGGGGTTTCACTTTACATCCTGGTGACCGTATCAGTCACCATTGTGTTTTTTTAGAGCCAAGGGCCAGGGCCCCCATTCATGCCTTCCCTCCAGTCCTTTCTTCCTTGTCCCCCCAGGCCCTCCTGGTCCTTCTTTTATTCCTACGACACTCAATCCTTCTCTTCCAGGTATTAGCAGAGCTCTACACCATGAAAAATACAAAGAAAAAGGAAATTTTGCTTTAAGAAAAATAGCCCTGCCCCCTTTCTCAATTTTGACATTAAAAACCAATTCTCTTCTACATTTGGAGAGCTGTTGGTTATCTGGGCAGGGGAAGAAGGTGGTTGGTTAAGAGGTAAAAATCTCTTAAAATCAGGCAATCAGTATTCACAGAAGTGATTTGATGCAATGGGTTTCGCTTAAGGGGTCCATTTCTAGTTCTGAACCTTGTATTTAACTGTGAACTGGTAGAGAAGTCATTTTTGAATTTCAAGCTACTGAAGCTTCATTTGAAATTCTGAGCGTTGGTTTGGTTATCTTCATGGTGCTGCCTGCTGTGATGGTGCTGACTTGGTCATTTCTTAGAGAATGGAGTAATCAGAAGAAGGAAGGTTCAGTGTCTTGTTATACAAGAATTGCACGTAATGAATACACACTGTTAATGTGCTCCTGTGTCTTCTTGTGTTAAGGTGGGGATCCTGACACACAAACCTTGGCTAATAATTTCAACTGAAAAACCCTAAGCATCAAAGAACAATTTTTTAAAGAGTTTTTTTCATACCATCTATCATCCGTCATGGGCAAGAAAGTGGCCATTGTCGGAGCTGGTGTCAGTGGTTTGGCTGCAATACGGTGCTGTCTGGAGGAAGGGATGGAGCCCATCTGCTTTGAAAGGAGCAATGATGTTGGAGGCCTTTGGAAATTCTCGGTAAGTGGTCCATCTCTAGGACACAAGAGGTAGAATGATGATTTCCATTGCAAATCACATCTGGTCAGACTTGAAAACCATATCACAAAAGTCCCAGGTCTGGAAAGTTAAGTCTGACTTCTCCTATTATATTAATATTGGTTCACTCAAAACTACTTCACACAAGCAGGGCTGAACTTAGCTGAACCTTAAAGGATGCCTCAAAGAAAGCAGGCCACTTTGTAATGTATTTCTAGTCTTTAGCTCATCAACAATACCATGACCTGTCTGGTGGACAGTTCTCCAAGGGATGGAGTGCTAATGTCAGTAATTAGCTTAAAGTAATACATTGCCACGTTCTTGTATATTTGCAAAGATTCTATCATTTATTCCTCTTAAATCCCAACAAAATAGTTTGGAAAAAATCTGGACTAGAATCAAATTCTGAGTTCTATTTACAACTCAGGTTTTCTAGGCAGATCTTAGGCAAGTTGACTACCACACTCGGGAGCTCAAGTACTCATCTGTCAAACACAGAGATTGGAAATTAGGTTACCTCTAATGTGCCTTGTGATTCCAACAGGATATGATTTTATGACTAACTGTGTCTCTCAGAGCAGTTATAAATTATTATAAATGTTGATGGTGTATGTGGTTATTGGATTGCCTGTCAACTCTAAATCTGAAGAGAAAAATTATGATCTTTGCCATATAGTCTTCAAAACAATATGGCCAAGAAATGTTCAACATAAATATAACATTCAAGTTTCAGAGCCAAATCTGGGAGCACTCCTAGCGTTTCTGCCTTGAATTTTCCAGTCAATGTGACTGCATGGAAGTGATACATACTTTTGGCTCAAAGAGAGTGTATCCACAACACTCACTGTGCAGCCATCTTTCTCTGTCTCGGTCTCAGTGCTTGCCTACCTGCAATTTTCATTCTCTGATAAAGAATTTAGTACTAATTTAGAATACATCTGTATTCATCTCATGAGATTTTTCTATAGTTTTTGTTCCTGCTAAATGCAAAGTTTTACATGAGTGAGATATCTAGTCATGGATTTTATTTTCCAGTCTGGAAATAAGGGTTTTTTTTGGAGCATTCCATTTTCTTTATATCTGCCCAGAGAAGTGTAACTAGCTTAGAATAACATGACTGTCCACAATCCCATCAGCAAGAGCTAAATGCTACATCATCATTGGATGTGTCTGTTTTGTGCTAGTGAGTAGGATGAGAAACATGTGACATAATCATTCTTCTACATCAATGGTTTCCAGCTTGCTGATGAAGGGAGTCATAACTTAAGTCCACAACACTTTGATATCAAATAAACAAGAATTCAGTTGATAGCAACACTTTTCATGGGGTAATGATGGAAACAGTCTGACCATGAGGTATGTAATGGATCCAATCTGAAAAAAAAAACTGAGTATATTCTAAGAGGCATGTTAGCTATCAGATTATTAAAACAGTGAACCTCAAGAATTTGGGATTTCCCCAGGATCTCAAGCTGAGAGAAGAAAAGCCTAGGCCATTCAAGGAGGAAGCTCTTCTGTAGAGAAAAGAGCTTTATACCCTCACAGAGATGGTGTGGGTCAATGGTGGATGGGACCATGCCTTGACCTAAAATGCTGAAATGTGTCTATCCTTGGTCCTCTATTTAAACATCAGTCTCATTTTAGGAGCCTAGAGATGAGCTGGAGTGGGGAAATAACTGGGTCTTCCCCTTTTCTGGTTTTTACTATTAATTTTGGTGGCCTAATTGACTTGTTGAAGATAGTTGGACATACCTGGCTTCTCGAGCCACAGACTATGACCCAAAGTTCAGTAGCAGTGAAATATAAAAACCATAAGCCAAACTGTTATACAGCTGATTCCCACTCTTACTTTATCCTACAGAAATTTTATCATGTTTGATTATAGGTAGGTACCCCAGACTTCACTAGGAGACTATGGATCATAATTCAAAACTATACATATTCCATAAAATAAATGGCCCTAAGTATCTCAAATAAAAAGTTATTGACAAGATAGTTACTGAATAAAAAGCTTCTGAAATCTTCATAAGTCAGAAGAAAATTCCTGCAAGATAGCAGTGAGCTGAATCTTAGTGAATGTTGTCAAAGAAAGTAGATAACTACATGATGCAGTTCCAGAATGCCATTCCCGTCATGATCTGTGAGTGGTGCCCACTGTCATGTGAATGTACTGGCAGTGTGCCAACACCAGCATCATAAGAAAAATCAATGATCCCCAAAATAAAAATGAGAAATGTCGAAGTCATCAGCATCCAAGAAGGAATCTGAGTTAGCTTTATCACCACCTCAAGAAGCTTATGTAAGGAAGCAAAAAGTGATAGTTTAACAAGATACAAAGTCAGACTCTGGTTATCCCCAAGATAGAAGGTCTGTTTTCCACCAAGTTATGTATATAAGCAACATTCTACTCGGAGTCCCAGTGAATACATTCAAATACTTGAAACTGCAGTCTCCTCCGCTCATCCCCAAGCCTTCTTTCTTTTCTAAGAAAAGTTGCTTTGCACAGTATGCTCAGACAGGAATTTTTGAAAAAAAATGTGTTACATAAGCTTTCATCTTGAAAGTCCCTGCTGTGCAAAAAGGTGTGCAGGAAGACAGAAACCTGATCATTCTGAACTTTCTACTGTATGCTTTTCCTAAGAAATGGAAACCAAACGGGGTTTAAAGAACAGCAGATTAAATATGAACGAGTTTTAAGTTTCATACATTCACATAGGATGCCACGTCCTCAAAAGACTTGGTTAGTTTTACAATAAGAAATTTCTCCCATGAAAGTACTAACCAAGCTTGACCCTGCGGAGCTTCAGTGCATTCAAGGTGGTATGGCTGAAACTGGCCTGCTGAAGATGAAGATATTCTAAGGGGACACTTGTATTCCCCAGTCTATCAGACTATTGAAACAATGGACATCCCAAAATGGATATTTCCCCCAGGAATCTCATGCTGGGAGAAGGAAAATATTGGAGGCCTTTGTATCTCTGAGAAGAGATTTAATGTTAGATACTGACTGCATCTAACATTTGTTGGACTACCTTGTATGATGAAATGGAAGCCTAGACAATTTTGAGTCAATGGTGGGAAGGACCCCACTTTGCCCTGGACTGCTTAGATGTGCATAAACTTTAATCTCACTTAAGGACTTATACAACGGACTGGAGGAGGTCACCGGGTCTCATCATCCTTCTTCCCAATGACCACATTGACTAAAGCTCCTTTTTCTGCTTCTTACTATTAATTTTGCTGTCTCAATGGACTTCTGGAGAACAGGTGGCTGAACTTGACTTTTTGGAGTACAGATTATAGCCCCAACTTTGGTAACATGGTCATACACAGCAATTGAAATTTTCTCAAGGAACAAACAGTAGATTGCCATCATTTTGCTTGAAAAAAAAAGGGAAAACATCAGAGTCAGAATAATCTGAACTTATTTTTTTCTCACTCACTTATTCACGTATTTACTCAGCAGATACATTCTGGGTGTATACAGTACCATGTGAGGCATAGCATCAAGTAATAAGTACACTAGGAAGCCAGTGTTTTACATTTTCCTTAATTTTTAAGAATTTCATACATGTATACAACAAAGTATGATCATACCTACCTCTCATCCCTCCTCCAGCTCCCCTGTATGCCTTCCCAACTTCGTGCCTTTTTTGAAATAACCCACTGAGTCATTAGGGCTATCCATATGTGCACTGGTGTGAGGCCAGTCACTGAACCAAGAGAAACCTATCAGTGGCCATAGAAATGAAAACAACTATGATGTAAGCAAATATGTCATTAGGGCAATAAAGACAACAGGAGCTTGGTGGGCGCAGGGATGACTGACATTTGATGAGAGGGAGAAAGAGAAAGCAAGTTGAAGGAGCAACTTTGAAACTGGAGCTGGAGAGTTTATTTAACCCAACAGAAATTGAACAGATACACAGAGATAAGTATGAGAGGCAATAAAAGCAGACTGATGAAAACACACAAAGAATGTTCTGGAATTCACCTCAAGTCCTCCAGTCACTTATGACCTAGAGCAGAAGAGGAGAGATGCCAAGGCTCTCGATAGAATGACAATGTGTTGATAATGTACCCACAGCTGTTGGTCTCTAGTTCTAGGACACAGTCTTTCAGCCTGTGTCATAGTTGGCGCTTAATTCCCTCCTGACTGATTCTAACTACCTCGCATGGTGACATGAGGAAAGGGCATGCTTTTTGAAGCAACTGTCTACTGTTGTACATTTCTCTTATTGGAGGAACAGCCTCTGAAGAAAATTTCAAGTTCTCTTTCCGTGTTAGGATTGCTTAGAATTGATGCAGGAAAACACATGCACTTACTCAATCTGAAAAGAGTCGCAGGCCAGATCACCTCTTTTTCCAGAGCAAGCTTAGATTTTTAACCATTCCCTGGCCCACAAACGTGCCCTCCCTCTTTCCAGTGGACAGCTGAGAAAGCTTCTTCCCTCCTTGCTTGACAACTGGCCACAGCTGTGAGTAAATACAACAGCTCAGACCCCAGAACCCGCCAGGGAAGAGCCTTCACCCTGTTTTTGACCTCCATAAATATTTCCAAGCAAGTCTTTAAAAAGATAAAAATTTGAGCCTAGAAATTTATGAGAAATGTGGCAATCATAGATAGAGGAAGAATATATTCTCAACTTGAGGAGAGACACTGAGGCCTCAGGCTGAACCCTTCCCTCCCAGAGACATAGACCTCATGATCCTTTCTAGATCTCCCTGTCTTGGTCTTCCAGAAGCTAGCCTGGTGAACAAGAGATGGGCATCTTAAATCAAGCAACAGTGTGACATTGTATCTCTCTCCTCTGTTACATAAGAATTCCTTCAGGCCTTGGGGACATAGAAAAGGCCAGCTCTGAGATGTGTTTTCAAGGCAGCACCCTGTGTATGTTTTATCCTGTCCACACAAGAGACAGGAAATGTTTATTTTCAATTTCGCTTCCGACTGCTTTTCAACAAGAAGCCACTTTTCAATGACATACAGGTTTTAGAGAGGAATGCCAAGCAGTGACACATAGTCTGAGTCCTGTGTTTTCCTGTGAATTTTTTTGGAAGAGTGAATTCCCATAGCTGATGAGTTAAAGGCTCCTCAACTTATTTACAGCAGAGCGTAGTTTCCCACACTGTGGTCTCAGGACCAGCCACACCAGTATCCCCTGCAACTTCTTAGAAGTACAAATTCTCAGGCTTCTCAGGTCATATATTAGAGGCAGGGAATCCAAAATTTTGGAAGTGAAACCCAGGAATCTGCAATTGGGAGGATTTTCTTGTGATTCTGGTTGCACCAAAGTGGATACGCCACTTGCACACTAGGTCTTGTGGCTGGTGAAGAGGGTACCGATGTCCATGAAGCAACCACCTAAGACAAAAGCCACACACTGTACTGCTGTAGCCTTGTTTTTTCAAGGTAAGCATGATATCAGATCCCGTGATAACACAGGGAAGAATAAGGAAAATGCGATTAATTAGGGCAAGGAGGGTTAATGTGGCAAGAGATCAGCTCTGTACAGTCCTATGTAAAGAGCTTTCTATTCTGTATCTGGAAACAAAGAACTCTTTTTTTCATACATTTTTATTGAAATTTTTTAATACAATGCAATACATTCTGATTAAATTTTCCTCTCTCCCAACTCCTCCCATATCCCATGCACCTCCCCATCTACCCAACCCACACCCTTCCTTTCTCTCTCTCTTTAGAAAGCAAACAAGAAAAAAACAAAATCACGTTAAAAAAGGAAGAAACGCACACACAAACACAAACAAAGCCCATAATAACACAGGATCAGGAACCATAATATAGGCACAAAAGATCAGTAAGAGGAAAAAAAGCCAAACAAAGCAACGTGAGACAAAACCATGGGGTTTGTTTTATGTTGGCCATCTACTCCTGGGCACGGGGTCTACCCTTAAGTGTGGTTAATATACCTAGTGAGACTCCATTGGAGAGAACCGATAAAAAAGAACTCTTAATTTTTAATATTAAAAGGGGTTTTGCTCCTGCTGGGTTGCCCCTTCCAGCCTTGATATGAAGAGATGTGCCTGGTTTTACTATAACTTGATATGTCGTGTTTGTTTGATATCCCTGGGAGGCCTTCCCTCCTCTGAAGAGAAAAGAGGAGTGGATCTGGGGGAGAGGAGATGGGGGTGGGGGGTAGGGGAACTGCAGCCGGGATGTAATATGTGAGAGGAAAAAAGTCTAAAGGGGGGGTGTTGATCAACTAATAATTGAATATTCTCAGAAAAGAGCACCATTCTTGCCTTCATTTTACAGTTTTGCTATTCTTCCTAGGGCCACGCGGAGGAAGGAAGAGCCAGCATTTACCAGTCGGTATTCACCAACTCTTCCAAAGAAATGATGTGTTTTCCGGACTTCCCCTATCCTGATGATTTCCCAAACTACATGCACCATAGCAAGCTCCAGGAATACATAAAGGCATTTGCCCAGAAGAAGGGTCTTTTAAGATACATACAGTTTGAGGTAGGACCTTGTACCCAGTACCACTGGAACACAGGAATGAATCAGAGAAGATGGAAGGACACAGCATCAGATAGCGTGTACCAAGTGTCTTGACACTTCACCAGTCAGCGGTTCTGTTAGACTATAGAGCATTTATGCACTCCCCCATCCAATTCCTCTCAGAAACTTTTTAAATGCCTTAGAAAATGCTGGAGACAAATATACTATCACAGCAAAGTTCTGTACCACACTCTCTTATGCTTGGAAAATCATCCAAAATTCTGTAGTCCATATTTAGATTCCTGTGGGTTCAATATTAATGAGTTATGCATTGTCCAATCAAATGTGGCATTTGTTAGAAATTATGACATTATGAAAAGAGTAACAACTTAAATGAGCCCTGTCCTTTACCCTCTTAGCCCATTATATGTCTCCTTAATGAATCTAGGAAGTATTATGAAGTGGAGCCATTGTTTCTGGAGCTGGCGATAATGTTTCATATTTGTTTGAAAGCCCTGTCTTAATTAATTAGTATTAAATGAAAGGTGCACACAGATAGTGAAGGAAACGCTATCTGTTTCCCTGAGGCTTCCCTGTTGACCTGAGGCTATATTTATATAATTATTTCCCCTGGGAGTTGTTCCAAACACATAGTTAAAATTTCCAGCTATCATTTTTCAAATTTTTTAAAGGGTAAAAAATCAAGGTTTATTGAGAAGTAAAGAAACAGCTGCCTGCAGCTGGAGAGAACTCAAAAAAAAGTTGGCCCCAGATGTCCTTTCATTACATTTATCTACTCATTCCATCCATTCATCTATTCTTGGAATTCCCAGTGTCAAAAATTGCCTTGATTTATGGCAGTAATATCTGCAAACATTAATCATGCTCCTGATACATGCTTATATCATGCTAATGTTATATAGGAAGAAAGATGAAGGAAGAAAAATCCCGCACAAAAGAAACATAGAATTATAGAAGGAATTACAGAAAAAACATAGAAGGAATTCTTTTTTCTCATTTTCTTTCAGACCCTTGTTTCCAGTATAAAGAAATGTTCTAGCTTCTTGGCCACTGGCCAATGGGAGGTTGTTACTGAAAAGGATGGGAAGCAAGATTCTCTGCTCTTTGATGCTGTAATGATTTGTTCAGGGCATCATGTGTACCCCAATATGCCAACTGACTCTTTTCCTGGTAAGCCTGAAATATATATAATAATAATGGGATTTATAGGCAAATAACTATGGTGGAAGCATATCTTTCCACAAAATTGTGTTTAAATTGCCAGAAACACCAAAAGAAAAATATTTATGTATGATGATATGAAAAATATAATAATTTGTTCCCCAAGCACTGAAGTCCAAAGACTTCAAAGATGATAATGCAAATTTAAGTCCTAACACACATGGGGTCTTTGAACAGTCATATCCAAAAATGTGGGGTTCTGCCAGAAAATTAAAGTAAGATTCATATTTTGTCTTTGTTTATAATTTACAAGTGAATGTTAATAATCTCAGTGTTGTGTGTATTAAGCATGCATAAATTTATATTTTGATGTGTGTGTATATAAATGTGTATGTATGTGTGCATGCATATGTGTGTGAGAAGAGTAGTAGTACTAGTTGTTGTTGTTGTTGTTGTTGTTGTAGCAGCATCAGCACATCCAGTTGCTATCTTACTTTGCTTTTCTGTTGTTGTGATAAAACACTGACCAAAAGCAACCTGAGAAGTAAAGGGTTAACTTCAATATATAGTTTATAGTCCACTGTGGAGAGAAATTTTGGCAGGAACTCAGGACAGGAACCTAGAGACAGGAACTGAAACAGAGATCATGAAGGAATACTGTTTATTGGCTTGGTCTTCTTGGCTCACTTAACTTGCTTTTCTATACAATCCAGAACCACCTGCCTTGAGATGTCACTGCCCACTCTAGGCTGAGCCCTTCCATATCAATCATTAGTCAAGAAAATGGTCCACAAGCTTGCCCACAGGCCAATCTGATGGAAGCATTTTCTGAATTGATGTTTGCTCTTCCTAGATAACCCCAGCTTGTATTGAGTTGACAAAAATACGAACCAGAACAGATGCCATCCAAAAATGAAAACGATCAAAGAAATAAATACACTCAAAAGTCTTCCTGCCCTCAATCCCATTTTTCATCCTCCCTTCCTTCTACTCTCCATCATCCCTCCCCCACTTTACGCTAATTTCTTCATCTTTTAATACATATAGTGTGTACTGAAAGGATCAAGCAGACGCCATAACAGGCTGCTCAGTCTTCTCTCAGAGATCAGGCCTCAATTTCAGTTTCCTGAGACTTGAGCAAGCAGTTTCTGGGAGGGCCATGACATAGTCCTTGCAGTAGCTCCCTTTCTGCACATACTCTGACTGTTCAAGGTTCAGCCAGTTGTTTACTGTCTGGGACCCCTCACCAGCTTAGAGCTACATGCATGGGTCAAAAGGAACATGTGAGGCCAGCCAGCCCCCATGGCAGCTCAAGGACAAAGCCTGGGACTTGTCCAGGCCTGCCCCAAAATAGTAACTGTAACCCCCAACCAGTAAATTTAAAGGTTATATACCCTCACCCAATCATATGATGCCAAGGCTTGTACCACCCTGCTTGCAGTTTTTCCCTTTAAAAACCCCTCATTCTGAGAGCTCAGGGTCATCCTCCTCCACCCACTGTGCCGAGTGTTGGATATGGACCAAGCCTGAGCTTGCATGCTGTGTGTTTTGCATCGGATATTGGCTCTGTGGTGGTCTTGTTCAGGGGTCTCTCAATGTGGTCACAACAGTACCACCCAGGGATATTATTGTGAGTAAATAATTAAAAACCAGACTAAGCATTTAGCATGTGCAATAACTCTTAGACAGTATTTAATAAATTTATTATTATTATTATTATTATTATTATTATTATTATTATTATTAAAATGCACATCATAACATCTCAAAGATTTTAAGATTCCCCAGAAGTAATTATTTGGGAGTTTACTGGCAAAACTCACTAAATGGATAAGTGCATCTCAAATATGGGATTTTTTTTTTAATGTGAAAACTGGGTCTTCAAATTTTTGAAAATCACCTTAGGTCTAGAACACTTTGAAGGCAAGTGCCTGCACAGCCGGGATTACAAGAGCCCAGGAACCTTCCAGGGAAAGAGGATCCTCGTAATCGGCCTGGGAAACTCAGCAGCTGACATCGCTGTTGAACTCAGTCGCCTGGCTGCACAGGTATGTGACACAGAGGGTCTTAGGAAATAAAACTAGAATAGAAATATGCCACTAAGTAAGCACTGGGGGCTGGGGACAGGGTTTCCATAGTGTATCACCTGCTTTAGGAGACCTTCCAATCGTGAGGATTTAAGTGAGCCATTCTTCTGGAGAGGGAAGAAGTTTGTTCTGATGAAATGGAGGTAAATGTATGAGTGTACATGTGAGTATGTAAACATTTACTTTTTGTTCTGATTTTATATTTTAACAACTTTCAGATCAGCTGGTTCTTAGTCAGGCTCCATCTTTATTTATTGAACAGCATTTCTTACCACCTACCATGTGAAAGACACTGCTTACCAGTCTAAAGCTCTGGAACATCACATGATCTGGCTTTTACCATCATTCATTCATTCACTCATTCGGAAGCAAGCATCCAGCAAGTGCTGGGCATTATTGTATGTCAGAACTATGTTAAATTAAAATTAAGGGTATGGGTTACATTAGATTATGACTTTAAGGAACAGTCAGTGGGTGGAGATGGGTGATGGGTGTATGAACCATCTCCAAAGGAAACGATGAGTGTCTCCATGTAATTAGGTGTGGCAACAACAACACCAAGAACAGACAACCTAACTCAACCTGGATAAAGTCAATGAGAACTTACAGGGGATTCAAGTTGTTGTGACATGTAGACCCTAGAGAACCTCAGCATGTTTTCAAGCAAGCAGATACTAAACAAGTTAACTCCTAAAAGAATGAAAAGAAAGCTTTGTTTGGTTGGTTTTTTTAAACTAAGAATTCCCCTAAGTTATCACAAAGATAGTAAATATACCAGCAATTGACCTGGCAGGCTTAGATGGCTTCCAGAGCTTAATATGAACAGACACTCTGTGTGCATATGTACAGGGAAGACTAGAAAAGGAGAGGAAAGACAGACAGCAGCATTAAATCTGTGGCATCTCCTCAATCTAATTTCAGCTACCTATTTAGCTCTCTTTCCCCAACTCAGCCCAACCTCTTCTACTACCCAAAGCGGCTGGGGCTCATTCAGTTGACTAGTCTAGTCTCTACCAGCCATCTTAGTCTATGAGCTCATAACAATTAAACCAAGCACAGTTGGCTGTAGAGGCTTCTTATACCAGGTGTTGTGATTATAATTCTTTGAACAGCTTTATATCAGTCCTTCAGAGTGATAAGGGAAGACTCTTAGCCCCCTCTAGCTGCAAATGTAGTGTGTTCATCTAGACTTACCTGTTAGAAAGTGTTCCTAAGTGGATAGTGAAGGGAACATATAGATATGCCTCCAGAGAACTCTATCATGTTTACTTATTTGTCACAGAAGGGTGTTGAAATCTATGTTGTCTCTCCCAATCAGGTCATTATCAGCACCAGAAGTGGTTCCTGGGTCATGAGTCGGGTTTGGAATGATGGGTATCCTTGGGATATGGTGTATGTTACCCGCTTTGCATCCTTCCTCCGGAATGTCCTTCCTTCATTTGTCTCTGACTGGTTATATGTCAAGAAGATGAACACATGGTTTAAGCATGAGAACTATGGCCTGATGCCTTTAAATGGGTATGACAAATAGGACTTATTTTATCATCCAATCTAGGAGAGTACTGGTTCGGGTTATTCACTTCTACCTCATTCTTACTTTCATTATCCCATTGAGTCTAGTGGGATTAAATTAAGAATTTCTCAGATGACACAGTTTAAACCAAAGATTATGTGCAAGTCAGAAATTAGTCAAGAAATGTGTGTGGATATGCAAAGTGAAGGTGGATGAGGTAAACAGTCATCCAATATGCAGAATTCATTTAGCTACAATCCATTGCATAGAACTTAAAGGGCTGAAAAAACTCAAGTTGGATTTCTTGAAAATAGCCATGTTTATAGGTAAGCAATGATATCCATAACAATGTCTACCTCTGAAGACAGTAATATTTCAAAAGATAAAGATACATTTTTAACTTACTTCATAGATTATAAAACCTTACAAATATGAATTCTTTTTAGTCTTGGATTACCTAATGGGCTTTTAAGGACCATCTATCAATGCACTATAAATCGATGTGTCTCAGCAAGGAGGAGGCCCAGAACAGGAGTAGATAATCCCTTCCACATCCTGCACATTTCAAGAGGCAATCAAGAGGCATGGAATGTGTAGAGCAATGGAGCTTGATAGAGTTGATGTGACACATAAAATAGTAAGATTCATTTATTTACTTCTTTTGCAGACAGTGCTTAATACACACTAATTAGGGAAGTATTGTGAATAGAAAAATCAGTTTATCCATAGGGAAAAAAGATTTTGGTGGGTAAGAAATATTTCACAGTGAAATTTCCCCTCTGGCCTATACTAGCCAAAAATTTCATTTGTTTAGAGAAACATGCTAAGGAAAAGTGAAAAGGAACTGTAAGTTGGAACACCAAATACCACGTTTAAGAGCCAGAGCCTCCTTCCAAGGTTCTTCTCCTACCCAGATTTAAGGACTGCTCTGACTCTCAAGAAAAAGTAATGTTGAATTTGTATGTTTAGAATTTTGTTTAACATAATAGAAGTTCCCAAATTTGATCTGGTTAAAATGTTTTATCTTATGAGAGTAACTACAAATTATATTGGGGCTTTACCATTTGGACAACAAAAAAAATAGTTTTGGGAATCCACTCATTCTCAGAACTAAGCTCCCCCTTTGAAAGGGTTCCAGAGACTCTAAATTGCAGTTGACACATTTTCATTCCTCCCTTGGTTGAGAGGAGAACAGGGAAAAAAACAGGTATGCTGTGATCTTCTTGTTAGCTACCTACTAAGGCAAAGGGAAAGGGGACATCGTTACAGATGAAATAACAGTGTGGAAATACAGAAATAATTACCAAGATTCACATTGTTTGTGTGTATGTGAGATACTTAGAGAAAATTCTGAAATCTCTGAAGGAAACTTAAGTCAAAATGAAATATGTTTCACGAAAAATTTCATTGCCATAATTTTGGCAAAGTACTGTACAAAAGGTGATTTCTTCTTTGTAAACACAAAGAAGTTGATGGTGGTAAGATATCCCATCATCAAAAATCTGATGTTGCCATGCAAGGCCTTTGAGTTATAATAGTAGTTAGCATGCAATGTTCTTTTCTGTGTTTAGTACTGTTTCAGTAGTTAGTCATTCAGTGATAATATCCCTGTGAGGGAAATTTTGTCATTATCCCAGTTATACATATAGAGAAACAAATATAGAGCAATAACAGCTGGTAGGAAATGTGGCTAAGAATAAACATGTGTTGTCTAGCTTTAGAATCTTTATTATTAACTAATTTGCTATCTCTAGAATTCATTTTTACTCTCATCTATTTGGTGAGTCTCTGAAGAGTATAAATACACATCCTGTAATTTTGTTTCAAAGGGAATCAAGAAAATTTCAGACATAAATTCTTAGAAATGTTCATAAATGGGAAAGGAATTCCCACAAGAGAAGATCCTCTAGTGGCCCTCATGTTGGTGCATAAGTGATCAAATATGGTTGCAATGGTGTGGGCTGTTACAGGGATTTCATGGAAACGACTGTTACAGTCATGGTGCTTGCCTCTCACATCTGCACAGTCCCCTAAGGAAAGAACCCGTGTTCAACGATGAGCTCCCAGCCCGCATCCTGTGCGGCACTGTGACCATCAAGCCCAGTGTGACGAAGTTCACAGAGACCTCCGCTGTCTTTGAGGATGGGACTGTGTTTGAGGACATTGACTGCGTCATCTTCGCAACAGGCTATGGTTATGCCTACCCCTTCCTGGATGACTCCATCATCAAAAGCAGAAACAATGAGGTCACCTTGTACAAAGGCATCTTCCCTCCTCAGCTGAAGAAACCAACCATGGCAGTGATTGGCCTTGTCCAGTCCCTTGGTGCTACCATCCCCACGGCTGACCTGCAGGCACGCTGGGCTGCTAAAGTGTTTGCAAGTATGTGGGTCATTCTATTTTTCATTCACTAAGGCAATAATTGTCTACTATAAGCTGATGACTGTGCTAGGGATCCAATGGGAACAAGACAAGCACG
Source organism: Peromyscus maniculatus bairdii (assembly GCF_049852395.1). Lineage (NCBI taxonomy): Eukaryota > Metazoa > Chordata > Mammalia > Rodentia > Cricetidae > Peromyscus > Peromyscus maniculatus. The sequence continues at coordinate 72,039,141 of NC_134862.1, read as the reverse complement.
CAACTTGACTTTGCAGATGGGGAAGGAATGAGGAGGGGAGGTTACCACAAGAGAAGTTTCAGGGTGTTCTGGTAAGGAGAATTGGTTTGGGAATTATTTATTCCATCTAAAACAACATAAATCGAGCCATAAGTACGAGGAATTGCACTAAATGTATGAAGAACCAGAAACATTTTTTAAAATTAAAGACAGGTGTGGCAAGCAATAGAGAGAGAAACAAAAGCATGGAGGAGACTTAATAAGCTATATCAAAGAACTTGACCTTCTGACAGTGAAGTTGGGGGGAGTTTGTAAGGTTGTGTGTATGATAAAAGTAACAGGGAGATAATTACAGTATTCAAGTACAAATACTGCAAAGGTGCTGGGTCAGGGGTGATGGCATGCCGGAAACCTACCATTACCTCTGTGTCAACATCATGTCCCTCTCACACTGTTGAAGGTCTTCTTCCCTTCTCTTTCTCTACTATTGACTACATAGTCCCAAGGGACTACAAGAACCCTTATGTGGGGACATATAGATTACATGGAGAGAGGCAGTGACTTAAATACACTGATTTAATAGCTACAATACTATTGATCATTATGATTCTGAAAAGTGTCTTCTTGTTCAATAGCTAAAAATATTAAGCAACACAAATATAATTTCCCTAACATACTACTGATAAAAAACTTATAATGAGGAAAATATTAAAATCACAGAATGAGTTTAAACTTCCTAACAAAAATACTATGGGAGCCAGGCGTTAGTGGTGCAATCCCAGGACTCAGAAGGCAGAGCCAGGCAGATCTCTTTGAATTCGAGGCCAGCCTGGGCTACCAAGTGAGTTCCAAGAAAGGCGCAAAGCTACACAAGAGAAACCCTGTCTCGAAAAACTAAAAAAAAAAAAAAAAAAAAAAACCTGTGGATACATAAGCTTCTGTTTCAAATATACTATTAAGAATGATTGTTTAAAAGTATTGTCATGAAATCTGGAATAAGGACACTCTCCTGTACAATGCTTCCATTGTCTTTTATTCTTAAAAGCCCAACAGTGTACCCAGAGTCTGATTTTTTATGAGAAGGTTAGATACAATTCATAAACCTAGAAAATTTACATTAAACAAACAGAACCATTTATTCATTTGACGCATACTCATAGAACATCTGCTGCGTGTGAACATCTGCCTTATCACTTACTTAGGTCACAATTCCAAATCAAACAGACAAAAATTCTGATTCCTCTCACTCTAGTAAAACACATAGCAAATAATGGCCAGAGGGTGCAGTCAAGCAGACTGAGATGCTCACAGTGTCAGGGTGGTGTTCATGTACCACAGATATCATAGTAACCTTATTCCATTGTTTCAGCAGTGAGTAAATTACAGCCAGCCACAGTGATGAAGTCTGAAAGAAAGCCAAAGCTTTTCAGCCATCCCTTAAACATCCAGCTGAATACTGACATTGGAATCCTGTGCCTCCTCTTATTATCTACTTCACTTACCGTGGACTTTAATATCAACTATTGTTCCAGATTATTACTTGAGGGAAATTTTAATGGGAGGATAGAGACAAGAAGTATAAACACAATTACCCCATTATATGCAATGAGGTACTGTAGAGGTATGCTGAGGACCAGGCTCTTCATGATGTTACATAAACATCAAGAAGGTTGGGTAACTTAAAGCTACAAACATCTCTGCTGGGATCATTACACATGGGCCAGCTTTTCCATCCCCACAAGTGCATTTCCCTCCCAGGTCTCCATACTGTGAACTGTCATTTGGCTCAACACCAAAGAGAGCTCTCCTTAAGGCAAAACTTGTTTATTAAACAAAATCACTGTATTATAATGAACACACAAACAAAAATATCACACAGCTAAATTAAGGTAGCCACTCAAACACTTTTAAAGAATTTGTTTCAAAAATAATGAATCCCATCCCGTGTCATGATAAAGGACTAATGTCATTGTCTCTTTCCCCATACGTTTTCCAGACACATGCACCCTGCCAACTACAAATGAAATGATGGATGACATTGATGAAAAGATGGGCAAGAAACTCAAGTGGTAAGCAATTATACTCACTAATCAAATGAGTTCTAATTTTTTCACTATGCATAGAAAACATCAATAAGATCTTTAATGTTGCCAATGGTAACAGTTCATTTTTTTTTTAATCCTGGCTATTACTGATCCACATTAGATGGGAAAACACTATCTGCCCCTGTAAACTCAGGAGAGAGAGATTTTGCCCTCCAGGGAACGTGTGAAATCTTGAGATAACTGAGGTCTGCAAGTGAAGTTGACAGCCAGTAGCTTCCTATAAGTAAGACACCTGGGTGCTGGAGCCACCATATACCACAAAAGAGCAGTTCAGAAACCATGGGATCGTCTGGCCCAAAATGTCCATGGTAATGAGGCTGAGAAATGGCTGCATATCTTTCCCCAAAAGCACCTTTTCTTAAAGAAAACTAGCTGGCTGGAAATTGAGTGGTAGAATCTGATTTGCTATTGATAAATTCAAATAAAACTTTATATTCAGTTCAGCTACCTTAGTATATTCTGGGAAAGAGTATTCACCTCCAAGTTCAATGCATGCTTTCAAGTACAGTGGGTAGAAAGTCCTTTATGTGGCTAGGTCTAAATGTACTTTTTCAGGTTAATTATTCCGCAAAAGAAAATTCAAGTTACCTGTCAAAATCTGTTGAAAGTGTAATTAAATACCAAATGACTGTTGAATAAGTAAACAATTGTGTGGGAAGTTTGTTTCCTCTTTCCAGTCTCCAACGTACTATTTAGTGAATGTCACAGGGTAGACATCAGCCCAACGGTCTAGAGGAGAAAGGGAACGGAACCCTCAATCCCCACTTAACCTCGTCCAGTTCAAAGGGCATATCCATATCTCAGAGGTGAGCATGTGCAGTGCTTATGCTTCCTTTAGAAGTGAATACAAATAAGAAGGAGAGAAAAGCTTCAAATGTCAGTGACAATCTGCTCTTTAAGTCACATGAGGCCACACTGCAACTGAAAGAATGACATGATTTATCTTACTTCACTCTAGCAGCATTGAAACTATGCAAAATCTAAACTTCAAATAAACCTGCATAAGAATCTAACATTGGCAGGTGAGACATGATGTGCAGCAGACATAAATTATACGATGAATGCTCCGTTTGCAACTGTGACAATCATTTGGGGATTTTTTTTTGTCCTCAGGTTTGGCCAGAGCCACACTCTGCAGACAGATTACATCACATACATGGATGAGCTGAGCACCTTCATAGGGGCCAAGCCTAACCTACCCTGGCTCTTCTTGACTGATCCCCAGCTGGCCCTGGAGGTGTTCTTTGGCCCTTGTAGTCCATATCAGTTTCGACTGATGGGACCAGGAAAGTGGGATGGAGCCAGAAATGCCATCTTGACCCAATGGAAGAGGACAGTGAAGCCAACCAGGACCAGGGCTGTCGGGGAAACACAGAGACCCTGTCACCTTTATGACTTGTTAAAAATGTTTTTCTTCCCAGTGATCCTTCTGGCTGTTTTGCTCGCATTTTATTAATAATAAAATCTTGTAGGTTCCTGAGTCTAGCCTAGAAGTGTAATCACAGAGGAAAACACACAAACACATGTAGGCACACACAATCACCAAGGGCCCCTCCTTTCCTTCCGGCAGATGGGAAATGAATCCCAGATCATTTGACTCAAAAGATAAATAAAATGGAAAATACCCAGCCTATCTGTTTCTGATGAGAGTCTTTTCTTTAATAGGCTTTTCACATGTTGAATTGAAGTTTGGGATGTTTGAGATAAGCAGGGGTGGGGGAAATAGAAGGGAAATTGAGAAGGCATAAACAGACTTTCAGGCTAGGCAAAGTTTAATGAGGTTTGTAAGGGGAGTGCTATCATATATTGCAGCATAGCAACCAATATGTTTTGCACAATACTAACTGAAGTATTTGACAATAAATGAATATAGGGAGGTGGAGCTGTACCAATGCAATATATTAAATAAAATGAACAAATCGAAAATTGCTAGGAGGAGGTCGAGATGAATAACTCAGTGACATAGTGCCTGTCTGGCATGCACAAGACCCTGTATTCAATTCCCAGGACCAGAGAAGATAGGAAAACATTCCCACTATGAACTTCAAAAGCAAGTTGGCCTCAAAAATTTGACAAATCAATGATACAAATTATGTAAAGATTTATCAGAAAATGCAAAAGGCAGATTATGCACTGATTAATTTTATGAGACTGCCATCATTCTGAAACTTAAATCAAAACCACAATAAATAAATCTAGATCAATATTCCTCATACACATATACACATGCATACATTCTTAATAAATGCAAAATAAAATCCAACAGTATATAAAATGAACAGCACATCATCAAGTAAAACATTTCAGGAAGAGAAGGCTGGCTTCATGGTTAACATAATTCACCTTACTAATAAACTAAACGAAAAATGGGAAAACCATTTGAGCTAAATTAAAACATCTTAGATGCTATACAAAATGCAAAAACTCCATTAAAATTACAAATTGGACTTCATCAAGATTAAGAATGGTTCCAATATCCCCTTGGGGAAAAGAGTAAGTATATAAATATCTTTGGCAGCTATACTAATTTACATATAATAAAAGCAAGATGAATATCCCAAACTATCAACTTGGAGATATAGAACACAGAAGAAAAAGTTGGATTTGAGAAAAAAAATCTGTAACAGTCTATGTCAATATACAAGGGGTTTAAATAGCTTTACATTACTTGGTCCTGGGTAATAGCAGAACACAATCATGGCCTGTTTCATTTTTATCAATTAAGGAAATAAAATCAAAGGATCACTGAGGAGTAGTCAAGGACCAGGAAGCATGCTGACCAAAGAGACATTGCATTCTTAGCATTGGGAGCCTTACCTGATCAATGTGAAATCTGTATTTGTGTATATTTATGGGTTCAAGGTGTATGATCAAATCTGATGTAAGGACTATACCAAACAAAGTCATTAACAGTAAAAACAAACAAACAAAAAATGAAAACCATTTACCAGTCCATTATGGACCTGAGTCTAGCAAGTTAAAATGCTCTGTTCTGTGTCTATTGACACAAAAGAAACCACAACTCTAATGTCACACTTGGCTACAAACTAGCATAGATTAACATATTAAATATTAAATAAAATTATATATATACATATATATATCACTGGGATCATAGAAATTTGGTTTTCACTCTCTTCCCTCTGTTATTTTTTTATACTGTCATGTCTGAATCATTTGCAAATATTTCTTCATTAATCTTTTGGGCATGTTTCTAACTATCACCATTATCCTGACCTATTTCACAACAAGGAAATCAAAGCTTTCAGGCATACCAAGGATTAAAAAGTAAAGCTAATCCTCTTACACTTTGATCTGCTGTTCTTTCCAAAAGCAATTCGACTACCACTTCCTCTAAGCAGCTCTTTTGGACACTGAGAACCAAAAGAACATTTATGTAACACCCCCTCTATATACCAGCCTTCATGTATGAACTGGGTAGCACTCTTCATAAATATGATCAAATGCATTGTGTCTGTTTTATTGATAAATGTACATGTAATACATATATACACATACACACATATATAAGGCTTACAGTGTACATGTGCATGTGTATATACATTATACACACACTATTAATACAAATAAAATATGTTGAATCTCATCTATGAGAAGTGCTTCCTACTTCACATATAAAGAATGTTAAATGCACATTTATGCACACATAATAAATACAACATGTTTATGTATATTTATATACAGTAAACAATAAAAATTTTATCAGGAGTCAGGAAAAGGTGTGAAGGGAGTCAGTGTTCTAACTCCAGCAATGCTCAAAGGTCAAGCACATTTAAAATCTATGTCTTGGACTGCAGATGTAGTTTAAATATCTCCTGATTGAACCTGGAGTTGATACATCCTCCCTAGGTAGTCTTGTTTCCTCTTCAATCACTCTTTGGACACACCAGGCATTCATGCCCCTCCCAAGGAGCCTTCAGGTAAATGATGATCTCCAGCATTTTCCCAGGGTGGTGCTCATTCATTCTCAGAGATAAGAATGAGCCCTGAGCAACAGAAAGAGCCCAGTAAATGCCAAGTGTAAATTCAGGAGCCACAGCTACCTGCTCAACAATTGGGAGTAAAGTATCCAATTGACTCCAAGCTAGAGTTCTAATTACCTAAGTATTAAAATGCATAAAGTGAGTGAGCAATTGACATCACCCTTCTAATTTAGAAGACCTAAAGTGCCCCCAGGTACACATCATGATGTAAAATAACATAAAGTAAAATATCTGAGATCAATCTGTACCTGCAGGCATGGAACACTCCAAAGTACATTTTCAGTAAAAGAAAAAAGTAACAAAGTAACCATACATTTTCTCTCACTTATTTAATTGTACATGTATCTATGTACACATATATGTATGTACAAATATGTATAATATATATGTACAAAACATATAATTTTTGTACATTTATATAGTCATAGACAATTATATAATATAAATGTTAGGCATATATAGGAAGCTAATTGTCAACAGTGGTTTCCTCTGAAGATTAGATTAGGTCTGGGAGGAGGTGGGGCAGATAGGGACTGTTACTTCTTTTTCTGTTTACTTTTTCATAGTTGGAAATTTTCTACAAAAATATTTTTATGTGTGACTTGTGTTATTTTTTTAAGATTTGTTTTATTTTGAATTATATGTCTGTGTATCCATATGTGGGTATGTGCATGTGAGTTCAGGTGCCTGCAGAGAACAGAGGCTTCCAGTTCTCTGGGACTGGAGTTACAGGCAGTTGTGGGCCACTTGATGTGGGTGCTGGAAACCAAACTGGGGTCCCCCTCAATAGCAGTATAACTCTTAACCACAGAGCCATCTCTCCAGTGCCTTGTGTTATGTTAGTTAGGAATTAACTTTGAAAAGATATATCATTTATTGTCTGTGTGTGTGTGTGTGTGTGTGTGTGTGTGTGTGTGTGTGTGTGCGCACTTGATTGCTCCTAAGGAAGAGATGAGAAATAGAAATTTATGTCATACATAAAATCCACCCTCAACTGGATATAGTTTTCCTCCTTTCTGAATGCCCTGTAATGTGAGCAACCAACCACAACCCTGTGTTTGGAAGCAGAGGAGGCTTAGCATGATCTTTTTCTTTTTCTTTTTCTTTTTCTTTTTTTGTCTTGTTTTGTTTTTACTCAGTTTTATATAACAGTAGTTATTGTGGTATGCTGGAGAAGGCTATGATTAGTGAGTTATGTACTAACTGGAATGTACTTTATCAAAACACACAATTGTAGATAAACAAAATGTCAAACCAAGCCTGTGGGTAAGCAATAAACCCACAGCACTTGCCCTGTGACTGATATCTGAGGCCAGAGATACTCAGAATGATAATAAAAAAAGATGCTTTGCCCCATAAGTAATAAAGGTTAAAATAATTAAATCCTGTAGGCTCCTAGTAACTTGTGGGACTGATACATAGATAGATCTTCAAGATAGATCACTAGAGAAATGAAGAACAAGGTGGCACAAGTTTTGGTAGCACCAGCCACCTCCTCTTCCTTCTCCACACTGCTACGGGTATGACCACAGTATACACCCCTTCAAAGCCCTTACAAGCCTTCTCATTACCTTTTGATAGCAGAACTGCTAAAGAAAGATAGAGATAAGGAAAAACTCAACATGAATTTCTAGCCAGCTTTATACAAATATTAACCCTTCTTAGATCTCATTGAATGTTGAAGAAGAAGTTATGGTTTCATGGAGACAGGGAGCTGTAGTTTTAGCATCAACTTAGGTACTCAAAAGAGAAGACTTCAGAGAAATGTCTGCTCTGACTGCCTCTTGTGCTCCCTTCCCCCACCCTTCATGATCTCCAGGCAAGCTGAAGGAAACACAACTCCTCTCTCCCAAGGGAAGTCATGAAAGCCAAACTCTTTCCCCCAAATCAGTCATAAAACTTGAAAATATTACTCAACCTTTATCCCCACTTGTCTAAGATTTGATCTTAAGGAAATGTCTGATCTTGTCTTGTCTGAGAGAAGGTTAGATGACCCCCATCTCAGAAAGGGTCCAACCCAAGGTCAAGAGAGAAGGAGTCGTGCACAGAGAGACCAAAAAGAATCTGAACAGACAGGCACGGCTGGGTTCTCCCTCCTTGGTGTATTACTCTTACAACTTATTCCTTTGTCTAATCCTATTCTACATGACTGTCCACTCTACATCAAATCTATGGAAATGGAGAGTTTACATTCATTCTTTATGTCATTGTTCTCAGAACAATCAAGTCGTACAAAATTGTGATCATATAAATTTATGTGCCTTCTCTTCTAATTGCCTCCTGTTATAGGAATATCAGCCATGATCGGCTTAGAAAAGACATGAAAGAAATTATCCCTTTTTCTGATCCTGCATTAGTTATGACTTCTGCTTCTAAATTTGAAAAAAAAATAATGAATACAATGAACATTTAGCATACTTCAAAAAAACTGCAATCCATTACTATGGCAACACAAAACGTATCCACAAAAGAATTATAATAGAGTGTCTCTTTGCTAAGAACATACTCTTCAAGACCATTGCCACATTTGCAATACTGCATTGTTTTAAGGGAAATAATTTTTCAGACTTTTTCACTGATTTACCTTGATGGTTTAAAACTGGAAGAACCATGACCATCATTTCTGTACACTGCTTGCTTTTCTTGCTCAATGTTATCATTGTCAGATGCATACTTTTTTGTTTTTTGTTTTTGTTTTTGAGACAGGGTTTCTCTGTGTAGTTTTGGTGCCTGTCCTGGATCTTGCTCTTAGAACATGCTGGCCTCAAACTCACAGAGATCTACCTGGCTCTACCTCCCGAGTGCTGGGATTAAAGGCTTGTGCACCACTGCCTGGCTAGATGCATGCTTTTTATTGCATAAAATTTCATTTCACTTTCTTTCATCGTGTGAAAGTTTTCTTGATAGAAAAATGTTACAAGACACTTAGCTACTCTTCACCAATGAGCATTTAGTTATTTAGGATTTTTTTTCTAATATTGCATTTCCTCTCCCCCACGGTGCCTTTTCCCTCCCTTTCATTTATCTAGCTGGACTTAGCTCTCACCTTCATCTTCTTTGTCTTTATGATAGAGGAGTATTTTACTAGGTTCCTCATCTAGTGGTGCCCTCTTCTGAGAGACTAGAAAAGTTCAAGTATTTAACACTGGGTTAAGGATGAGGGAAAGCACATCAGTCCTGCAGTTCTATAGTTCTTGTTTATTCTACAGGACTTAATTTTTTTCCCTTCCTTTTCCCTTCACTTCCAGTTTGCGCTGCTTCTCTGTTTTCTGTTCCTCCCCTAGAGTGACACATGGCAAAGAGTCACTATCAATCACGCTCCCTTTTATACTGTAGCAATTCTTCCCAAGTGTCTAAAATTTATTGAAATTCTTTTGCAGAAGTTTGTGCTCTAATATGACTAGATGTTTTTGTAATTTCACAAAAGATGGTAAATTTAATTCAGCTAGAGATTGTTCAGCTAACCCCAGTAGCTCATTAGCCTCCAAATTCTTTCTTCGTGCATTTTTTCCCTTCATTTATCTCTATGGCATTGCAACTAGCATTGAGAGGAGACAGCAGGCAAGACCACAAAATGTGATTCAATAGTTTTTCTATTTAACTCACAGTGTTTCTACAGTTTTGGCATTCTCTGTCTTCAATCTATACTAAGATCTTTGTCTTGGTTGTTATTTTGGGGGGATTTGTGTTGTTGATGTTTGTTGAAAAAAACATGTTTTCATTCTGGTAAATCTCAAATATTTCCTGAAGAGAGCCTAGTGAAGTCTAGCTGGTTTTCCATCACTAACACAGTACATTCAATTAGTAGATAGCAAATGAGTAAATGTTAGCACCTGCTGGAAGCTCACAACCTGGGTAATAGCAGAGAAAATTGCATTTATTGGAGCACAATTAGGACTGACTGTGGGGACATCCAGATGGGGTGGTCTGGGAATGTGCCCTGGAGCTTTAGAAGGCAGCAGCTCAGGGCTACAACATTCAAAGAAATTACAAATTACATCACTTCTTAGGATGCATGATTGCTGCTGACAGAAATTAAACCATCTTGTGAGAAAAGAAGTGTATACAGCCTCAGTCTCTGAGTGGTTTGGAGGAAGAGATTTCTTGGCAGCAGAAGATAACATTTCAAAGGTCAGCTTGTATAATGAGGGGGTGTCTCCAACCCAGCCTAAAGTTTGGATAGAGAGAAAACTGAAATTTGATTAACAATGGCCTCTCAACCCAGCCTTAAGTGGCCTAAGTTAAATAAATTGGGGTATGTCTATACAAAAGAGTATTACACACTGAACAGCAATTAAATAATTCACAAACTTTAGAAGCATGGAGCTGGGTGTGGTGAGCACTAGGGATGCCAAAGCAGAAGGATACAGAATTCAAGACCAGCCTGGGCTACACAGTAAGTTTGAGGATAGCCTGGGATGCATTGTGAGACTATCTCAAAAAAATTAAAAGGGGAGAGGAAAGGAAAGATTAAATGGGGGAACTATAGAGCTTACAGAGAGCATTGAGGAAAAATCAAATTGAACAAAAATAAGCTTGTTGTGATAATTTTTATATTGCTACATGTTTTGATTTGCACATATGTAGCAAAAATATAAAGAAATATGAAGCAGACTAGTTATTTTTGGCCAACAGTAAAAGGAACGCAAGCACAGAGTGAAACAAAGAAGGCTTCCGTTGGGTGGTAAGTACAGGAATGTGAAAAATATCATCCCCTCTCATGTAGCATAACAATTATGTAATGTATTTCTAAACACTGAAAATAAAGTTAGATCTCCACCTTTGCAATGCATATAAAGCTATCTCAAAGTGATAGTAAGCAGGGTTTGACATCAAAGACATGTGCTTATAAAGAACTTCAACAATAGAATGTTGTCTAGTTGAAGAGGCAAAATAGAGAAGAAAGTAATTCTTTCCCAGAACTATATAAATAGAAAATTCCAAAGCTACTTAAAGTGACTGAAAATCATTGAAGTCTTCTAGCTGTGACTGGCTAGCATACATTAGACCAGCATCTCCTCTGATGACTATAATACTACATAAAACATTTTATGTACACATTTGCTTTAAGTATCAGAGAATTACAATGGTATCAGGAGCAAAATTCTGAGAAGGAAAGTGAGTTCCCGAAGGATGGGCCAGGTGTGGTTTCACTTTCTGCTTGAGACCAGTGTCAGCCCAAGAGCAGCAACCGGTGAAAGGCTGGACTTCTAGAAATTGTAAGGGGCCGTGAAGAAAAAAAAATATGTATTTCACAAAAGAGTGGAGCTGAATAAGACCTCAGACCTCATGGATTGTGAGCCATGATGGGCTTCAAACGCTTTCCAAGAAAAATAACTTATACCCTTTGTGGTAAAACGGAATAAGAGTATATGAGCCATGGGTGGGAAAAAGTATTTATTACCTTCAAAAGAAAACAAAGATTAACAGATGATTTTGCAACTGAAATTATGGAAGTTGGAAAGCAATTAAATAAAAGCTCTAAGAACTATCTTTAAAGAAAGCACTGCCAATCTAGAGTACTATACATTTTTCAAATGCCTTCAAAAAGATAAAATAATTCATATTTAAAAATACAAACTAAAATAGTCAAAGACCCACACAAATGAAAGCAATCCTTGGGTAAACACAAAATACTATGGTTTGAAGAGGAAAATATTTGTATCATATTTCATGAACATTGTAAAAGACTGAAAACATCTTGTACTGTGTAAAACACAAGAATAATTAAACATATAATAATACTAAAAATGGTGTAGGGGTAACAAATAAATTGAGAGTGTTAGAAACACATTTGTTGTCTTTTAAAAAAGAAACATATCTTACACTTCAAAGGGGAAATGATGTATATTTTAGTGCTTAAGTATACTTTCAAAATAGTAGTAGGAGACAAGCTAATTATATAATAAACAAAGAACAAAAATTTTATTAATCCAATTTGGCATAAAAGTACAAAATAGAACATATAATACAAACACAAATGAATAGTAAGACTTATAGCAAAATGTAAACATATTAATATTTCAATTAAAGGAATATATCAAATTGCACTTTTCAAAAAGCTTTAGCTGTGGAACTCATTGTAAACAGATAAATCGGGGGCGGGGATGTTAAAATTGTATATGGAAATTGAGTCTAGGAAGATGTTAGGATGTGGTGGTCTAGGAGAATGAGTAGATCATTCCGAGGACTTTGGATTTGTTTCTGTTAATTATTAATAATTCTGGAAGTAAAACTACTATTCCAATGTGTCCACTGAAAATAATAAAAAAATCAGCCTAGCTTTTCCACTGACTCCCATTAAGTTAATTATCTTAATTACTGCTCACAGAACACACCTATCACCACACCTGCTACTTTTGAATTGGATGAAGTGTTTAAGAAGATATCTTAAGACCTTTGATGGTCAGAATTTAGATTCCTCTTGTATGAATTTCAACATTTTACCTAAATCGTCCATACATGGGTTTTATCACTCAAAAACTTCAGCTAACAAGACTTACCCTTTCATGGGATTGTGAGGATAATCCAGCAAGTTGCTCTAGGCCAAATTTAGATAATCTCTGGTAAATTGAAAATACTTCATCATGGATAGGTATGATTGAACTTCTTGTGCCTGCACTGGTAAAGCTACCTCCCCTCTCTGCTCCCAGATAATTCTACCATCTGTTCTAGGCCATAGTTTCTACTCTGGTTTGTCAATACAACCCCACAAAAATTCTGTTTTTCAGAAATTTCACCAAAATCTAATCTACAGGTACTCAAAGCCAACTACACAAACAAAATAAAAAGAAAAAAATACACAAATGGTACTCTATCAAAAGTAAAACTTTTGTGCCTCAAAGAAATCTATGAAGTTAATTGATGAGCCCCTGAAATGAAAGATGGTTAGTATCATGCATTTTATAAGGGATTCATCTAGGATACAAAAAGAAGGCTCACAAGTCAATACTAAGACTAAGTGGGCAAACATCAGTGTGGACATTTCTTCCAAAAAGATATGTAAGTAACCATGCTCATTCAAATATTGTCAACATTATTAGCTATAAGGGGACTTAAATTAAACCATAATGAGATTTCACTTCATATCCACTAGGGTGATTATAACCATAAAAGATGCATAATAAATAACAAGTGTTAGAAAGAATATAGAGAAATTGGAATCCTCATGCATTGCTGGCAAGGATGTGAACTGATGTGGCTGTTCTGGAAACATCCTGGAAGTTTCTCAAATGACAACCATAGAATTATAATCTAGCAATTCTGTTCCAAGATAATTATGCAAGAAAAATAAAAATATACAACCATAAAACATTTCTCACAGATACATATAGCAGCATTATTCATTATTGGCAAGATATAGAAACTACCCCAAAGTCTATCAATTATTGTTGAATAAATAAAAAGACAGTATCCATACAACAAAATACTATTCAACAACAAAAACCAGTGAAGTCTTAATACATGCTAAAACATGGATGAACCTTGAAAACATTGTAAGTGAAAAAAGCCAGTCACCAAAAACCATGAATTGTATGAGGCAATTGTATAAAATGTTCAAAATAAGCTAATCTAGCCAGGGGCAGTGGTGCATGCCTTGAATCCCAGCCAGTCAGATGCAAATGAATTTCTGTGAGTTCAAAGCTAACCTAGTCTAGTCAAGCCCAATCCATACAGGGCTACAAAATGAGAACTTTTCTTAAAAAAAAAAAATGCAAGTCTACAAAACTAGAAAGTAAATTAGCAGTGCCTAGGGCTGGGGGTAGAAAACCGACTGGTTGGTGAGAAATGAGAATTGACAGTAGTTTACACAGAAGTTCTTTGTGGAGGGTGTAGAACTATTCTAAAATTGGTTTGGTGGTGGTTCTGCAACTGTGAATTTGGCAAAACCACTGAGTTTTACACTTAATACTGGAGGAATATATGATATCTTAAATTGTATCTCGATAACACTGCTTTCTAAACCTGGGCTCGGAAGGCTTCCTTGATTCAGGGCTGTCATAGATGCAAGATTTTTTAGCACTGTTGAAGACACACTACTTCCACAAATCTCCCATACCACTCTGGTGAAGTGTCATAGGAAGTAAACAGCTTGCTCAGTTCATTCTGATCCGGAAGCTCCAGAGGGATTATTTCTTTCAAGTGCTGCCCCAGAAAATACAGGGCATACAAGAAGGGATGGGTCTACAAGTGTCATACGGCGAACACGGATGAGCTAGCCCGTCTACAGAAAAACTAGTCTGATTCGTGGTTCATCCAAGGTCTAAAGTGATTTAGTGAGAGAACCTGTCCTCCCTGTTCTCTGCTCCTCAGCAAGGGGAACTGTGTTTGAATATTTCTGTTAAATAAGCAGCAGCTAGTCAAAAACAAAGGAGAACGGAAAGGTGGCTGATGAGTACACTCTCCTCACAGGAGTTCTCAGTGAAGGGGATGTGGACTCTTCCAAGAATGCTTTAAGGGTCATTCCAGGCCACCTGACCATGTGGATCTGTGAAAAGGACCTTCCTGCCCCCACAATATCCAGGGCATTTTCCAATCAATAGCCTCCCCAGCATCTTTAGGTTTAGATCATTGACTGATAACAGCAATATTTCTGATCTCAGCCCTATGCTTAGTCACATATATCCTACGCACACCTGCATCCCCTGTGACCTGTGAACAACTGGTCAGCTGATCTGCTTGAGTATGCACAGTAATAGAGAATTCTCCTCTTCCAGAACACCTTTCTATATTTGTACAGTATTGTTAGCTAGAAAGTTCTTCCTCAAACCTGAGTAAACTCAGTTTTTCTGGAGCATTCATATTTAGGGTCCTAGGTAGACTTTCACCTTACCTAGAACTGCCTTGTGTGATCTTGCCCATCAATCAGCATTCTTGACTAGGGAATTTCAAATATATCCTCTTGACTAAACAACATTTCTTGGTAGCTCCTAATATGATAATGTTTTAAGAAACTTACTGCTCTCCTGGCTACTCTTAAACTCCCTAGTGATATGGAATATATATCCACTTCTATAAAGTAGGAGTGGGTGGTAAAGCCTATAGACCTGGGCTAGTAAAATGAATTAACGTATGGGAAAGTATTTTTACAATTCAGAACACTTTGTAACTCTTAAAAAAACTGTTAAAATATATCTGATTCCTGGGAGACAGCTTGACTAAAGATATTAGGAAGTTACAACTCAAAATGTGGTTACAACTCAAAAGGACACACCTGGAGTCACCAGAAAGCTGGACCCACCTCATAGCTGTTAAAAATCCGTCTGTGTGTTAACAAGATCTCCAAGCATGTTGTGTGTACTTTAAACTTGGAGGAATGCCTTAGCCTCAAAAATTCAAATGCTTTCACTCAGCAATTCCTGCCTCAGATATCTATGCAGAGAAAATGATTAAATGTGGAAAAGATGTATAAGAAGTGCACAGTGCTTTTGTAGCAGAAGAAACTTGAAGCAATTATAGGTCTACTCATCAAAAATTGCCCAGGGGCTCACTGATTCACTCTGAGTATACCTGCAGTCTCCCAGGGAGCTTGTTGGTCCAAGGCACACCTTCGTACCATTTGCCAGCCAGGACTGCCTCTGTAAAGCAAGTCTGCCAGCTGGTACTAGTGCCAAGAAGATGCCGATGCTTTGGCTGTAAATAAAGGTATCAGTTTAGCTTGGCATAAAATGGCTTTAGTTTCCCCCAATGAGTTATGCCTGGAACAGAACCACGCCATTGGCCTCTATCCTATCTCAAGGCTTCAGTCAGTTAAAATTTTGCTAGCATATCTAAGTGTGTCTCCTCAGTATAATGGTCAAGTACAATTATTCGCAACAGACTTCTAAAATATGATCAATTAAAGGAGGATAGTGAACACATAACTGAGGGATCATCTTCATTGTTGTTTGTAAAATCTGTGATCTGACTGTCCTTTTCTTTGTAGCTGAGAAACGTGCCCAGTGCCTTTGTCCTAGTCACCAATCGCCTCCTTTGTGGGTCTGTCACTCTTGTCATACCATCACTCAACTTATTGAAGAGGAGCCTGTCATCATGATTAAATTCAGTTTGGGACATTTTAGAGAAAAAGACGTTCCCTGAACACTTCAATTAACATTGTAAAGCTGTCCTTGACCTTGACACTCCACGGCTCCCTCTGTGCTTGACTTTTCCCCATGGCTCTCCTCCCCATCTACTGCCTATTTCATTTTACTAATTCGCAGTCTGGTCCATCATCTAGCAACTAAGGTCTACAAGTCCAGGAAGGTTTGCTCTTTGCTCACTCTGTAGCACTTATTGAAGATAGTTTTTCTTGTATTAGTTATAAGCTTTTTTAATTTTAGTGCACTCTGTAGCACTTAACAGTGTCTGGAACCTAGGAGGCATTTGAAATCTGGTTAGTCAATCTGGGTAACACATCACAGGGTCCTCAGAGCCACTGATCTCCCAGAGTCAGAAAGCAGAGGCCTTACCTTCACTGTTTTGACTACAACCAAGACATACAAAGCCTTTTAGCTTTCTATTTCAGCCTCCTGTTAAAAGTCAATGCTAATAACAGATCAAGAACTAAAGAAAAGTTTGTCTTGTTCTACCTGTCCTGGGTCAAGAAGGGTAGTGGATAGGAAGATCTTAGAAGTCCCAGTAGGTTCATCCAAGCCAGCAAACACACAAGCAGGGAAATCAGTTGAGAAATAGATCTCAGCTAGGAACAGATAACCACAAAGTGCTCAGTCCCAGAAGTCATGGAGTCTAAGAGAATCAGATCAGGACAAGAGCTAAAATCTGTGAAGTCAGGGACATGGTCTACTCATCCAAGCATGGTGCTACATGAGGAATAATACCAAGCACACAAAGATGAATAACTATTAAACAGATGACTAGCAGCACCAGCCAAATGGAATCCATGCACCATTAAAAATGCTCTTTGTACAAACTTACTGGTAGAATGGAGTAAAAAACAAAGTTGGAAATTATACTTGGAGTGTGGTTGCGTTTTTGCTTTGCTACGTGTGTTGTATACAACGAAGTGAAAGCAGAGCTAAGAAGACAGCTTGTTCAAAACAGTGCTTACCACACAAGCATAATAAACCTAAATTTAGGTGGGAGGTGGTGGCCTGTGCCTTTAATCCCAGCACTCAGAAGGCAGAGGCAGGAGGATCTCTGATTTAGAAGCCAGCCTCGTCTAAAGGGCAAGTTCCGAGACAGCCAGGGCTACACAGAGAAACTCTGTCTCAAAAATTAAAAAAGGAAGGAAGGGAGGAAGGAAGGAAGGGAGGGAGGGAGAGAGGCAGGGAGGGAGGGAGGGAGGGAGGGAGGGAGGGAGGGAGGGAGGGAGGGAGGGAGGGAGGAAGGAAGGAAGGAAGGAAGGAAGGAAGGAAGGAAGGAAGGAAGGAAGGAAGGAAGGAAATGAGAAAAAGAAAAAAGGAGGAAATAAAGAGAAAAGAAGAAAAACCTAACTAACAACAACAACAACAACAAAAACCTAAGTTCAGATCCCCTACACCTACACAAAAATCCAACCTCAGTAGCATGCATCTGGAACCAGGCACCAGGTAATTGGGAATGGAAGGATTCCTGGGGCCCACTGGCCAGAATGTCTAGCTGAATTGGTGAGCTCCAAGGTTAGTGAAAGACCCTGTCTCAAAGAATAAGGGGGGCAGTAATTGAAGAAAACACCTCATGTCAACCTCTGGTCTCCACCTCTGTGTATAAGTGTGTGATGGACACATACACTATATGAATGGAATTATTTGCCAAAATGTTAATGGTGGTTTTAGGTATATCCAGATGACTACAGTAGGGATGATTTTAACTTTTTTTTATTATCTACTCTTTTCAGTTTGTCAATGCACACTTTCTACACTGACTATAAAAATAAACTTTAGACCATCTGTACGCTTCAGTGTTCTCAACCTCAGCAAGTGGACCTCTTGCTTAATTTCAGTACTAATAAAGCCCTTGGAGACTGAGCTGGCAGAGTGCTCGAGAAGGAGGCAAGCTCCTCCCACTTCTCACAGCCTCTTCCATCTCTTAAAAACTCCCATCTCTCAGCACACCACCCTCAGAGGAAACTCTTCAGCCGGAGGGACAGTGCTGAAGAGCACAAGTCAAGGTAGAGATGACAGCTGGGGAGAGGGGCTGAGAAGGAAGTACTCAGAACTCCAGAGAACACAACCAGCTTTGGTTCCCAAGCCTGGGACTGTTTGGTTGAGTAACTTGGCTTGCTTAAACGGATCCCTTTTTAATATTAAGCCAAGACATTGTAAGCAAGTTTACAATGAAGATCATATGACCAGACAAATTCCTCTTAAGGGGAGGAGGAGATGAAGATTTGATTAGTGAGGCATTTTATTTAATTAGTGCTGCTTATTAAATTACCACCAGTGGTGTGACCTGACCACACTGGGGGATTCTCTTACCTTTGTCCTGGTTAAGCAGTAATGACTGATCGACTCATTGACAGGAAACAATGGCAAAGAAGGTCGCAGTGATTGGAGCAGGAGTCAGTGGCCTGATCTCCCTGAAGTGCTGTGTGGATGAGGGTCTGGAGCCCACTTGCTTCGAAAGAACTGAAGATATTGGAGGACTGTGGAGATTCAAAGTAAGTGAGACTTTTCTTGCCTTAGACTAGGGCACACTCGAATTTCAAGGTGGCTGATGGGCCTTTGAAAGATCTCTTAAGCAGCTTTGATCCAATTTTATTTTTATTTATTTATGCAGCTAACCAGGAACTGAACTCAGGCTGGCATCTCTCCTAAGTCAACACTGTGCCAACCCATGTGATGAACTCAGGGCTGCAAGGAATCTTCTCTTTAAAATCCAGCTAATTGCAAAACAGCCCATATTTCTGTCATTTTTCTGATATACTGATTAGGTCATATGCTAATATTAGAAAGCATTTTATAAAAAAGAAGTAATTAAAATTACTTTTAATACATCACTCTCATCCTAATCATTGAGCCAAATGCTTCTTCAGAGAATGAGCCCTTATCACTTCTGACTTTGTTTTTCTCTGGAAATGAACCATGCTTTTCTAACTATATTCCAGCATAACTGCTGTGAACCTCTTTATTAGATATTTTCTATTAATTAAAGTCATTCTATTTATCCAACCTAAATTTTCATAATATTAACTGTTATTCAAAATTTTATTGATAGATTCACAGACATAGGCTTATAGCCTGTGAATATAAATATTTGCATTCCCTCCTGAGAGTGGTAGCACATGTCTAGAGTTACACCACTAAAGAGGGTGAAGCAGGGGGATTGGAAATTTGAGGTCAGCTTTGGCTACATGACAAAACTCTATCTCAGTCAGAAAATATACTCATTCCCAGAACCAAAATCTCCTGAAGAGATTCACACAAGTCTAACATGAACCCTACAATAATGAGACCGCTTGGCAAACAGTGGACAGGGGCCAAATGAAAATGTATTCATCCACCCGTGCAAACACAGAGATAATGAAGAAATTGACCTTTCTATGAGATGAGTGGCTGTACAGAGAGGAATCACGTCTATGTCTTAATGATCACTGGTTGCTAGAATTACAATTTTTCCTGAGAAAGTAATGTAATATATTCCTGTCTTAATTGATAAAAACTTATTATCTTCTACATTGTAGGCTCACACACACAGGGTTTTCTTTTGCATCTAAATAAGCTTAAAGTGTAACAAATTTAGCTTTTATTTATTAATTGTGTGGGTGGGTGTGGGTGGATGTGGGCGTGTGATATGTGAGCTTGGGTGCTCCGGTGTCAAAGCATGCATGTGAAGATCAGAGGACAACTTTGTAGCATTAGTTTTCGCCTTCCACCTTTACATGGGTTGCAGGGATTGCATTCACATCATCAGGTTTCAACAATAAGAGTTTGACCCAATGAGCCATTTCAATGGCCCTGTAAACAGATTTAATGTGTAAGACTTAATATCTAAGCACAAAGTGCTCCTTATTTATCACTAGTTTGTTAGCCAAAGAAGTAAAAATTACTTTGCATGGTCTGTCAACAACATGATTTAATACATTCCAGGAAGGTAGTTCCTATAGCATTTTCATGACCTAGTGTATCACATTTTAAAATCAGAGATAGTTCCTTATGTATTTTGGGGAAAAAAACAGGTTAAAACGTGAATTAATTAATCTTTATTGGATAACGTTAAATACATAATTTCCTAGCACCTGTAACAGTGTCACATGCCAAGCCTTTCTTAAGACTACATCCAGTGGAGAATGATAAATAATTTTCTCCTCTCGAAGACCTCTTTACTGCAACGAGAAACACTAAGCAAAATTGCACAGGCTGCCACTGGGGCCCCATGAGCATTCTGGATACTGGACTTCCAAGAGGAGCAGACTCTGGAAAGGATTCTTGGGGCTTGCACACTCATCCCCAGGGAAACTTCTCCTCACAATTACACAATCCAAAACTAGCTCAAATCAATTATTCGCTGATTCCCACATGGACACAGAATCCTCTGAGATCACTTGACACATCTTACGTAAAACAAACCCAAAAAGTTTAAATCTCTGTGCCTTGCCTGGCTTAGGTGATACTGAACTCTTCCAGAAGGTTCTCCAGCACCCCCTGGTGTCATCTTTGGGATACAGGCAGGGTGATTAAATATTTTTAGCACTTCTTCCAGCAAAGCAGCACTCAGAGTGCATTGTTTTTCTTCAGACGTTTAGGGTTAGATCTTATAGTTTTCCTCACTAGTGGCTGAATGGGAAGTTGAATTTTGTGATACACAGTTTGCCTGGAGGGAACACAGTTGAAAGAAAAGAACAAAAATGAAGGTCTGTGTGATTCCTGAGGCCACACACTTACTGAAGAATTGAGAAGGGGAAAAACAACAACAACGTGATCTTTCTGCAGCCATTAACTTGCTCTGCTTCTGTACCCTAACATTACATAGAAATTACTAATATGCACTGTTTTCTGACTTGGGAATTTTCATACATAGATCTCCTCTCTCTTAGCAATACATATTCAGTTATTTTACTTAACCTTTGCATAATGGTCTACAGATTTCTTTCCATCTTAGTCTCTGTTGTCTATAATCAGCCTGAAATATTACCATCTCTTAACATGTGACCCTCCTGAGATCTAATATTTAAATGGATAATTTTTTTAAAGCTTATCTGTTTCAAGATCAGAGAGATGCTGGCCACTGCAGTAGGCATTATGCAATGATTAAGACACAATCACTTCTCTCAACAAAATTGTTGTTAGTTGCCTGAGTCTTGTCACTATGATTTACCTTGTACTTCACCTGGATACCACCTCCACTTCACCTGGATACCACCTCCACTAAAACAATGTAATGCTACATCTTCAGCTTTTACAAAACAAAAACTAATGTTTGCATAGTTAATTTCATGTAGATTGTCTCATTGTATACTCACAATAACCTCCCATGTTATTTATTATTAAGCCCAATTTAATTAGAAAGCCAAGGATAAATATCTTCCCCTTCATGACTGGTTGGTAAGGGATACAAATCTTCCAAGCAGCAGTAACATTGAGAGCAAACATAAGCAGGCACTCACATCACTAGGAGTGCTCCATACATTGATGAGTCATATTGAGTTTGGAGTCAAATAAAACTCTAGAGTCTTCTCCATTTGAGCAACTAGTAGCGTAAGTCATTATTTTCCTGTCCTTGTGTGACGGGTTTTAACCCTGTTGAAAAAGTTCACATCTATAAATATTAAATATTATTTAGTTTGTTTGGCCTTGGAAATTTTATTTGAAATTTCAGTTACCTGTCATCTTTGCTATTCCACCCTCCTGTGGGCATACCCAAATATGATCATCTGTATTTATAGCTGTCAAAGTTATTGATTAAAATATTGATCACAAGGCCAGGTATGAAAAGCCACACTGTAACTGCCACACTTGGGAGATGAAGGCACAAGGATAATAGCTCAAGGATACCCTGGGCTATGTAACAAGTTTGAGGCCAGGCTAGGCTGTATAGTGACCCTCTGTCTCAAAAGAAACAAACAAAATATTAATCAGAAGAAGATGAAAATATAAAGTGTATACCTGAAGTATCTCCCAAATGAGGTGCCACCTCTACACTGACCCAAACATGCACTTGATCCATTTATTGCTTGTGTCCATCACAGCCTTTCTGTTTTAGTTGGCATCTGCCATCTAACAGCCCATTCTGCTCACTTAGGACATAAAATTATACAGGCTCTTTCGTGTCCTTCCCTGAAGAGATGGCAAACAGCCTTACCCTTGTTGAACTGGGAATTCTCTTGGATAAATTTATCACAGCATAATTCAATATAATAGGCATTTGCATCCTAATGACTGTTTATAGAACCATGTTTAACATAATATATGTGCACCTCTCCAGGCAATCAAATGTGTAGTACTGTGGTCCTGTAGGCATAGTCATTAATGGTCTGAAATACACTTTGATTCTTCCTAACAGCTTTGAAGAAGTGGCATTTGCATGCACAGACTAGAAGAAAGTGTCTAGCATACGATCAGGAAAAACAAAAACATGTGTTTTAAACCCAGGTAATCTCAAACACTCCAGAGGCTGCTGATGTAAGGTCATAAATCCAAGGTCTGCCTGGGCAACTTAGTGAGACCATGTCTCAAATTTTAAGTATAATTTAAAATAAAAAATTTAAAAAGAGACTAGGGATATATTAGTGGTAAAGTACATGTATGTGCTATATGCATAAGTCCCTGAACTTAATTCCCAGTTCCTCAAAGAAAAAGAAAAAATATAACATTTTTATGCATAAAATAGAATGACCTCTATAGTATGCTATCAGAAAGTCTATTTTTCATCCATTGTGCTATCCATTCAATGCCATCAAGCTCCTTTGCAGAAACAGAGGAATGCTTATAATTGACGTTGCACGTTCTTTCACAAATGTACTGGCTGAGTGCTTGATGCATTCCAGACATGCACTCAGTGCTGAAAACACAGAGATGCAGTCTTTGCTATCATCAGAGGGTGTGCACTTCATGGCGAATCACTAAGGTTATCACTGCTAAGGTACAGTTTTACCAGGGCTGCTTTAGAAGCACGGGATTCCATAGAGAATGGGGCAGGCTTCCATGACTGTGATGTTTTCATCTGTCTTGGCAATTAGCAGGGATCCTGTGACTATGGAGAAACAAAGTTACAAGCAAAACAAGCAGCACGGGAAAAGGTATGGGAGCTTAAATCTGATGCTCTAAAAACAGGTAGTCACAATCTGTGGCTGGCACGGAGGCTGTGGGTACGAGAGTGACACCCAGTGAGACAGAGAGAACCATCAGAGATCAGTCAAGAGGGGACTGTGTCCCAGGTGAATGATGACCCTCTACTGTAAATGGAATGTAGAAACTAGGCAAAACTGAGGGAGGACTCTATCAGTGACTGAGGCTGATCTAAGGAAATACCATCCTATTTCATTAGAAGGGGAGGGTGGCAGGGTGCTATGATAGGGATGATGGCCCCCAAAATTCACTGCACATGAGAGTCAGCTAGGGAGCCCTTCAAAAATACAATGGGCTGTGTGTTTGATTAGTGATATAGTGGTAGCCTACCATACACATTACTCTAAAGCCCCAGCACCATAAAATTATTTAGTAGTAGTAGTAGTAATAGTAGTAGTAGTAGTAGTAGTAGTAGTAGTAGTAGTAGTAGTAGTAGTAGTAGTAGTAGTAGTAGTAAAATACAGTTTAGTGTGAGGTCAGGTGGTTGGAATTCTAGCACTTGGGATGCAGAGACAGGAAAGAGGCCATTGTGGGCTGCATAATGAACTCAAGGCCAGCCTGGGTGCATCATTAGACCCACATGAAAAAGCAGAGTGAGTTAAGACCACATGCTACTCTTCAAGAAGACCCAAGCTTGGTTCACAGCACCCACATTGTATAGATCACAACCATCTATATATAACTCCAGTTCCATAAGATCTGGTACCCACTTCTGGCCTCTGTGGGCAACCTCCTCCATACATCAATAAAAATCAATCTAAATATATTAAGAGGGTTAGTTTATGCAGCATAGGATTAAAGAATTGAATCTGTTATTTAAAGAAAATAAGAATTAAATGGGGAACTACATGATCTGAGTTGGGAAAAAAAAACAAGAAATAGAATACAGGTACCTCAATGCTACCCATACCAACTTGAACTTTATAGTCTCAAAATTCCTCCTGAGTCCTTCTAATGCAGCTGTTCCACTCTCATTTGTGAGGACCATAGTTCTCCTAATCATACAAGGAGGTGAAACGTTTTAATCATATCCATTCCAAGTAATGGAGAAGACAAATGCAGGAGTGAAAGGGTGGATGACAAAATACTTATAAGGGCATGCAATTTTATTGTTCCCTGAGTCCGGGTGATATGGCTGATAGGATGCTTCATCGAGAAAAGGGCTGACTTCAAGCATTTATCATCCATGGATTATCATCCATGATATCAGCTTTCACTTTACACACACCCCTCACCTTGTGCAGTTACATTTCATCTTGGTAATCATCCTTTTGAACTGTAGGTTTTACTACCTTTTCCTTTTCCCAGAGTCAAAGATAAACTTCAGCCCAACCCATGATCAAAAGATGGTAAATTTAAAACCGGTTCTCACTGAACTCACTCAGTTCTGCTATATGGTTTTAGAAAATTCAGAACACGATAAATTAGCAAAATCCTTTAACAAAAATTATTTATCTTGAACATTTAGCAAGTTCCAGGGCAGCCAGGGCTACACAGAAACCCTGTCTCAAAGGAAAAAAAAAATTTGGCAGGGGGGTGGAAATCATGGGGCCTTAGTCATACTAAATAAGTGTTCTACTACCCCCAATCAGACATTGGTTTTGTCAAGAAACTGCTTCTGTGAATGAAATCTACAATAAAGATTGTCACTTCCTCCTCAGAAAAATAAAAAAGACTTGTAAAACCATCACTGTTTGGTGATAATCTATAAAAGTGAAACTTCCAAAGAAGACTTCAGTCTGGCCCTAAAATTTGTGTTAAGAATCAGAAATTATAATGAGTTCTTCTCATCCTCAAATCCTCCTCTAAAAATGTACCTGACAGAGAATCCAATCAAACTTCTAGGCAATGTTTTGATTCTTGAAAAATTCCTCGTGTTTTGGCTATCCTGTCACAGTCTTGGTTTCGATGAGTGTGATGTTTTTCTGCCTTGGTGAGGTTCACCGTGGTGGGCTGTAGGAAAGGCGAGAGAGGCAAGCATTGACTTATCACATGTTTGGAAGCGGGCATTATGCTAAGCACTTCATCTAATCTCTGTAAACCTCAGAACAACTGTTTAATGTGTGGGTTATTAACAAACTCCATTTGACACAGGGACATGAAGAAACTGGATTATGTAACTTGTCCATGTTTGCAGAAGCATTAAGAGAGGCAGTAGGGATGGGCCCCAGTGGAGCAGTCATAGAATCCTCACTCTTTACTCAGCACTACTCAAATTATATAGCCTTAAGAGGGGGAAATGCATTTCTTTTCTTAATGAAATATTTCCTATTTTAAGACTCTGGTTGGATAGAAAAAACAAGTATTCAGTCTTGCCAAGGACATTACGTTCAATTATGTCCAAACAACTAGAAAAAAAATGTTTGTACATCAATATGACTGTAGTGTTGCACAATTTGAAGCTAGTGTTTGAAAATAAAAACATCATTACTTATTCATCCAATGTTCAAGTCAATGTTCAAGATATGATTATCCCTGTATGAAAGTCAGAAAACTCTACATCCTACTGAAAGGTGCTTTTGTATTCTATACATATATATAGCTCACTATAACAGCACCATAAACCCTCTCTGTCTAGAGACCCAGCATTGTCTAAAGGCTGCATACTCTGCTCTGACTGCCTTTGCCCAAACCACCTGCAACTGGAACGAAGTTATTATCCAAGTTTAGATTCTAGTCCAGGAAAAATAAACATGGTGAAAGTTTGATCATAGGCATGAGAGAATAGATATATGAATGCTGCATGAATGATAAAAGAAGAAAGAAAAAGGGTGTGTAAGGGAGAAGGATATTTATAAGCAAATCTATATTTAGCAAGAATTCTGGATATTTCTTTTAAACAACCTGTTCTGAGAGTGAGTAATGTGTTGTTGAGAATCCTAATATTAAGACGCAGTGAGGTCCAATACCTAGAGTACTTTCTACTTAGACAATGGACAGTAAGTCACATAAGCTTGCTCTTTTTTAACTCACCGAGACCAAGTACAACCTCTTGCAGAACGTCCATGTGTAATAGCGAGCTACTATGCCAGCTCTTTTTTTTTTTTAATCAGCAGAGTAGCTGATACCCAAATTAACCTCCAGTGCCACAGTGAGCTGTGATAGTATCAATGCTGAGGTCTAATGGCATTCTTCATAGTATGGAGCACTTCTTACATCCCTGTCTCACAGATGAGAGGCACAGATTGGTCCAGACTTTCCTCTTTAAAACGAAAGACATGTGTTGACACCTATCTAACATGAAGACTAAGCTCATTCTTCTAGTCTTGGTTACCTCTTTCATTTTTTTTTGTTTTGTTGTATTTCTTTATGTATGCTTTTTTTGAGATGGAGTCTTGCTATCTACCCGTGGCTGGCTTAATGATCATTATGTAGCTCATGCCTATCTTGGATGACCACTTTCAATAGTGCCAAAAACTAAGGAACTGTAAAACATGGCAGGCAAGGAATAATTTTCTATTTAAAAAAAATTACAAGAAAGAAATATGCATACTTGATTTAAAATGCTGGTTGGATAACGAGTGAATAATTTTCTTTTTAAACGTCTCTACAGAAGAAACTACGATGCCATGCAAGTAAGATTAAGTAATTTCCTTCAGCTAATAAATTTCTACAAACTTTACTATCTTTACAGTCACTCTAATGCATAGTCAAATAGCAATTACTATTTCTCTGGATTATAGCTTAGTGTTTGTATACACAGAGGCATCTACTGAATAGCTCTTAAGTACCGTTATTTAAATTTTCTAAAAGTGCCGTTATTTAAATTTTCTAATAAAAGCCTCTCTGATCATAGGTTCATTTACAGGCTCTGATCAACAGTCTTGGCTGTTTACATTAATTTACATGAAGGACATCATGCAGAGCATGACTTTGGAAGAAAACATTAACTCAATCATAACATGTGCTTTATGGGATCTTTACCAAGGCACAATTGCAAACATTAAAAATCAGGTTTGAGTCTGGTTGGTGTCTTGGTTGGTTCCTATCGCTATGACAAAAACACTGACCAAAATGCTGTGATAAAACACTGACCAAAACCAACTAGGGGAGGAAATGGTTCATTTTAGCATATAGGTTACAGTCTCCATCATCAAGGGAAGCCAAGAAAAAGTTCAAGGCAGGGTCCTGGAGCCAGAAATCAAAGCAGAGACCACAGAGAAGTTCTGTTTACTGGCTTGCTTAGCTCACTCTCTTATGCAGCTCAGGCCCACCTGCCCAGAAATGGCACTGTCTATAGTGGGCTGCCCCCCGTACATCAATCACCAGTCAAGAAAAGGCCCTACAGATATTCCCACAAGGCAATTCCTCAGTTGAGATTCTCTCTTTCCAGGTGTGTCTGAGTGTGTATCAAGTTGACAAAAACTACGCTGTTTGGTGTCAGTATTGATCACCTTTATCTCTTAGGGAAGATTGACTTGAATTGAGCACAAAATAAAGACCTATGGGGTCAAATCAAGATGTAAAGCCTCCCTGCTCCTAAAAACACTCATTTAATTTTAAATTCTGTATCCAATGCCCCCAAGAACTATTAGTCCTTAAAGGCAGAGGGTAAATAAAGCCTCCCTAGGGGAGTTTAGGAAGGCAACTGGCTCACCAAGTTTGCTGTTAAATAGCTAAGAAGATGGGGTGCTAAAAAGTCGGCAATGTTTAAAAAAAAGAAAAAAAGCTTCTCTCTACTCCAAACCCCACCAGGGCCAATAGCTCATCCACTGAGCGGCACTACTTGTCAACAAACAGGTTCATCACACAGAACGATGGACCACCTGTGCCTCTGCACCCAGATGTTTTAGTCACGATACAGCAGGGAAAGACACTCAGGGGTTCAGTTCCGGAAGACGACTTTTAGCACAAGTAAGACTTGTATTAAAGTCATTACCATTAATTATTTCACCTGCTCTGTCAGGAAAACGTGGAAGATGGCCGAGCAAGCATCTATCATTCTGTCATCACCAACACCAGCAAAGAGATGTCCTGCTTCAGTGACTTCCCAATGCCCGAGGACTTCCCCAACTTCCTGCACAACTCTAAACTTCTGGAATACTTCAGGATTTTCGCCAAGAAGTTTGACCTTCTAAAATATATTCAGTTTCAGGTACCGTGGGTGGGGGGGGGAATGGATTTCTCTGCCTTAGCTCAGTTCACACTTAAGTAGAAGAGCAACTCTGGTAATGAAGGAAGTTCAAATAAACTATCCCACTTTGATGGATTTGTTGAAAGGCAAAACATGGTATTATACCCAAAAAGGTAGTCTCACTACTCCTGATCTTGTTGGTGGTATACATGAACAGGGGAGGAAAACCATCCATTGAAGCTGAAAGTTTAACTGATGATTTTAAAAAACCATGTTAAAACTACATGTAAACCACTGCTACCATTGACTTCCCCAGGCCTCAGACCTCTTGAAAGGATGTATGAAATAGAGTCAAACTGTTCTTTTCTTAAGTTCTTCATAGAAACAGGTTAAAAACACTTTCTACTTTCCATTTATCTCAGGTGCATGAGGTAACTATTTTTTTTTCCTAATTTCTTTTCTGCACGTAATCTGCAGCAACAGAAAGTTGGTGAGATCCTTTTGAGTTATACATGAAATTACCATTTCCTGTACTTTCTACAAAAAGAAACAACAAAGAAACATGTTATGATTAAGCATGGAGCATTGTTACATTTGAAATTGCATTTCTAAATAAATAGCTTAATGGGGCTCATTTTTAATGCGTTTCACTTTCTTAGCAACTTCAGCTGCTTAAGTACCAGGCTTGTCATATTAATATAACTGTTGATCTTCATGGAAACCTGTATTTGTAAATGCTGTTAAAATGTTAGGTTTTACCTCCTATTTCCCCCTCTGATTCCTGGTAGAGCCATCCCATGAATGACAGTCTTCTAAGGATATCCTCAGTGTCTGCCTGCCAAAGAATAAGAAGGTGTCACTTGGCCAAGTTTGCCTTCAGAGGCTGGCAGTGGACTCAAGAAAATCAAACTGGTTACCTATTACACGTACCCCGTCCTTACTTCCAGGGCCCTGACAGAGTAATTAATAAGGCCTTCTCTGTGTTTCTTCAAGACAACCGTCATTAGTGTGAAAAAACACCCAAATTTTGCAACTTCTGGGCAATGGGAAGTTTCTGTTCAGAGCAACGGTAAGGAGCAACGAGCTGTCTTTGACGCAGTTATGGTTTGCAGCGGCCATCACATCCAACCTCACCTGCCACTGCAGTCTTTTCCAGGTGAGGCTGCAGGGCTTCTCAGACCATAGGAGTCAGCTTCCAGGAATCTTGCATGCCATTTAGATGAGCAGACAGGATTTTCTGCTAAGAACGGGAGCGATAGGAAGATTGGGATACAGCTGGAGAGCTGAAAAATACCAAAACACCGTCTTTGTCTCCGTTGATTTCTCTGGATCGTCACACATAGCTAACTTCCTCCAGCATCATTACATTTTCCCCAGCAATTCAAAGAGTTCTCACAAAAATTCAATCTGTATATGAGGACCTCCATACCTACCCTAATTGTTCTGTCCTGCCGAACCCATGTAAACTTGCTACATCCTTGGAGCCTTTTCTACCAGCCAAGGGTTGCTAGAGAGAATTCCTGGAAATACACACTGAGGCAGGACAGAGATGAAAGGAGGAATGTGGATCCCTGAAGCCAGCTGTCCTGATGCCCAAGCTTTCCCTCTGAGATCACTTCCTAGTCAAGAATCATCCCCTAGACAAGGAGTCACAAAGAGTACTCCCTTCCCAGAGTTCTCTGGGAAAATATCTGACACAGGGGGTGAGAACCGGGCTTCAAATGAGAACTGCCCACACTAAGAGCAAAGAACACTTTAATAAGGCCATATATTCCTAGGAAGTATAAATGTGGTTAGTTGGAAGGACACAAAGAAGCACACAAATGGCTAACAATCAAATGGTTATTGAGTCACTCAATGAGAAACTTCTGTAGGCCTGGGTTTAATCTTTTAGTAATTTGCTTTTGCAAAATGATAAATACTATTGTAGTTATTGCCTAATTACAAAAACACTATTTCCAAATAGTTCTTAAAGGTATCTACTGTGTGAAAGTAGAGTGTCACTAGACTGTCTACAGTAGACTAGCTAGTGAGAAGCCAGCATCAGGCCGTGCTCTGTACAGCAAAGGCACTTGTTGGCCATGAGTGAACACACACACTCCGGCCTCTCACATGGACCTGATATTTCTTATGGACTTTTTACTTAGAGTTTGATAATTGACTATCGTAACTCCCCTAAGAGAGGAAGTGAGAAATCAGAAAGGGAACCATGCAGTTTTATTGAAATTAACTTGCCATAATTGCTTACTTAGAAGTTCATAGTTTCCCTCTTCTTCCTCCTGAAGGTATCGAGAAGTTCAAAGGCCAGTATTTCCATAGCCGCCAATACAAGCACCCTGATGGATTTGAGGGGAAACGCATCCTGGTGGTTGGAATAGGAAACTCAGCCTCAGATATTGCCTCTGAACTGAGCAAGAAGGCCTCACAGGTGCGATGCTTTTGCTTATCGTGTACTGTGTGGAAGGGATGGGGGAGACAACGGCAGCGCCCAGCCGTACACCAAAGGTCCATTGCTTGATAGGTGGCTGCCTGTGGTAACCGCACAGGAAATCTGGAAGCCACAAAGCCAGAGCCCAACTCCCACCTCTGCTGCTAAGTAGCCGTGTATCCTAGAACCAGGTTTTCCAATTCTCTGAGCTGTGGTGCCTTCGGTTTTTGATTGTTTGTTAATTTATTTATTATGTATACAGTGTTCTGCCTGCATGTACACCTGCAGGCCAGAAGAGGGCACCAGATCTCATTACAGATGGTTGTGAGCCACCATGTGGTTGCTGGGAATTGAACTCAGGACCTCTGGAAAAGCAGTCAGCACAGTGCTCTTAACTTCTGAGCCATCTCTCCAGCCCTGCCTTCAGTTTTTGTTTGTTTGTTTGTTTGTTTGTTTGTTTGTTTGTTTGTTTGTTTGTGTGTTTGTTTGTTTGTTTGTTTGTTTTAATAGGATGTTTCAACTAGATATTTCTGGTACAAAAGGCCTAGTTTTTACCCAAGGGGCCTAATGAGAAACTGGCCTGTTAATTGTTGTTTGTTTGTTTGTTTGTTTGTTTGTTTGTTTGTTTGTTTGAGACAGGGTTTCTCTGGGTAACCCTGGCTGTCCTGGAACTCGCTCTGTAGACCAGGTTAGCCTCGAACTTGGAGATCTGCCTGCTTCTACCATCCAAGTGCAGGGATTAAAGGCATGCACCAACACGCATGGCCTGACCCCTTAATATTTTAAGAACCAACTTTTAGAAATTTAGTGTATGGACTAGGAGAGAGCTCAGTTACAAAAGTTTTTGCTGTACAAGCATGGGGATCTGAGTTTGATCCCTAGAACCCACATTTAAAAAAATGCATAATAGTACACAGTTGTAATTTTAGTGTTGGGGAAATAGACCAGGTAGGCACCACAGGTTTGTTAGATAGGAGCCTATCTACTTGGCAAGCTCCAGTCCAGTGAGATGCCTTGTCTCAGATAGATAGATAGATAGATAGATAGATAGATAGATAGATAGATAGATAGATAGATAGATAGATAGATAGATAGATAGATGATAGATAGATAGATAGCTCACTGTCACTTTTCACTTTTCAAAGCTTTCAGCCCTTGCCATAAAGAACAAGTAAAGAAGCAATAACTGAAAATTTGATACACAGTAGAAAGGGGTGGGAGCCACCAGCCACCAGCTCCCCCATGCTGGAAACACCTCTAAAACTTGAGAGGAAGAGAGTGAAATAGGATAGGAGGAAAGGAACTGAGCTGCCTTTGCTGTCAGCCAAGTAAAGAGCCACCCAAGGCCATTGCATGTGCCCAGGTCAGTGATTTGGACTTAGAACAGAGAAATGTTCCAGATATTCAAATATTTCAAGAATTCAAATATTCAAAGAATTTCAAGAGCCATTTCTTTATAGGGTCATTACATGTTAACAAGCCTAAGTATTGGCCAAATGTGTTACCAAGATGCTACTTTGGCTATATACCTGTGCCTTATAACTCATTAGTCTTTTGCATAGAGCCCATCTTCAATATTTATTAATCACATAAGTCTGTAATTAAAACAGAATAGTAAGTTCTCAGATCTTCACCTCTTGGGCTGGAAGTTTGCATCTCAGAGACAGCAACCTGAGCCTTGACCCTCAGGTGGATCATAGTCTTCATCGAGGTTAGATTTCTATGCAGCAAAGGGGTCACAACAGAAAGAAAACCAATAAAATGGAAAACCCAATATTGACCCTACAGAAGGAAAGGTAATAAATCACAGAAAGAGATGGTGATGGAGTATTTAAATAGAATATTCAATACCTACTCCAAATATGGTCAAGTCTGCATAAGCGCAACAATAGCAGAAACAAATTGGGACATAAGCATATGGCCACACACAAACCAAGAGTACAGCAAAGCTTGGGTATGTGCTACTTCACAAGCTTAGGTAAGATTGATGTCTTTTCCCCCCAAAGAAAATCGGTAATGCCTCCTCCAAGGTCAATCTACAAAACAATGAGAGTTTGTGTGTGCTTATACTTCACAGTACATCTGTAACTTCATTAAACCTGCCCAATAATGTCCTAAGACAGATGCTATGCTGCCCCATTATCAAAAAAAAAAAAGGAGGAAACTAGAGCATAAACCAATCCAAATAATTCACCAAGGCAACTCAGCTCATAGGCTGAGTTTCAAACCTAAGGAGTCTGGACCCAGATTCCATGATCTAAGCCTCTTGAGGAAATTGGATGCCTTGAAAAGGAGTCTTGTTTATTCATTGAAGACAACCTTAACAGAACTAATAAAATGAAACAAAAATTCAGGAAGCTGAAATGATGCATTTGGACCATGGGGAGGCAACAGTAAACAAGGAGAATGCTTCTTTGGCGAGATTTTTATATGTATGCTTTGAAAACAAGAGAAATTTTAGTGTTCAAGGCAAAGAATACACATGACAACAACAATTAATGAAAAAGAGGCCATCAGTTTGAAAGAGAGTGGGATCAGAGTGTACAGGGAAGGAATTGGAGGGATAAAAGGAAAGTGAAATGATTTATAATCTCAAAACATAGAAATAATTTTTAAAAAGATGTGTACTTGAAGAGGAATAGGGCCACCGCATACAGGCAGAGGTTTTAACTTTTTTTTAATGTGTTTATTTATTATTATGTATGCAGAAGTGGGTGCCAGATCTCATTACAGATGGTTGTGAGCCACCATGTGGTTGCTGGGACTTGAACTCAGGACCTCTGGAAGAGCAGTCAGTGCTCTTAACCTCTGAGCCATCTCTCCAGCCCCCGAGGTTTTAACTTTTAAAACACATAATATTCTTTTAGGTCTAGAAAGAGTTGGTTGCTGTTATTATTTACCACCCAGAGATACTGAGATTTGTGCATGCACACCTGCAGCATTACACAACAGGTACACATTTGCAAGACCTGTGATTATTCACCAGATCTCCTTGGGTAAGCACAGTGAAAGGACAGAAGGAGCTGTTTCTCAGGGAACAGCAGAACACACAAGAGAGACTGGTCAACCAACCATGAGAATCAGTCCAAAGATTTTCTCACATCTCCAGGATATTATCAGGACTTTGGTGCACTCCTCTATCGATGCAAGTTACCAGATAGCCCTCGTGAGGACACAGCCACCAAAGGGAAGTGAAAAGGCTAGGAGGACCTCACTTTGAGGTCAAACACACTTAAAATGGTACCTGATAAAGTTATTTCTTCATAAGCAAAGGACCTGGGCTTGACGCCCAGAACCAGAGAAGGAAATGGGAGAAAGGAAATGACTAAAATTCATTATTATATAAATGTATGAGACTATTAATGAAAAAGAGAGAGGAAACAAACAAACCAGGAAGAAAAGAAGAGAGGGAGGGAGGAGGGGAGAGGAAGGGAAAAAAGAAGGAAGGAAGGAAGGAAGGAAGGAAGGAAGGAAGGAAGGAAGGAAGGAAGGAAGGAAGGAAGGAAGGAAGGGGAAAAAGTTAGGGCTCGTGGTGTGTATTTCCAGTTCTACAGAGGCAAATAAAGGCAGATTCCTGGGCACTGGACAGCCATCCTATCCTAACTGGTGAGCTCCAGGCCAATGAGAAACACTGTCTCCAATAAAAATCAAGATGGGTAACAATGGGAATGATATTCAAGGTTGACTTCTGGTGTTCTTATACACAAGCACACACACACACACACACACACACACACACACGCCTTCACACACATACACTGAACACACATGCACTGCACACAAATTAATAAAATAAATAGAACTTAGCAAACTGTGCCACTAAACACCTTTCATATCACCTGTATGAGAGATTCCTCCCAAAAAGCCAAAGCCCATAATTTCAAGGGCACTCCTTTCTGTTCACCAGGTGTTTATCAGCACCAGACATGGTGCCTGGGTCATGAGCCGAATCTCTGAAGATGGCTACCCTTGGGACATGGTGTTCCACACTAGATTTAGCTCCATGCTCCGAAATGTCCTGCCTCGCAATGTCGTCAAGTGGATGATGGAACAGCAAATGAATCGATGGTTCAATCATGAAAATTATGGTCTGGTGCCTCAAAACAAGTAGTGTTATTTTTCTTTTTGTGGTATGCTTATTAGAGGCAGGGGTGTCTGATGTTGCCTCTCTTTGCAAAGATCCAGTTTGCCAGCATGGTAGTTCAAGCTATAACCCAACAGCATGTGTCAAATCATATAGATCCTGGAGTCTTAATTCCAAATTTATACTGTGTCTTTGAAAAAATACTTCAAGTTATGGGGTAGAAGCTTAGAAGCTGCTCTAGAAATAAGGGTTGGGATTGATTGGAAGAACTATCTAACAGTCAGACAGTCCGGAGAAGGCTCCACAAGAAGACCATGATCTCAGAGCACTGTGATAGGAAAAGCTAGCTCTTCATCTGGTAAGTCAACCTTTGCTGTCTACATACGCTGAAGGCGGTTCCCATGAGAACATATTCCTTTCTAGTGGCCAAAAGACAAATATTTGCCAATAGCAAAGTTCCACATCTTGGACACTGTAAGCATAAGTAAACATTGTGGATGTTTACCTTTCTTCAGCTGATAACAGTCTCCTTCCCTAGAGGAGGGCGAAGATATTTAGTCTTGTAATAGATGTTCCATTGTGCTGAATTAAGTAAGAGTCCAGCATATATGCCATATATTGCCTTATTTTTTAAAAAAGAAGAAAATAGTTTACAAACCAAGAACTCCAGAAATACAAGCAGACTTTGCTCCACCGTCCATGCTACCACAGATAGTTTCTATGGCTACTGGGGTCAGCAAATATCATCAATTTTCATTTTACCTATTGATTCACACGCTGATCCCACAGTAGGTCTCTGTGCTAATGTAGTATGTTTTCCCTTATTTATTATCAGGTATAGATTAAATGAAACTACCAAATAATGAAAACTAGATAGCATAAAAAGTGATAGAAGTACCAGAGGGAATAATTACCAGCAAACTCAAAGATTAACACTAGGCGCCAACATCATATCTGAGCCCCTGGAGAAACTTCCACCTTCAGGTTGTTTTTTGTTTTTTGTTTTTCTCTTTTTTTATCATCTACTTGCCTTTCTTCGTTTGTCAAGGGAAGAGACTGTCAATATTAGAATCAGTCTAATGACCAAGTTTGGGGTGAACAAAACATTTGAGTTAGACTTTTATGGGTACTTGGGAAGAGCCTGTATTGTGTTAGAGCCTCCCCTAAAACTGCCAAGGGGGTTGAAGATTCCTCCAAGACCGCTCCGAATGTGTTCCTTCCTTTTGTGCCTCAGATACCTTATGAAAGAGCCCGTATTAAATGACGATCTCCCCAGTCGCCTGCTGTACGGAGCCGTGAAGGTGAAAACCAGAGTGAAGGAGCTCACGGAGACGGCCGCGGTGTTTGAGGACGGCACGGTGGAGGAGGACATTGATGTCATTGTCTTTGCCACGGGCTATACTTTCTCTTTCCCTTTCCTGGAGGAGTCGCTTGTGAAAGTGGAGGCGAATAGGGTCTCGCTGTACAAATCCATGTTCCCCCCTCAGCTGGAGAAGCCAACCCTGGCATGCATCGGTCTCATCCAGCCTCTGGGATCCATCTTCCCGACTGTGGAGCTTCAGGCGCGTTGGGCGACGAGAGTTTTCAAAGGTGAGTGGGCTGCTCAACAAAGCCAAGCAGAGCTTTTACATTTTTTTCCTTAATTTTTAAAACTCTGTGGGAGGAGAGGATCTGTGGTGGAGACCTAAAGACAGCTACCCTATGGGCCGTTGGCTCTCTGCTGCCACCTTGTGGGACCCGGAGACAGACCTCAGCTTGTCAGGCCTGCACACTGGCACGGCTCTACCCACTGAGCCATCTCACTGGGACAAAATTTCCTTTTTTTTTTTTGAATGTTTGTCTCTTCTTGTTTGTGCAGCACTTCACCTTCCTTGAAGGGCTAATTTTTTTCCCTGCTTCTGGGGTTCAGTTCTGTTCAACACAAACCTCATTTACCACCGAGCTCGTGCTGGGATCTGGTCAGTCCGAAAGAAATGCAAACAAGTTGTTTTAATTGCGCGGCAGGTGCTTTGATGGCCGAAGGTACACTATGGCAGAGAAAGGGACGTGGTATGATGACACGGGTCCAGGAGAGCTTCCCGATACCTGAGTTTCTCGGGTACAGAGAAGGGTCTGCCTGAGCAAAAGACACCGCATCAGGATGCCTGTGCGAGCCCCACAATGCTAGAGATGACGTATGAGGTGGAACAGGATGAGGGGTTAACCTTAGAGAAGGACAGATGGACACAAAAGCCTTGTGCACTGTGTTAAGGATCCTGGATTATAAAATGTAAATGTACAGACAGCTGGGAGGTTTTGTTTTGTTTTGTTTCTTTCTTGTTTTATGTTTTATTTTTTTTGTTTTTGTTTTCACAGCAGGGGAGTGAGAAAGAATCTAATGCAATTGAGGCTCTCTTCAAACTTGTTAAGGCTAGCCTTGAACTCCAGGTCGCCTGCTTTTACCTTTCAAGTTCTTCCAGGCCTGCAATTTCAGTACCCTGGAGGAGGATGGATAAGATCCTGGGCCACAAAGCATATTCAGTCTAACTAGGGCTTCTAGAAAGACTTTTTTGGAAGGAAGGAAAGAAGGGAGGAGAAAGAGAAGGAAAATATAAATATAAATCAGTGCTACCCAAATCTAGTGCACCTAAGAATTACCTAGCTGATCCTTAGGGATCCATAAGGATTAAGTCTGGCCTCAAAATCTGGGATCTGCATCTTAGAAAGCTCTTAAGCCAGAGGTACCACAGAGGGGGTATACTTGAAGAACAGGGAATGTCTACTTTACATTTAATGTAATCCCATCAGTTGTTTGGAACGTGGATTTTAAAATCAGGGATAGAGACTTGCGTATCACTGAGAAAGCTCCAGCACTCACCTGTGCTAAAATACAGTGCAGCCTGGGCTAGAGCCGAGAGACAGAGGAGAAAGGAGAACATCCATGTTAGAAATAGTTGATGATAAAGCCAGCAGGGCATGCTGTGCTGTTCAGCACAGGAAAGGAGAAGACTCAAGGATGGCTTGCAGGATCTAGCAATGGAGAGCAGATAAGACGGCTGGGCCTGAGAATAGAGGCAGGAGGGTCTCAATGGCAAACTCAGCTTTGGACTACTCAAGTCTGAGATGCTAGGTGGCTGGCCATGTTTCCCCTCCGAAGCCCACAGGACCCTTGAGCACAGGAGACAGGCTCCCACACACAGTGATCAACACAATATCTTATCTAGCCCAACTGTTCTCATTAGTTGGGGGCACTCTCATTCTCTCCAGATTTCCTTCACCAAAGGAAATTCTCTCCAGATTTTAAGTTCACCTCCCGTGAGCCCTCTTTCCTTAAGCAGAGAGCCAGGTGGGTCTTTCCAAAGCGCAAATCTAATCTTGTTACCTCACACAGGAAAGTCTTCGATAGGGTCCTGTCAGTGCCAGGATAGAAGCCACCCCACCCGGCACAGCTTCTCAACCATACTCCCTTCTTCAGCCCTTTCTCCGGCCTCTCCAGTTCATAGTTAATGTCATTGGCTATGTATGATCCACTATGGAGGCCTCACCGCTGGAGTGCAGAAGCGCAGAGGTCCTGCCTGGTGTGACATGACTAAATGGCCAGAACTTAATTTTAGAAAACAATTACTGTACAAATCAATGATACCGAATCAAACTCACTATTCAAAGCAAATTTGTTTCTATTTTTGTTTTCTAGGTTTGTGCAGCTTGCCCTCGGAGACAGCTATGAAGAAGGACATTGTTGAAAGGAATGAAAGAAGAATTGACCTGTAAGCACTTGTCTTATAAAAAAAAAATCTACATAGAGTAGTATGTCACAAAATACCACGATCTGACTACCTGTGAGAGACAGCTCGCTGTTAAAAGGCAGTCCTGGATCACAGCCCAGTCCAAATGGATCAGTTCTGTAGATGAGCCTGGAAACTTGTAATTCGATGATTCATATGATTCTTAGACATCCTAGTTTAAAGACACATAACTCAAAAAAGAAAGAAAGAAAGAGAGAGAGAGGGAGGGAGGGAGGGAGGGAGGGAGGGAGGGAGGAAGGAAGGAAGGAAGGAAGGAAGGAAGAAAGAAAGAAAGAAAGAAAGAGAGAGAGAGAGAGAGAGAGAGAGAGAGAGAGAGAGAGAGAGAGAGAGAGAGAGAAAGAAAGAAAGAGAGAAAGAAGAAAAAGAAAGAGTACCAATTCAGAATATCTTTCCTGGGGTTAATCTTATTTCCTTTTTCTATGGTGCCCATGTGAGATTCCATATCCTCTCAGGCCACCCACACTCAGAGAATGGGACGATGCAGTGGTGCTGACAGTAGCCTGAGGCCCTCGGGAAAGTTATCTCGTTTGTCAGTTCTGTTGAGGTGGAATCGAGTTTGACAGCAATCAATACTCTTGCAAACCCAACTCGAGACCTTATAGACATAAGGAGTTATCTCATGTGCAAACTTTAATTCACCTAACATAGGTTGAGCATCTACTACATGCCAGCC
The DNA here is from genome assembly GCF_049852395.1 of Peromyscus maniculatus bairdii. Classification (NCBI taxonomy): domain Eukaryota; kingdom Metazoa; phylum Chordata; class Mammalia; order Rodentia; family Cricetidae; genus Peromyscus; species Peromyscus maniculatus. The sequence continues at coordinate 71,999,802 of NC_134862.1, read as the reverse complement.
AGGTTACAGGGTCCTTTAGCAGTTTAACAAGGGAATACCACGCATCTCTTCTCTAGAAGACACTACCTCTCTGATACCTCATGAGTATTTTGTATCAATCCTGAGTCATACAATCTTACTTGGAGACTTAGAGCAGCTTAATAAGTAATAAAATAATAGTCACCCTTTCAATATCATTTCATTTTTAGAATCTCCATGAATTTGTCTATTTACTTTGTGGCCTATTCACCAATCTGAGACATGGGTCTCCTAATGGAGCCTCCTGCAGATTCATTCAAAACTCAGGCCCTCATGCATTTATTCCTTTATTCTCCAAACAGCTATTGAGTGCCTCTTATTAAGATACAACTTAGAACATTTGATGAACCTGCCCTTTTTATTTACTTCATTAAGGTTTGGAAAAAGCCAGAGCCAGATCCTGCAGACCAACTACGTTGACTACCTGGATGAACTCGCCTTGGAGATAGGTGTGAAGCCAGACTTCCTCTCTCTCTTTTTCAAAGACCCTAAACTGGCCGTGAAACTCTACTTCGGGCCCTGCAATTCCTACCAGTACCGCCTAGTTGGACCTGGGCAGTGGGAAGGAGCCAGGAACGCCATCCTCACCCAGCAGCAGAGGATCCTGAAGCCCTTAAAGACCCGCACTCTGAAGCCTTCATCCAACATCCCAGCATCTTTCCTGCTCAAAATCCTGGGGCTTTTTGCTGTTGTTCTGGCCTTCTTTTTCCAACTTCAGTGGTTCTAATCTGACAGCATGACACTTTTGTCCACCCATGCCTCTCATTCACCAGTGTCTCTTTGGAAAAAAAACGAAAGAAATCACATCTATATTATAATTTACATTTCAGTCACAGTTCTCCTACAAGTAGAACCAATTGTAGGGAGATTCGAAGAATTAAGTCTAGATACAAAACTAAAATTACGGTCATGGAATATCTTTATCATTCTACTCTTTCCTCAAATCCATCAGTCTTCAAACAGTATTATACAATAACACCAACACAGGTAGACAGTGCTTCCAGCCACTCAGGTTTTGAGTTATATGGAAAAAAAAACAATAACATGATGCATAATAAAAAGCAAGTCATAGCTGGGCATGCTGGCTCATGCCTTTAATCCTGGCACTTGGGAGGCAGAGGCAGACAGATCTCTGTAAGTTTGAAGCCAACATGGTCTATATGGCAAGTTCCAGGACAGCCAAGACTACATAGAGAGATCCTGTCTCAGAAAGAAAAAAAAAGCAGCAAGTCACATAGATTAGATTACTGAACAATTTAAACTGTGGTAGACATTTCAAATCCCATACACTGAGCTCCATGCTGTTACTATGCATGCTTTGGTCATAGTTCCCAAGTATTAGGGTCTGTTGTTTTGATGAGGGATCACTAAGAAATACTGGTGGACAAAAATGAGGTGGTAGATCAAAAGCAGCTGCTTTAAATGATGCACACAGCAAGCAAATCGACACAGTTTCTGTATATTGACAGAAACCCTGATGCAAAAGTGAAAATAATATACCCTAGCTACAACATATAGATAGATATTGTATCTCACAGATTAGACATTGTGTTATGTGTACATCATATATATTATTTTATTTGATTCTCATAGCAACTATGGGAGGGGTAGAGCTATGATACTCATTCTATAGATGATGCTGAGGGACAGACAGTTACTGAGCATGTCCTTAACCACTAGTTTTGACATGAAGTTTCAATGGGACCCCATTTTGTTGAACTTTGGAACTAAAGGTCATAACCTCACCATGCCATATACTCATTTATTAAAACATCCACTCTTGAAAAAGTACTTACTAATAGTTTATTTTATTCATTATTAGATTAGATTGACTTCTATTCATTAGCATAAAGTCTTCTAAAACTATTGTAGAAAATGGTACTTTGCTTGCAGATACAATCTGACTAAGTTTATTTACAATATTAGGTCTATATTTCATCTAGATTTTAAAAAGCACTTGAGCTGGGTGCAATGGTACAGACCTTTAATCCCAGTACTCAGGAGGCAGGTGGATCTCTGTGAGTTTGAGGCCAGACTGGTCTACATAGCAAATTCTGGGCCAGCCAGGGCTACATAGTGCTACCTTGTCTCAAAAGAAAAAAAATTGAAGAAATTTAAAATGAAAAATAGTTATGCAATAATACTTAAAATCATCATCACATTTTGAAAAAATAAAAATTGAAGTAAAGTATATGTCCCAAGCAGATGAAAAATATTACAGTGACTGAGCCTTTGCCTGGCATTAGCATTATAAGTAAGCAAGGCAAATCTCAACAATGTATTATCTTTTTTCATCTGATAAAACACAGGGTGTGTCAGTTGTGAGAGACTTTTGCTTGGAACTGAAAACTAAAAGAGACACAAGCAATTCCATGCCAACAAACATTGAGCAACATAACAAACACCAGGCTATGGACACTCCTGATAGCAACTCTTTTCATGGACCGCACTGTGGGAGATGAGCTACACCCAGAGACCAGACCAGTGCCCCTGAAGAGAGGACAAAGGTTGGGATATTGAAGGTTTAGGTAAATAGTTCTTTATCCCTCCAAAACATCTCTGAGCACTATTCTTAAACCTCGGTTGAGCTCTCTGTCTCTCTCTCACGCCCCCAATGCCCTCCCCCTGCTTTCCCAGTCCTATGGCAATCTCTCCCAGTAGAAACATCTTTCTTTAAAGTTCACTGAATTGGGCTGCAGAATCAGCCCATCTGGTAAAATGCTTGCCTTGTAAGCATAAAAACCTGAGTTTGAGCCCAAAACTCACATTTTAAAAGTTAGACACAGTTCTAATATCAGCACTGGGGAAGGAAATGAAGACAGATTCCTGGGGATCCCTGGCCAGCCACCCTAGTCCATTTTATTGAGTTCCAGGTCAGTGAGAGACCCTGTCTAAGAAAACAAAAGTAGGCAATGAATGCCTAAGGAATGATACCAGAGCCTGATCTCTAGCCTACATACACATGCTCAAATACACATGCATGCACCCCTGCACGTTCACATGCAACTGCACATGCTTGAACACACACAAATAGGTATATACACATATACATACAAAGTTCACTAAAATTATGTCATTTCTCTACATTTGTGCTTGAGACTTTTTACTATACTTTTTAAGTAAATTCCTTTCAAAATTACAAATGAAATACATTGCATGCATATTTGAAGTTCTCAGACAAAAAAAATTAAAATTAAAATTACAAATGAGATACATATTCTTATTTCTTGATGAAAAGCAGATTATTTGTGCCAGGCAAGATGGCTCAGCTGGTAGAGGAACTTGCCACCATGCTTGATGACCTGAGTTCAAGTCACAGGACCTACATGGTGGAAGGTGAAAACCTATGCTTGCAAGCTGTCCTCTGATCTCTGCACAGGCATTCATACCTACACCCACACACAATAAATAAAAAAATAAATAAAGGCAGATTACTTTGTCAATTATTAAAAATTCTTTTCAAGTCATGATGTTAAATTACCAAGCCTGAATATCGAAACTTAGCAAGCGGCCATATGTGGACCAGAGCATCAACCTTTATGATGTTTATGATGGTTTCATCAGGACAGACATACCCACTTTCTTATTCCCCTTTCTTTTGTGCTCCAGTGGCAGAATGGAGTATTTGCAACAGGAGCGAGTGTGTGGGCCACCAACCCCACGGTCCTTGCTGTCTGCCCCTTTGCAGAAAGCATGCCAACCCTGCTTTGCCTGTGCCAGGCAATGCTCTAATGGTTACACACCCCCCTACTGATTTCACCATTGCCACTGCCCCCTGAAGCGGCTTTGCCTATCACCCCACTTCTCCAGTGAAAGAGATGAAGGACACCGGTCAGACTGGTGCTCCATCAGTGGGGAGGATTGCTTTTACCAAGACAATTCATTATTAAATTCACAGCACTGAAAATTTCACAAATCTCTTCAACTTTTCCCAAATCTTCTGACAATCATTTTCTTCAGCAGCAGCGCCTTTATAGAGGAAAATGCCTCTGAGAAGTCATTCAGTCTCCCTCTGCCTCTGTGCATCTTGAACATGAAGTTACCCCGAACTAACTGTCTAGGGTTGTCTGCTCCAAACCACAGTCCAGAGACCACCTACTTCAGAGACCCTCACAGTGCACATGGACATGACCTTAGAACTTTTTAGACGTAAACATGACAATAACCTGCTCAATCAGAATCTTTGCTGTTTCAAAAGCTCCTGTGCACATTAGACATGGGAGCTGTGAGTGTGGAAAGAAGGAGCACAGGCTGTGTGTGTGTGTGTGTGTGTGTGAGAGAGAGAGAGAGAGAGAGAGAGAGAGAGAGAGAGAGAGAGAGAGAGAGAGAGAGACAGACAGACAGACAGACAGACAGACAGACAGACAGACAGACAGGAGGGAAAGGGAGGAAGAGATGGGGGGAGGCAAGCTGGCTACTTCTAGCCAGGTGTGGTAGCACACACCTGTAATCCTAGGACTCAGAATGCTGAAACAGGGGGATAACATGTTTGAGGCCAGCCTCAAAGACCCTGACTAAAACTAGGGAAAAAAGAAAGAGGGAGGATAAGGAAGAATAGGGGAGGGGAGAGGAGGATCGGAGAGGGGAGGGGAGGATAGGAAAGAATAAGGGAGGGGAGGGGAGGTTAGGGGAGGGAAGGTTAGGGGAGGTTAGGGGAGGGAAGGTTAGGGGAGGTTAGGGGAGGTTAGGGGAGGGGAGGGGAGGGGAGGGGAGGGGAGGGGAGGGGAGGGGAGGGGAGGGGAGGGGAGGGGAGGGGAGGGGAGGGGAGGGGAGGGGAGGGGAGGGGAGAGGAGAGGAGAGGAGAGGAGAGGAGAGGAGAGGAGAGGAGAGGAGAGGAGAGGAGAGGAGAGGAGAGGAGAGGAAAGGAAAGGAAAGGAAAGGAAAGGAAAGGAAAGGAAAGGAAAGGAAAGGAAAGGAAAGGAAAGGAAAGGAAAGGAAAGGAAAGGAAAGGAAAGGAAAGGAAAGGAAAGGAAAGGAAAAAGGAAAAGGCAGAAACCTTCCTTTCAGGGCTGAGTCCCTGGCCTGGCCTCCCTTCCCCAAATTCCTCCTCCATTTAGTGCTTTTTGCTGCCGTCTGCAATAGCTGCCCTTCTGAACAAAACATGAGCTGGTTCCCACTCCCCTCCAGATCTCTCCCCATGAGGATTCTCCTTACTAATCTTTCCTTTAACCCTCCCCTGCGTGAGAGCTCCCTGGTTTCCTCTATAAAAACCAGATGTGCCACGTGTGTTCTCTACAGAAAAGCGAGGATAGTGTTCAAGTCAACTACCCAGGCCATGACATATAAAAGAATTTCAAACAACCATCCCCAAACATTAAGGTTTTGAAAGCTTAACCCAGAGGAATAGCTTTCTTTGAAGCCAGACTTTCTCCCTGGAGGCTGCTCCTGACCTGGAACAGCTTTGGCCTGCTTCCAGGAGGTACAATGTGCTGACACCGAGCAAGAGTCACATGTCCATCCTGCCCTATGACCCAGGAACAGATCAAAGCCACTAAGGCAAGGCCTCATAGGATAAGACTCTACTCGATCCAGGTCAGATGCTAACGTGAGATGAAACATGCAAGGTTTTACTAAGGAAGGTCTCTGTGTCAGCAAATAAGAGGAGGGCATGGGAAGGCTGCAAGAGTCATCAGCCCACAGTGCGAGGCCCTTCCTCTGTGAAGGAGAGAAGGAAGAAAGATCAGGTGCAAACAATACAGACTGTTGTACAATGTAAGGGGACGTCCTCAGGGCCACAGAGTTGTCAGGTTGTCAGAGAGGCCCAGAGGAGCCGGCACTTCTGACCTACGAATCCAAGCAAAGCATCATGAGGACTGATGGCCCTACTGTGTGGGTGACAAATGTACTCCTGGAGCTTATCATATATGACTTAATGAGATACCTAATTATAAACCCTACAAATTCCGAGGCAGGATTCTATCTGCAATCAATGAGGAGTTTGATTGCTAAATAGCTCTGTGGTTGGAGCCGTTTGCAGGTAGAAGGTGGATGGTTGTCTAAAGGCATCAGTTTCTCTTGGTGTTGAGCTTTTTCAAGGTTCATCAACCTTTTGTGACCTGGGTAAAATACTCAGAGCCATTGTATGCCAGAAACTCTTCAATTTTACTTAATTATATCTAGTTGGAGCAGTCTGCCTTAAGACGGCCATCAAAGTAAATCCCTTCACCCAAGTCATGTGACCTGTATGGGCTCTTCGGCTTCCACAGCCAAGACGACTCACTCTCAAGCCTTTTCTGTGTGAAGGTACACTGAATAACATAGCCATTGCATCTAAAATTCAAAAATAACATATCATGTCAATCAGCACATCCTATCTCTATGCATCAAAGATGGAAATGAAATGCTGGTTGTCAAGGAAAATTTTTAAATGGCTTTAATATGTCTGATATCATAGAATAAAACTGTACATAGCAATAACTATTAAATTAATTTAACTACTACAGAATCTAAATCAGAATGGGAACTGCATTGTTATAAGTACATTGTGTGAATAGGTTGAAGAACAGAGAGATTCGTAGATTTGAACATTGCTTTTTGCATGGCTCAAAGAGGTATAAGGGGTATACTGGGTAGGTCTACTTTCTAACTCGGGCTAAAACTAGTCCTGTGCAGTTTTGCAGCCCTAAAATTCTGCAGCTCTAAGAATGAATCAAAATGGGAAAAAGAAAGCAGATATTTAAGACAATGGGGCTAGAGAAATGGCTCAGCAGTTAGAAGCAAGTAGTGATCTTGCAGAGGACCTGACTCCAGTTCCCAACACCCACATAGGCTAACTCACAACCTCTTGTAACTCCAGCTCCAGGAGATAGAGTGCCTTCTTCTAACGCTGCAGGCCTCTGCATTCACATGTGCACATATCCACACGCATAATTAAAAATAAAAATAATGTTTTAAATGAAGATGGTTTTGAGATATAATAATGATCCAGAAAGCACTTTCTAGTGCTTTGGTTAGTGGTGGCTGAGCACAATTCCTTAACCGTAATCACCAAATCTCTACACTTAGAAACAAAACAGAATTTTTCTTAGACATTGGGGGTCTTGAAAGTTGATGGTTACCACACTGAAAACAAAGAAAGTCATATGAGAGTTTGTCCTGTCACTTTAGTGTTCTGTCCCAGAAGGATATATGTTAACTTTGGCTCATAGTTATTTGAGCAGACTAATCATGTTTCCAACCAGCCACTGGGGGGCCATGCAGTGCAAGTCCATACTACTTCCTAAAGAGCATTATTGGCTACCAATCTGGCTTCTAAGGGTCCAGACCCTCCTGAATAACAGGCTAGAGAGCTTTCTTCCATTCTGTATCCTTAACTATGGCTAATTAACATCAAGCCCTAAAAGCAGCCTAAATGGAAACTATCAATGAAGGCCAAAGGCCTCATTCATTCATAATTAATAAAAGTCTCTGGCCAATTGTGGAAATGAAACAGTATAATAAAATGGTCGTGTTTATGCTCAGCCAGCAGCCCAATGTCCGTTATGTGTAATGTGTCCTCACCAGGGCTCCTTTAGTGCTCTCCATGTACACATCAATTAATTTAGTTTGCTTGAGCATATAACTTTTGGACCATCACATAGTCCTAACTCTCAAGATGCTTCTGAGTTAAGGCCACATGTTTTTAGATATTCAAAGTTACATTTGATCTCACAGTTGTCTTGAAGGTTTACTTTACGGTAAAAATTCGGTCTTAAATCATTCAAGTGCTATCATCTTCAGAGCTGCAGGAGGGTAGATGAACTAACCGCTAACAGCTAGCAATGCTGGCTCCTTGCCAAGCATTTAATGCGCCATGAAGGTCAGAGCTGAGCCCCATAAATGAGCAGACTGTTCGGTACTGTATAAGGTCCTCCAGAAGGGAGGTTGGAGGCTGTGCTGGAATAGTATTAAAACCAACAGGAAAGATTCAGCCTGCCAAGAGCCTTTCACTGCCTCGGTTTACCAGCATCTCTTGGAATTTTCTCTCAGTGCCTATAGGATTCACGTCAATACTGGGAATCAATCAACAATTATTATCAGACAATGTATAACACTACCAATGCCACCATACACAGGAGTTTTCTATGCACATGGCCCTTTCACACAGATTACTGTATCAAATCCCACGATAACCATTTGAAGTAGGCATTGTAGTGCTTATTTTAAATTGATGAAGCTGGAGCTGAGAAAAATCATACAATTTTTTCAAAGATTATTTTGATAATAGAGCTGGTGGAGACATTTGAACCCAGGACTTAAGACTTCAAAGGCTATGTTCTTTTCATATATCTGTCACGTGTTTCCCAAGTACCTAGGTAATCATCAGTACTTAAAAGAACTTTAAAAATTGTATTTAATAATGTGAGTGATATATGCTTTTAGAAATAATAATTTTCTCTAAATGAGAAATGGACCAAAAGTCTTAGAAATGCTGTTTGATATAGCAGCTATTAATGATTGTGATTTGATGTAGCAGCTCTTAATTTTATCCTTAGCCCCCTGAAGAGTGAAATGAAGGATATCATTGTAAGTACCCCCATTTAATTTATAGTTTGCAAACAGAAGGATGAGGTGGTTTTTTTTGTTTGTTTGGTTGGTTGGTTTGGTTTGGTTTGGTTTGGTTTGGTTTGGTTTGGTTTTTTGAGACAGGGTTTCTCTGTGAAGCTTTGGAGCCTCTCCTGGAACTCACTCTGTAGCCCGGGCTGGCCTTGAACTCACAGAGATCCGCCTACCTCTGCTTCCTGAGCGCTGGGATCAAAGGCATGCGCCACCACTGCCCAGCCCAGGATGAGTTTTAAGTACATATCGCCAGGCATTAATCAATTTAAAATACAAACAACAACTAACCTTGGGCTCCAATTTTTTTTTTTTTTTTTTTTGGTAACACTCTTTATCTCTTAGACCAGGCTCATCCTGTGTGCTAGGAACTCCCAAACACTGGCTCACATAGACCATTTTGATTTTTGCCGGCTCTGGGATCCTAATTGTGCCAGCTACTTAGAGTAACCTGATAAAAATCTCCGATTCCTCCTCTGGATGCAGTAGGTGGAGCCGGGGTCTTCCTGTTTTGTTATTGCACATCAGAGACGAACCGTCTCAGCAGAACACAGCTCCCCCGGCCAGTGACCCTGAAGGAACTGTGCCGCCATCCCTGGCTCCACAGTAAGGAACAGAGCTTGAGTCCTTGTCCCGCAGCATAAAGTCAGATCGCTAAGCTTCTGTGTTCGCTGGTAAGTTCTCTGCAGAATGAACTACTGAGTGCTTCCCTCAGCAGCCTCGAGCGTATCGTGAGCTAGTGGCTCAGGTTTGTGTATCAAGTGTCGGTATTTTGCACAAATGGAAACAAGAAGCAAGCAATCTGGAAATTGGACTAACTTAGGGTTTGCATGTCATCGGTTTTCTGTTGCTGTGTTTCCTGCTTTATTCTGTGCATGGGATTAAAATTTCTTGATTTTGACACTGCTTCTAGATCTTCTCTGCTAATCCTAAATCCACAAGTATTAATATCAAGGGTTTGAGAGTCACATCTATGCAGTTGAATTCCATATGTTTTATGGTTAAAGAAACTGAGTCTCGGTGTCTGATTTTTTTTTTTCTTAGTGTCTGCTCTCTTAGGGAAATGGATATAACTTGTAAGAGGAAGAATTTGCATTATGTGGTAGTTGGGTCAGGATTAGGCATGAGGAAGTGAGTGGCTACTGTTAATGGGATACAAATCCCAAAACATACTCTTGTTCCCACCCAGGTCTCAGCAGCTTCTGCTCTGGGTCATGCTCTCTGCTAGGCTCTGGGGACTATGTCTGCTCTAGGTTAGGCTATGGGTGCCTAGACCCACCCCTAATCTTCCATCTGAATCTACTACAACTGATAACACTTGAAATGACACAACCCATTTAGGGATATGCTCTTATTGGAAAGCCTGTGCCTGTCAGTATTCTAAGAAACTTTCACACACTAAAGAGGAATGTGTGGATATCTGCCTGTGAGGATAAAGATAACAACTGCCGAGTAAATGCATAAGTGAGTCATGCTGGTTAGCTGATCCAGTGCTGAGATCAGTTAAGGGATAATTTCCTGAAACAATCGATAAGGCCTCCGAGTCAATCTGAAACATGCTCAAAGGGTAAGACTTTGCCTGGAGGTTCCCAGACTTCCTAGTTGAAGGTATGATTCCTGCGGTAGCAATTTCTTCACAGCACCCCCAGGCCAAAGTCCCTCTTACTAAGTCCCTCTTATCAAGCCCAAACGACTCAGTACTTACGTTCTAACCACTGAAGTTGGTTGTATAAATAATAAAGAAATTAAAAGAAAATGGCATTTTTATTTCACTTTTTATTAATTAAATTTATTCATATATTTTACATCCCGACCACAGTTCCCCCTCCCTCCTCTCCTCCCATTCTCTCCCCCACATTCCCCCAACCCACTCTTCTGTTTCTATTCAGAAAGGGGCACTCTTAATCACACTCAGTAATGGATTTATGGGGCTGCTGAACACTGTATAAATTCTCAAAGCTTAGAATCAGCTAAGACACTACCTCCTCACTTGTTGTCCCACCTCAATGTTGCCGTCTTTTATCATAGAAGCTACTGAACACCTGTTTTGCAAAACTGCATGAGGTATTATTGAATGGATCACAGCCCTGTCTCATGTTAAAACTATGACATGCCCCAGCCAGACTCTGAGAGGTTGCCAGAAGCTCAAGGCCACCCTGGGTTGCATTGTGAGTCCTTGCCAGTCAAAGCTATAGTTATGAAACCCTGTCTCAAAGAAAAAGAGAAGAAAATCTATCCACATCTGAGACAACTTAAATAAGATTCAAACACTGAGTACCACTGTGCTCTCTGTGATATTTTTAAATAACTCAAGGCCCATCTGTAGTTTAGAATGAGACCCCCCCACACCCAAATGTTATCTCAGTAATGGAGGTGCACACTCAGTCTGTCCTCATTTAATTAATTATTTGTGTTTTCCTTCCTTGCTGTAGAGGACATAGTACAAAATCCATAGGAAAACGCAGTACCTTCTGACCTTGCTGTTAAACATTAGTGACTTTTGTGCAACCAACAATGATTTCCCAACTCACTTAGAAATCTGATGAGGCTTGTCTTGTTATTTTTGTTAAATTCCTATTCCCTTAGTAACACCAGCTTAGCAAGTTCACTATGAACCCCTAATTTATGTGACTTATTTTTCTTCCATAGTCAGTTAACCCTGACAATGCTTTCTTCATAATGTTTCTTTTAAAACTTGCAACTAATAATTAGACAGTTTACTGAATATTCTAAAGAGTAATAATACTTTAAATGCTATTTTTGCATCAAAATGTAAAATAGCACTCAATAATCAGCAACATTAGTGTGCTATTTCCATTAATAAAATGTCTTACTGTGTTCTTAGCCACCCCACCAGTGCTGGAATTACAGGCATGTGGCAACATACATATTTGACACCAGTCACTTTCTCTCAGGGCCTGGTACACCCCAAGAGCTACTCTAAGTGCTACTTGTACATTGACTGAGTGATTCATACAGTACCTGAGGCCAGGTATATCTCTAGCTTTGTAGAGATGAGGAAATGGAAACACGGAAACATTAATTTATCTACCTCTACTGATAACTATCCAGCACTGAAATTCAAACCCAGGTCCCCAATTGGTAACCTCCCTAAACAAAGTCACCCAGAAAGTGTGCTGCTCAGAGGTGGCTGAGTAAGTCTGCCTCACGCTGGGTTACAGTGACAGACTGGCTGAGGGAGGGGTTCCACACGTTGCATGATTGATTTAAAAAAAAAAAAAAGGTGCTTTTATAAGCCATCAATCTCTGACTCAGGATATTAACTTCCAATAAATATTTGTTCTGTTATTTTTTTAATCAAAGAGCATGCAAACTAATGAATTCATTCATTCTACCCAATAAGAAATCAAGCCATTGCCAAATACTTATTCAACAACTATTATAGTGAAAGCATTATTCTGGCAACTGAGACAGATACATCAAAGAAAATACCCTACTTTGGGGAAGCATAGCCTTGTGCAGAAAGAAGACCCACAGATGTGATCAACCAATCAATAATAAAATGTAGTATGCACTTGTGGGTGCATGCTGTAGTTTCCCTAGGAATAAAGAGAGAGTTGAGCTCACCATGTAGTGGGAAAGCCACACATGCCTCATGGGACCATTGCCAACCCTGAGCTGCTCCCTGACTCGATCCCATTGCCTCGTCTCCTCTGACTGCTGAAGTCCTTCCTAGTCATCCCTCCAAACCTAAGCAACTACCATTGCCCTCTGTCCCATCCCTGCCACTCCAAGGTCAGCAGAACATCTCCTCTTTCCTGCTCTCACTACTATTTAAAGATAAAACATCTTGGTGCTTTACCAAACATTGAAATCCTTGCTTTTCAAGTTTGACTTTCCCACTAAACCAATCACAACTGTAGACAAAGCTTCAATGAAAACCTAAAATATCAGTGTTACCAATGAAGAAGCCACTCAGTGGGTGTTTGATGCCTGAATTAGTCAAAGAATGAACTCCAGAATCTAGTCTAGGATCCCCGAGGGCATCTGATTCCATCCTCTACATGAACTAGTCATCTCCAGCTTAGACTGTCTCCAAACCTTTGTCATCTAGACTTCACTTTGGTAAAGCCAATCTCAGAGCTTGAAATATTGGTAAGTGTTTGTGTTGAACTAGTTATCTTTTCTGTTGCATCCCTAGTCATGATTCTAATCCTTTTCTCTGTGAGGTAAGAGCAAATGTTTACATTATTGTGTCAATAGTTGTTAATGGTCACTATATGCCGGGTGGTGGTGGTGGTGGTGGTGCACACCGTTTTAATCCCAGCACTCAGGAGGCAGAGGCAGGCAGATCTTTGTGAGTTCAAGGCTAGCCTGGTATACACAGAGAGTTCCAGGACAGCCAGGGCTACACAAAGAAACCCTGTCTGGAAAAAACAAAAACAAAAAAACAAGAGTCCCTATGCATGTGCTCTTTTGCAAAGTGAAGCTGGGACAGTTCAATTCCTTGTCTGAAGACCGCATTAGCTCACAGCATTGGCTTCTTCCAAGTCCTTGGCTTCTTCCCTCTAGCTCTATTAGCAATAGAACAGATGTGTTCCGACTTCCTTCCATCAGCAAGGCTATACCTAAAACAACAACACACTGGGCAAGGAAACAGACCATCTGGTCTCTGCATCTGAGTGCCCATTCTGGGTACTGAGGATGAGAGAGCCCTACTAACTAATCTTTCTTCTTTCTCCGAGGCAGCCACACACCCCTTGATGAACTCCTCTCTAGTTTCAATGAAGCCATAGAGAAATTATCTCCCCTCTTTCTTAACCCAGCCCTTATAAAGGGCCCCTCGCTTTCCCAGAGTGTAAAACACGGCCAGCATTGCTTCCAGCCACTGTGCTCACACTCTTCCTAGAGCCAACATACTTCTGCACACGGCTTTCAACATCAATGTTTGTATGCAACTCCCTCTTTTTTTTCCCCTAGAGCCATTTTTTTGTAAAAGTAGTTTTTACTTTCATTGGATGACTATTAAGTCCCACCCCCCAAAAAAAAACAAAAAACAAAACAAAAAAAAACATTATACCATGTGTCACAGTGAGGAAACTGGAAGCCAGAGGTAGCAGTTTTCCCATGTCACCAACCTGATTCCTAATAAAACAGGGACCCAAAACGGACACACCTTGACGCAGCCCCTCAGCTCCAGCTCCCTCTCTAACTGTAGGGTCACAGCACCCCTCTGGCATCCAGGAAGATGGAAAAGATAAAAATCGCTACTCTGCAGTATGGGTTGTGGTCTAAAGCTTGCCTCCTCTGAGAGGATTCTTCTAGCACTTGCCAGAGAAAGTAACCAGTTCTACACAGTAACATCTTTGCAGACATATGAAGTGGGGGGGGGGGGGGGCTTTTGATTCAAGAGACAATTCTGTATCCATTACACCGTATCCTCAGTACTTCCCTGGAAAGAGCACACAGCAGAAACCAAAACTGCCTCAGCCTTGGGGGCTGAACTGCTTCTCTTGGGTTTCCAGTCCTAAAAATACAAATGATACATACCTAATCCTGTGGACAGTTCACATGGAAAACAAAAAAATAGAAAATGTTCAGGAAAACTTCATCACTGGGGACTTCTTTGAACTTGAGGGGTAGGGTACCAGCTCATATGATAGAACGAATTTCTGGTATGCACGAAGCCAAAGACCACAAAAACAGGTTATGGTGGCATGCTCCCAGTGCCCAGGAGGTGAAGGCAGGAAAATGAGGTGTTCAAAGTCACCCTTGGCTACATAATGAGTTTGAGGCAAACCTGGCTTTGTGAGACCCCTGTCTCAAATATATATATATATATATATATATATATATATATATATATATGATAAAATTACCTCAGAAACATATTAAGAAATGATGTCTAATATTTGTTTTAGTGTATGCTGACTGTGTGTGCTCTTGATCAGAAATTCAGAGAAATTACCAAAAAAAGGAAGCCAACTTTGGAAATAGGTTACATTATTGAGCATTTACTATGTTCCAGGATCTATTCCAGATACTTGTTAAGTCATTTGATCCTCAGAAAACACTGCAAAGAAGCTACAAGATTTTCTCTGTTTACGCGATGCCCAGAGAAACTAAATGATTCAGATCACACAGTTTTAACTGACAGAGCTTATTGTTTACCCAACGTGCTATATTGCCAGTGTTATTATTATTATTATTATTATTATTATTATTATTATTATTAAAAAATTTTTTATTCATTTTATATACCAACCACAGATCCCCTCTCCCATCCCTACCCTTCCCCCCCCATTCCCACCTCCTCCAAGGCAAGGCCTCTTGTGAGGAGTCAACAGAGCCTGATACACTCAGTTGAGGCAGGTCCAAGCACCTCCCACTGCACCAAGGCTGTGTAAGGTGTCCCACCATAGGCAGTGGGCTCCAAAAAGCCCGTTCACGCCCTAGGGATAGGTCCTGAACGCACTGCCAGGGGGGCCCTTAAGCAGATCAAGCTACATAACTGTCTCACCTATGCGAAGGGCCTAGTCCAGTCTCATGGAGGCTCTACAGCTATTGGTCCACAGTTCATGAGTTCCCACTAGTTTGGTTTGGTTGTCTCTGTAGGTTTCCCCATCATGATCTTGATGCCCCTCATTCACAGAATCCCTCTTCTCTCTCTTCAACTGGACTCCCCGAGTTCGGTCTGGTGCTTGGCTGTGGATCTCTGCATCTGCTTCCATCAGTTACTGGATGGAGGTTCTATGATCACAGAGTATTCACCAATCTGATTACCAGAGTAGGCTAATTCAGGCACCTTCTCTCTGCTATTGCTAGTAGTCTGAGGTGGGGTCATCCTTGTGGGGATTCCTGGGAACTCCCCTAGCACCTGGTTTCTCCCTATCCCCATGGTGTCTCCCTCTATAATGGTATCTCTTGCACTCTGTCCCTGTTCCAACTCAAACCATCCTGTTCCCTTATGTTCTCATCCCCCATCCTCCACCTTCCATTGTCCCCGCTCTGCCCAGTCTACTCATGGAGATGTCATCCATTTCCCCTCCCCAGGGTGATCCATGCATCCCTCTTGGGGTTCTCCTTGTTAGCTAGCCTCTCTGGAGCTGCCCTCACAGTGTTCTTACAAGTCCATGCTATTAACACACGGCCAGAAAATTCTCAAACCTGCACCAAGGCTGACTGTGCCGTGGGCTCCACAAAGGTGAATCCGATGCTCCCCTTCCACTCCAGTTCCTCCCTGCAGCCACTGGTGACTAGTGGTGAATTATACTCCAACAGCACTGTTGTGGCCTTGGTAGAATGCCAGGAGAGAGCCAAGCAGGGCAGTGCTGTGGCACCTGTGATGGCCACAAGTGTCTTGGATCCTAGTCCCAACCCCACCCTACCAGCTGCTGCGCAGTTTTCTGTGATGTCCCCAAACCAATCGGAGTGTCAACGTTAATGTGATTTAAAAAAAAAAAAAAAAAAAAAAAGAGTGGGTTTCACAAAGCCACCCTGTCCTGTCTGCTGCTCCAGCCTGCTCTGGGGTTGGAGCCCGGTGGATGGAGGCAAGCCAGTTCAGAATGCAAGACTCTGCCCACCAAAAGGGTCTGGTTTCAGCCACTCCGCCAGAAGCTGCAATTGCTTTAAAGACCACGAGCGAGCGAGTGAACTGAGCGCCAGCTCTGGCCAAGGGGTGGGGACATAATCCAGCGCAGGGGTTAACCCGATGACCTGTACATTTTCTTGCTCACATTCACACACCACAGATAGCCTACAGAGGACTCAAACTGAGAAAATCTCTTAATCTTCCAAATTCTTTTCCTGGTTTGTTGAGTAGCCAAGGTTTGGGTGGGGCTTTCGTGAATAAAAACGCTCTCCTTCGTTTTCCCTCCACCAAGGAACATGGGGAAGCGAGTTGCAATTGTTGGAGCTGGGGTCAGTGGCCTGGCCTCCATCAAATGCTGCCTGGAGGAGGGTCTGGAGCCCACCTGCTTCGAGAGGAGCGATGACCTGGGAGGACTTTGGAGATTCACCGTAAGTAGGGGATTCACGTGCTTTTATCTGCCTATTGGAGAGTGGCTTGAAAAGACTGGAATAATGTCTGCCGAGTGGAGACCATTCAGGAGGGACCCTGAAATTGTGAATGGTAAAAAAAGAGATACAGGCAGAGCCTGTATTCTAGAGTCTACAGGGAGGTGCCAGCCACCTTATAACTGTCCAGGGTGAAGAGGAAGAAATGCCCCCCAGAGAAGCCCACAAAGTGGAGAGGAAAAAGTAATGCCTGAGTCTGACCAGCAAAGCATAAGGCTGGAGTGTGGGACCAGGATGGGGGAGGGGTGAGTTGGGGGAGGTTGGGGTGGGGGCTCTGCACAGAACAGAGTCTGCAGAGAAACTGAGCTGCCTCTAGTCACATAGTTTCTGGGTCCCGCTTCAGCTGTGACACAGTGACACAGGGTTCAGTGAAGCAGGAGTTCCATAACCAAGATCCCGCTGCCTGGACAAAGGTCGTCCTCACCATGAACAAGCAGTAGAGAATGTGAGTCTGGGCAAAAGAGATGTTCGGCTTCTGGAATCTCAGTGGGGTGCTAGTGTGAATGGGTCAATGGTCTGGAAAGTCCACCCTTGGCTGGCCTGGAGCCCTAGGGGGGTTCACAACAGCCCTGCTTTGGGCCAATGAAACCCCAAAGCCAAAAGAGAAAGTGTCCTTTGGGCTCCAGCATTCAACCAGGGAAGCAGTTTGTTTTTTCTTTAAACTCTCTGCAGCTTGAAGGCGAAAACATTTCCCACAAAATTTAGGCAAGCTGTCAAGAGCTGGGGAAAGGAGTGAGTGTCAGATAGCCTGGCCGGGGATCCCCTGAGAAACATTCCCCATTATAGAAGCCAGAAACTTGGAACTGAAATAAAGTAATTCGTTTCTAAGTCAGAGAGCAAAACTCCAGAGAAGCCAATGTTGCCTGTTTACGCATAGTGGGCAGGCGTGGCTCACATAAAAATGCATCAGTCTTAAGAAGTGCCTGGCTACCAGACATGATCTTTGATGTATAGAAATTTTCCAAAGGGGTCAAAGGAGCTCTCCCAACCCCATGATTTAAACTATATGTTCTGACAGGTTAACAAAACTTCGAGTGCTAAAATTCCTCTTCCAATTCATTGTAGGCATTACTGATTAAACAGTTGACATTTCCATGATGACTATCAGTATGCCAGATGAGTATCTCTTGATCAGTAAATGTTGAAAACTGACTTGAAAAAAAAAATGAAACTGTTCCATTAAATTCAGAGTTATTTGGCTAAGGTAAATTTCAGTCAAAACAAAAAAGCAAGTCCAAAGATCAAAAGCTGTACTTAGCCCTTGAGACACTAGACAAAAATGCTCAGGGAGGTCATGTAACTACTAACCCTAAAATTCATTTTCCTGGGAATCAGGAGATATTAGTCTCGATCCAGTTGTGCCCAACTGATGTAAGCAGATCAAACATTTGCTCAAAGAGCCCAGTATGGGGATGCAAAAAGGAGAAGGATTCCCCCTGCTCTGGAGAACCTTTAGCAGAAGAAAGAAGGCGAATACTCTTAGAAGTCACAAACAGTGCTGTAGGTGTTGAAATGAGGGCAGGATCACAGCCACTGCTGGGATACCAGAAAAGTTACAGAGAATGGGCGGCCGGTGACGGGTGTCGGAGGAGTCCAGTAAATGGAAGAGAGCATGCTCAAAAAATAATAAGGTTATTTATTGGTGCGTGCTGTACACATAAGAGGAGTAATAGAAGGAAAATGAGTGGATGAATGTCTGGGCAACTCCCAGACCATAGCAATGCAGGAGAGCAAAATATAGGAAATTCTTTGCTGCTACAACTGCTGCTGCTGTTATTGCTATATTTGAATATATGCATGACGGAAAGGCTCAAAGATGACTGTAGCTGAAGACTGGAGGTCCCTAGATAACAGGAAGTGATTGAACATGCCAGTCCAAACTGAGACACCATCCTGACAGAAAAAGAAGGGAGTGGGATTGTAGGCACAAGAAAGGGGGTTAGTCCAGGAAAGACAGGGAGATAAGGTGTACTCTTCCCCACAGAGTGGAGGAAGGGAGAGGGAGCACAGGGGAGGGGGAGGGAGCACAGGGGAGGGGGAGGGAGCACAGAGGAGGGAGAGGGAGCACAGGGGAGGGAAAGGGAGCATAGGGAGGGGGAGGGAGCACAGGAGAGGGAGCACAGGGGAGGGAGCACAGGGGAGGGAGAGGGAGCACAGGGGAGGGGGAGGGAGCACAGGGGAGGGAGAGGGAGTGCAGGGGAGGGAGAGGGAGCACAGGGGAGGGAGCACAGGGGAGGGAGAGGGAGCACAGGGGAGGGAGAGGGAGCACAGGGGAGGGGGAGGGAGCACAGGGGAGGGGGAGGGAGCACAGGGGAGGGAGCACAGAGGAATGGGAGGGAGCAGAGGGGAGTGGGAGGGAGCACAGGGGAGGGAGCAGAGGGGAGTGGGAGGGAGCACAGGGGAGGGAGAGGGAGCACAGGGGAGGGAGCACAGGGGAGGGAGAGGGAGCACAGGAGAGGGAGAGGGAGCACAGGGGAGGGAGCATAAGGGAGGGAGAGGGAGCACAGGGGAGGGAGCACAGGGGAGGGAGCACAGGGGAGGGAGCACAGGGGAGGGAGCGTGGGGGAGGGGTACAGAAGAGAGGACACAGCCACACTGAAGCAGAGAGGTGAGAAGATGAAGGTACACTAACATCAGAGGCCTCAGTTCTTACTGGAAAATACAGCAGTTTTGTGGGGTGGAGAGGGTGTAGGGGTGGGGAAGGGAATTAATTAGAAAATGAAGACAGTCATTTTAAAAAAGACTGATGTGGGAGAGGGCTGGGGGCGAGCTCGGAGGGCAGAGTGCTTGCTGCACAGCCATGAAAACCTGGGTTTAGATTTCCAGCACCCGTGGGAAGAGCTGGGGGTGGTGGCTCAAGCCTGCAATCCTAGGGTGGGGAGACAGAGACAGGAGGGTCTTGGTGGCTCGCTGGTCAGCCGGCCTGGCCAATCAGTGAGCTCTATGTTCAGTGAGAGGCCCTGTCTCAAAAAAAAATGATAGAGGAAGATAGCGAACATCGAGCTATGTCCTCTACAGGTGTAACACAGACACACACAGACACACAGACAGACAGACACACACACACACACACACACACACAGAGACACACAGACAGACAGACACACAGACACACACAGACACACACACACACACACACACACACACACACACACACACACACACACAGGAAATGTGATAAACCGCAAGAAAAACAAAAAGACTAACCATTGCACTCTATTTATCCTTTCTTGAAAACCATACCACCATAGTCCCTTACTAATTTCATGATCTTTATGGATATTCCAAATGAAATGCATATATCTGAAGATTAAAAGCCAATATCCAAAAATGAGAGGAGGAAAAAATGTGTCATATGTCTTTCTGAGACTGGGTTACCACACTCAGAATAAGTGTTTCCAGCTCCATCCATTTCCCTGTGAACGCCATACTTTTGATTCAGAGCTGAATTCCATTGTGTAAATGTATCGCATTTTCATTTTTCATTCATCAGTTGATTGACATCTAGTCTACCTCCACTTCTTGGCTGTTATGACTAGAGCATCAGAGAATGTAGATGACTGGGATCCTTTGGGTATACGCCTATTGATTTCCATAGTTTCTGCACCAATTTGCATGGCCACCAACAATCAGTAGGCGTTCCTCTTTTCACCACATACGTACCAACATTTTTTGCATTTGTTTTACTTTTGTTTTTAGTCTTAGCCATTTTGACCGGGGTAAGATGAAATCTCAAAGTTGTTTAATTTTCATTGCCCTGATGCCTAAGGATGTTGACCACTTTTTAAAATGTTCCTCAGATATTTGTGTTTACCCTTTTGTGAATTCTCTGTTTGATTCCATGCCCCATATTTTTTTTTTGCTTTTTTATTATATTTTTATTATTTAAAGCAACTTTTAGATTTAATATATTTTGATCATGTTCTTCCCCCTCCCCTAGGTCCTTCCAGATACTCTCCCCACCTGCCCACCCGATTTTAAGTTCTTTCTCGGAATGAAAAAGAACAGACCTTTGAGCCACAGCACCTCGGTTGCTAGCCGCTCTCCTGAGCTGCCCCTGACATCACAGCTAATAGTTAACGTTAATGAGAAGCTCAGCAGAGCTGTTTCAAGTAGCTTGCCACGTCCCTGTCCATTTAGTCCAGGGGGTGCATACTGCTGTTCCTCCACACAGGCGGGAAAACTGGGACTGAGAGAAGATGGCAAAGCTCCGAAGAGCAGTCAGTAAAAATAAAGGGCTTCATTGTGAACCTGGGCTGTCTGCGCCGTGCTATGGAGACACATGCCTTGCAGTTCTAGTCGGTTTCACAGTTCAAAGGTCAGGCAAACCCTGAGTTGTGCAGGGTCCCACCAAGCACCCTGATCCCACTGTGCTGCAGAACCAAAGTGGACCAGAAGCCCCAAACCCTCCCTCCCGTTTATTCTCTTCTCTTGTCCCTTTCTCCAAAGCCCTCTCTTTAATCCCTTTCATTCATTTTTTTCACTGCATGAGGACTAAACTGCTCCCCTAGATGACCCCATCAATTCTCAACAGGCATATGCTCCCACACTGCGTGCCAGGGCAAATAGCTGAGGCACCCAGGAGTGTGTGCAGCTGGCAGGGAGGGATCATCTGGAGACAGATCCAGAGGGTCTGGGAATCACTGGAGCAGACTAGGGCATCACCGAGGCAAATGCTGGCCCGGGACCCACAAATAGCATTGAGTGGTAACATGGACCCATGCTCACTACACATGTGCTCGGTACTCAAGCCCTGGTATTTTTGCAAGAGAAACAATTGGTGGAAGAAAAGAGAGAAAAGAACAGAGTTCGCCGTGGGTTTGACCCTAAGGGCTAAGCGTTCCCTCTGCGGCTAACATCTGTAACACATTATTTCACAACAGGCTTCGGTGTTTCCTGGAAGCTCTTTTTCTGCGTTTCCAAGCATTTTCTAAGTTTTGCAAAATAGAGGGCTTCTCCACTCCCACCCTCTTTTTTATTTGTTTGTTCAGCTGTAGTAAGAGTTCATGAAATACAGGGTAGCTTGGCTTATTTAGTTCCAGCGGGCCCTCATTACTCCCTGGTGTGTGTGTGTGTGTGTGTGTGTGTGTGTGTGTGTGTGTGTGTGTGTGTGTGTGTGTGTGTGTGTGTGATTTATCTTTACTGAAAATTGTCTGTACTAGCAATAATACAGTTGTGAAGTTCCTGGAAGCCATAGAAACTTGAGAGAATGTGGGCCCTACACAAACTGATCTCCAAATGTTTACAATCATTTTTTTCTTCCGATAGCACAGCTTCTTCTCTGGGTAGTTGGTTCTCACTCTTCAGGACTTTAGCTCTTCATAGATACATTCTTATTCCTGTAGCTCAGAGGGAAGCTCATTGCTGTTTGGAGCAAATCAAACCCACTTTATAGTTAGTGCCCATGCTCCCCTGAAGCTTGAAGGGTCTCCCTACACTCTGCCATGCACATACAACACCTCAGATGAAGCTGGGATGAGGAAAGAACTGAATTTTTATTTCACTTACTTTCAGTTCTAAATTCAATTAGTTATGGTAGAATTTCTAAGCTTATTGTGTCAACTTAGATATGTGGATCCAGTTTCTTTTTCTCCATAGCCCAGCTCTCCCTCGTCTCTCTCATTCATTTTCCCCCTTCATGAAAACAAAACTTTTCTACTAAATGGTCCCATCAATTCTCAGAAAGCATGGGATCTCACAGAGTATCCAGGCAACTGGCTGAGATGATACTAAGAAAATTTAACATATATAGACAGATGATGGATAGAAAGAAAGAAAGTAGGAAAGGCAAAGATAATTTTTGAAAGCTTCATATGGAAAATAAAGCAAACTACTTCATTAATAATTTTAGGTTGGTTACATGCTGAAATATTTATATATATTTAATTAGGTAAAGTATATTTTTAATAACCTTCGCTTGTCTTTTAATGTATGGCTACTCAAAAGAAGTTGTAAATATAGCTTCTATCACATTTCTATTGGGTAATGCTGTTGTAATGTCTTGTTACTCAAATATGGCCCATGGTATATTTTGACTTTTAAAGTATAAGAAAAATAAACTTTTAAGAAAATGTAAGGAAAAAACTGTGCAAGATATAATCATTTCTATTGAGTTAGGGATTATAAAATTAATTTCAGTAAATGACGTTAAACATAACAATTACAGAAAAGACATATTTTTATTTAAAAGTGTACACATAGGCAGTAGTCACTACTACACTTGTAACTTTTAGTTGAAGAATGTATTTTGTGTAAATAACAGTTCCCCATCTTAAATAACTATAGGCTCACTTTGATTATATGATGCTGCATTAATGCCTAAGGGTGTTTTGTTTGTGGTACTAAGGATGGAGCCCGGGGCCTTACACATGGTAGACAAATGCTCTCACACTGATATACCCCAACCCAATATCCAAGGGTTTTGCTGTGATAATTAAGCTAGCTTCTTGTTTATCAATGTACCTAGTTTGGATTCCATGGATGATAATATCCTGCTTATGAGGATAAAGTAAATACAGACTATTCCTAAGTATTGCTTAGAAGCATTCTAAGAAGAGAAACAAATGTCACAAAGGTATGTTGACTGAAATGAAAGATTTTAAAGCCATATCAGTTCAAAGTATTCTGTTTAAAAACTGCTATCCAAAGTGAAGCAAAGGGTGATAGATTTTAAAATATAATTATATCGCTTTCCCCTTCTCTCTCCTCTCTCCAGCTCTTCCCTGTCTTCCCTCACTCCCTCTCAAACTGAAAGCCTTTTTTATTATTGCTACATATATATAATATAAATACATAAGTATGTAAGTACAACCTGTCGAGTCTATTTAGTGTGGTTTACCACTTTGTATTGGATAACCAATTAAGAGTCTTATCCCTGGGAGGGGCTATTCTTTCTCTCTCAGCAGTCATCAGTGGCCAGTAGTTCTTTGTCTGGGGTGTGACACCCTGAGATTTCTCCCTTCTGCATTAGCAGATCTATTGATATTATTGTCCAGGTCTTGTTTTAGGTAGCTAAAGTGAAGCCATTTGATGTGAGATCAGATACCAGTTTACAATCAACTCATATAAGTTGATATGGACCAGTCCCATTAATTTAAACCAGTAACATTAACTTTTAATCATATTTAATTATATTCTCTATGATTGCTATGCATTTTGCTCATACCTGGATTCATATGCTGGGAATAGAGTAAGCCTATCCATATGAAAGGTTTAGGTTCATGTTTCCACTTATTCATATAAATAAAATAACTTATTTTTCTGTAAAAAGAAATTGTGTGTGTGTGTGATTACAAATCAAGTTATAATATTAAGGACTTGCCCTTTGAAATCAACAGTCCTCCATAATACTACCCATAAGACAGAGGCAACATATAGTCAAAGAATTACTAAACATACTCCTCAGTATTGCAGGAGTTGTGTGCTATATTACTGCTACTAACTACTTGAGTCCAAACTGAGGTAGAAAATTGAATAGGGCCATGCACACAGTTGTCCAGTCTTAAAACACTAACCTTCTGTCTTCCTAACTCACATTCTCTCATAATCCTGTGCCATTTGTCTTTCTGCCATCCTACAAGTGCCAACTCTCTCAGCCCCAATGTCCTTATCTCTGTTCAGGTCCTCGTTAGCATCAAGAAGATCTGTATCTTAGGTTCTTACCTGGATTCCTTCATCATCATCCTCATACCCTATAATCTCTGATACATCTTTAATAGAACAAAAACTATATTTTCAAAATTTAATGTGAATCGTTTCCATGTTGCCATGAACTTCCTATAAAAACCCAAAAGCCTTAGTTTTTATGCAAATAAACCTTCATAATTCAAATTCTGTTCCTCTATATTGTTCCAAGAGTAATCCATGAAGCTAAGATATCTAGCAATTCTTCTTTATCCAAGCCCGTGTCCAGGCTTTTGCCTATGTGTTTCTATATTCTCCCAAACTTTGCTGTGATGCTGCACAAATATGAGTTCCTCCCAGATTTATTTGGTGCCATGTCATGACTGAAATAATGGTTGTGGTCAAGCAGTTTACATTGGGTCCAATGTCCATCATTTCCCAAATGCAAATTCTATTTTAAAAGTAATGGGTAGCATATATTATCTTAAACTCAACCAAATGTTTGAGATTTCAAGAGTGTTAACATCGTGTGTGTGTGTGTGTGTGTGTGTGTGTGTGTGTGTGTGTGTGTATGCATGCATGCATGCATGTTCATGAGTGTGTACTGTTTACACAGGAACATGTTGAAGAAGGAAGAGCCAGTCTTTACAAGTCTGTAGTTTCTAACAGTAGCAAGGAGATGTCTTGTTATGCAGATTTTCCATTCCCAGAAGACTACCCAAACTTTGTGCCAAATTCTCTATTCCTGGAATATCTCAAACTGTATGCAAGCCGGTTCAACCTTCTGAAATGCATTCAGTTCAAGGTAAGATAAACACAATTGGCAGTCGGGAAGCTTTCTTCTACTTCTCTCCTATCATCTCTCTATGGCACAGCCCTGAGCTCTGTAGATGAGCTACTGAACTGGTAAGAGTAATGAGGCCTTTGCACAAGACAGACTTGCTAAGACAAATGTAGACGCCCAACAGGCATTTTGAGTATTATAAAGCAAACAATAACATCAGCGGGAAGGACTTAAGAAACCCATCTTCTCTGAATGTTTTTAAAAAAGCAAAGCCTCTTGGTTAGTGAGCAATTTTTACTTTGAAGTTTTACCTGTATTAATTTTTTTTATAAACATCTTGGGATTGGAAGTAGAGTACATGCCACATAAGAAGACCTGGGTTTACTCCCCAGCACATAATCAATAAATCAGAACTTAATACTCATTTGCATATGAGTATTTAATAAAAACAAAAAATAGATTATTTGAACCTTGGAATAGTTCCAAATAATTCAGGCCATAAGGTTAGCAGTCAGTTTCTAGATGTGGGTAAATTTCAATTGTGTTTTCTCTAAGATTTTTTTATGAGCTAAGATAACCATGATCAAATTTTTATTTTCAATGATATATAATCCTTGCCTCTGTTAAAGAAACTATTGTTAAAGAAAGTTCTCCATGAAAAACAAGGTTTCACAACAGAAAAAATAATTTTCAAGCCTCATCAGAAGCATGAGTTATAAGATTGAGGCTTGGAATAGAGTGCTTTCCTAGCAGGCCACATTTGAAGACCTGGGTTTGATCCCCAGAACACAATTAATGAATCAAAACTTGATATTCATTTGCATATACTAGTTCAATAAAAACAAACAAAAAACTAGATTATTTGAACTGTGAACTACTCCTAATGTTCTATCATTGCCAAAGAGAATTTGAGCGAATCATTCAATGTCTTTGATTTTCACTTTTTCAAACTTAAAAGCTTCTAATACATCATGTTTGATTTGATAGCTTAACTAGAATTCTAGGGTTCTGTTCATGAAGTATGCTTTGTGTCTGTCCTAGACCTTTTGAAATGTCCACTAGTGTATTAGCCAGCCCTGAAAACACACTTGACAGCTGCTAATCATGTCTGTGATTCTTTTCAGACCAAAGTCTGCAGTGTCACAAAATGCCCGGATTTTGCTATCTCTGGACAGTGGGAAGTGGTCACTCTCCATGAAGGGAAGCAAAGCTCAGCCATATTTGACGCTGTCATGGTCTGCACTGGCTTTCTAACTAACCCTCACTTGCCCCTGGATTCCTTCCCAGGTACAGAATTTTCCACCAATTACCTTGAATTGTCTCAAGGGACCCATGATATGTGGTTGATCCCAGGATGAATTCTTGGAGCTCTTCCATTAAATAGTTAAAACTGTGCTGTAACAATTTTTTTCCAAGCAGAACTTTGCCTAGCCAGACTTTTTTTTTTTATGCAGACAAGAACAGTGGATAACACACTAAGCAGGTTTCTGCTTCACTGAGGTTCAGTGCTCCTCCTTAAGTGACAGGCAGTACTTAGTCTTCTGAAATGCGGGGTGCTTACACAACTTGTTCACCTCAGCAGCTGCTGTTCATTGCCAAACCTGGGTTTAGAGGACACAAAGATCAGTGTCTTGGAATAACAGAGTGAGAAACCTGGTGTGTGCTTGCCTGCTCACCTCCCTGGGAGTGGGCAAACGAGAGCTTCCTGGCACTGGAGCAATAGTCAGAAGGGAAAATAATCTTAGGATTCAAGTTAAGACATTGTCAGGTCTCGGTTCCTTTACCTGGCTTTTGCAACCATAATTCATGTTACTCTATGCCAAATTTCACTTCTATATCAACTCAAGGAAATAGAAAATTCAAGGGCTTGAAGGTTTATTTCGCCTGCAGTAATCTTTCAAAACTTAGAGAAGGAAATTCTTCTCCAGATCATCTAGATATGACCTGAAGTAATTCCAGGATCCATCTTATAGTATCTCACCTACTTCCAGTGGGCCTGGATCTGCCCCAGAGCTCACTCAGCTCAAGTCAGTGGAGGAGAAGTAGAACCTGAAAACTACCCTACAAGAGAATTGCAACAAAGAACCAAGGTGGACCTCTTCCCAATGCAGGAAGCTTCCCTAAGCAAGCCGAGCCTGGGCCAGGCTCAGCAGGGAAAGACGCTTTCTGTGTACATGTGATATCACCCAAGTGTACACACACACACACACACACACACACACACACACACACACACACACACACACACACTAAACTAAGCAATGATCTCCAAGCTTCTACTTGGACACATTCAGTAACAGACTCTCATCAGCCCTCAGGGTGACATAACACTTGGCATTCTTGCCTACAGACCAAAGCCTTGAAAAGTCAGCCAGCCATTCAGATCTCTCTAAAGGAGCTCCTGGTATAACATCACCCCCAAGAACCCAGGAAACTCCATAGTACAGACAAAAATAAAAAGCATGTTCTTAGCACTCGCAATATATTATACTAAATACTAATAACACAGAAGTGAATACAGCAAGTAACTAGTATTAAAGACATGAGCAGAGATTTTACTGAAGTTTGGTATAGGAATCACAACCTACATAAGACCCAGAGTAACACCAGTAGTCCAAACTCAGAGACTTGTTCTGGATCTGCCCTAGGAGCTATATCAGAAGTCATGTCAGATTGGAATAGAGCAGACTATGAATGCCTGCAAGCCACTGTGTCTGGTTTGAACTGGATGCGCTGCCAATCTGAAAAGCACACACTAAGCCACATGGCTCACCAGATCACAGTCTTTGGCCTTTTCCCTCACCTTTCTAGGCCTCTGGGGTGGGGAGTCGCTGACAACCAGAGAAAGTCAGATCACTTTGCCCAAATGTGTGTATCACAAATCAAGTGAAGAGGGCTGTATAAAGACCACAGCCCTTGTATCATTCTCTTCAGGCACTACCTATGGGAAACCCGTGGCTCATGATGCTCTAGCAGGCTCTGAGCTCCAAGACTCTGATTCTGACTTTAAATGGAGACCTCTCAACTCTGCCATCTCCTCCCTGCTTTGGGGTGGTTATGAACCAAAAATTTAAATTCAGTGGAAATGTCCAAAATATTCATCACAGGTTCTGAAACCAGTTCCAAAGGGGGGTTCTCAAGAGTCTTTGTAAAAAACAATATCACAATTAGAATTAGTGTACCATTTCCCCAAAATAATTAGTTTTATTTCTTTATTTCTACATGCATTCTGGGATTTGTTAGCACAGCTGTATTTACCTCCTGTAAACTCTTACTCTTTCCTCCTGTGAGGTAAGAGGGAAAGGTATTGAGCCATAGGAGACTCAAGTGGTCTCAGATTTGTCCATTTGTAACCCAAACAGCCTGAGTGGGAGACATTCTAAGGTAACTTACAGGTCTGGAGACAACTCTATGGTCCATCTTGGGTTTTCCAGTTGTCCTTTCCTGAGTGGTCTCTGAACTATATGGAGTTCCTGAACTTCATTAATACTTGAACTTGGTCAAAATCTGTACCAAATACTAAATGATCTTAATTGTGGTTAAGTTTTGATCACGTTTTATGCTAGAGTGTGAATGATTCAATGTGAACTAAAGAGCCACCTGGTCTTAAGACAGCCACTTCCTGCGATCACGTGTGCTTCTCCTCAGAGCCCAGCTGTCTTATCATTGCACTACAAAGGCCAGGGTCTCTGTTGAGCACATATTACTTCTGATTGTGCAACTCGGCCTTGAGAGGATTTTCCAAAAGCTTTCTGTTTGCATTGAATGTCTCAATAGGATTTGGCACCAACTGCCTGAGCTATCTAGCGAGCCAAGGAGATGTGATCTCTCTCTCTCTCTCTCTCTCTCTCTCTCTCTCTCTCTCACACACACACACACACACACACACACACACACAGCCTTTTTTTTTCTCTAAGTTAACTCTGACTCAGTGATCTCAGCCTGAGCTGTGGATGGACAGCAAACATCTCCATTTATGAGAACCCTTGTGAATGGGGACCATGGTTCATTGATCTTATTCCCCCACCCCACATCATCTAGCACAATGCCTGGTATGTAGCCAGAGTCCCCAGAAAGTTTGGTGAATAAAATCGGTGATTCACTTCTCCGCTCCTGTTTATAAAAAGCCATGCAACATAAATAAATCACCTGCCAACTAGAACATCAACCCTCCTTCTTTTGTGCAGTATATCTCATGTCAGAGTGTTTCAGCTTAGTACTTAATCATTTAGTAAGAGAGAGCCCTGTCCAATGAGATAATTAACCCTTTTGCCCATAATCACATAAGTAATCAAGTACATATTCGCCAGACAATATTTTCTAAAGTTGTATGTTCATATTCCAGGGTTTCTCAAACTAGAGTATCCTAGTATTAATAAAAGAAGCCTAAATCATCTTTCAAGGTGTTATCAAGGGAAAAATATTTATGCTTCACTTACCAATTTTGTAAGTTCTCTATGTGCTTTTGTTTTCTCTGTAGGCATAAAAAATTTTAAAGGGCAGTACTTCCACAGCCGAGAATATAAACATCCGGACATATTTAAAGACAAACGAGTTCTTGTGGTTGGAATGGGAAATTCTGGCACAGATATTGCGGTGGAGGCCAGCCACTTAGCAAAAAAGGTACCCCTCTTGGTGTTATCTAATGAAACCTTCATCTTAACATGCATGTTCCAGCAAATTGTTTGACGTTATGATAAATGTCATAATTTATTTGGTTCAAATCTGCCGTTTACATTCTCACTGAAGGGCTGATTTGGGCCTTTCTACTGCCTCGTCTTTATTTCCTCTTTGCCACACCAGCCCCCTCCTCCTCCTGCGGTGATCTTTCTCTTATATTGTAAAATACATTTACATTTGGCACAAAGTGAGCTTTCCCTAGTCAGGATGTGCCAAACACTGTGCTGGGCCTAAACCAACAAAATTAAGATCCACTCTCATGGAGCATGAAGCTGCCAGATAAATAAGTGAAAAAAAAAAAAAAAAAAAGCATGAAGGAAGAATATTGAGGGCTCCTGACTTTGAGATCCCCCCTGTTACTTTAGACAAAGGAATTAATGAATGGTTTGTTCATTAGAATATTGGTTAATTGATTTGAAGAGACTTAGCAATTTGGAGACATTGTCCCGAAAGAAAAGAAAGGACCTCCTGAAAACAAAACTTAGACAGGGCGGGACCACTATAATCTCCACCTGTGGAAACATTGTTTGTCTTTCTCTAATTACCTAGAAATTCCTGTGATCAAAAACATGCTTTGACATTTATCTTGTCATTTCTGAATTAACAAAGAAATGCCCCCTGCCTTGGTTTACTGCAGAATGTAAACCTTGGTGTCTACCATTCTTTATCACAACAAAGAGGCAGCATCAGTCAGTGCAAATAGCTCCTATCAGAACCTCTGATGGGCCTGAGGCTCTTAGCATGTTTCCAGGGCTGTGTCCACTGGTCCAGGATGTTATAAAGTTATGCAAAAATAACAACACTGTCTTTAGCCTTCACGCATCACTTAGGTAGGAGAAAACGCAATCTGCTCAGTCTGTTTGCATCAGCAAACAACAGATTGGTTAGCCAAATGTTTTGCTTTCTGAACAGTTACTCAGAAAATTACTTACTATGTAGAAATCAAAACACTATTATCTTAGCTTGATCAGCTAGCTAGTGAATGAAAAGGCCAAATGGCCAATATGGCTAAGAAAGAAGGACAGGTGGAGGGAAGGAAGGAAGGAAGGAAGGGAGGGAGGGAGGGAGGGAGGGAGGGAGGGAGGGAGGAAGAAAGGAAGGAAGGAAAGAAAAGGGAAGGGAAGGAGGGAGGGGGAGGAAGGAAAGAAACAAACACCCAAATTAATACTTTAATGAATTATATACCAGTCAAGTTAGTACTTGTATTGATATCACCTTTGTAGACAACTCCCAGTTTCTACCATGCCCTGTTCTCATTGCCTACACCTCCAGTGAGTAAATAAAATTACAACCAAGTGTCTGTTGCCTTCTCATATGAGACTTAAAGCTCCCCATAAGTTGCTATTGTCTCTCAAGTCTGGTAAACAATGAGTATTCAATAATACACCCTGTGCTGTCTTAATATTCTATATATTCAAACAATTAGAAGAACAAGACTATCTTGTCAGGTGTGCATGTTCACAGTAACAGACATCAACCTTCACGCCCTGTAACTCTTTGGTTGATTCTAGGTTTTTCTCAGCACCACCGGAGGGGCATGGGTCATCAGCCGAGTCTTTGATTCAGGTTACCCGTGGGACATGGTATTCATGACACGATTTCAGAACATGTTCAGAAATTTTCTCCCAACTCCAATTGTGAGTTGGTTGATATCAAAAAAGATGAACAGCTGGTTCAACCATGTGAATTATGGTGTGGCTCCAGAAGACAGGTAAATGTATCTGACAAAGGGTGTTCGGACGAGGGAGTGTCGAGCTTTCCAGTAGCAGTGAAAAGGCTGAATGTTAAAAAAAAAAAAAAAAAAAAAAAAAAAAAGACTTCATACGAATTTACTCACTAAAAGGAGGAGGAGTGGGTTGGGGGATAGGAACAGAGGGGGTGAGAGGGAGGGGCTGGGAGGAGAAGAGGGAGGGGGAAACTGAAGCCAGAATGTAAAACAAATAAAAAGAAAGAACTACAGTAAACACATTAAAAAAGAAAAAAAGACTATGTATGTATCTACACATACATTTACATATACATATGTGTGTGTAATAACAATTAGTGAAAAAAGAGGCCATGAATGTGAAGGAGAGTGGGAGGCGTGTATGCGAGGGTTTGGAATGAAGAAAGGGGAGGGAGAAATGTTGTAATTATATCATAATCTCAGAAACCAAACATAACAAAAACCTTCACCGACAGATCTCTAGAATGTGTTTGTCTCATATAACAGAGACGTGACACTATTGGGCAGTAATTCCCAATCCTCCTCTCTCTACCTGCTGGCAAGTTCTGCTCTCTTCTTGGATAAGATTATTTTAGACATTTCATGGAAGTTAACATGTGGTGCTCACCCTTCTCTGACTGGCTTATTGGAGGATTTCCTTATTTTTATAGAATAAATAATACTCCATTGTATGCATAAATCACGTTTTCTTTATTTAGTATTTTTTATTGGAAATTTGGGCTATTGCCAGGACATGATTAATGTGAGTAATGCTACAATAAACAAAAAATTACTTTAAAAAAAACAAGTTTACTCACTAATAGGCACAAACTAGCAAGTGCTCAGTATTTCTGTATTCCACCTTGCCAACAACTCTTTAAGGTAAGCATTATTATTATATTCTCTCTGTTATTGTGAAAAAACTCAGTTCACTTTGCCTTAGCTTGTTTAGTAAGAGTTTGTGCCTCAGATCCAGCAAACAGAAGATAATGATCTGTCTTTGCCTTTTGCATTGTTTCACTTTGGGAGCTGGTGGGGGAGGGGTGCTGAGTCTAACAGGCACCCTAAGGTGTCTCTGTAGTGACAGTGCCTTCTTGCCTTTGTAACCATTTTGATTTCTGTCTAACCTTTAATTAAAACCTGTAGCTTATCCCATTAGCAAGAACAAAGTGTCACTTTGTCATTCGTTAAGTTTAGACAATTGTATTAGAACAGAGCTGGTATATATTTGTTCATTCATTTGTATATATGGAGATTTATTAGAGTGGCTTACAGGCTGTGGTCCAGCTAGTCCAACCATGGCTGTCTGCGGGTGCAAAGGCCAGAAATACAGAAGTTATTCAGTCTGCAAGGTTGAATGTCTCAGATGGACTTCAGTGAATGTCAGAATCCCAAAGAAATGGGCTCTTACTCCAGTGCAGGGGTGGACTTGCCAGACAGGAGAAGGGCCAGCAGGCAAAGAGCAAAGACTTCTTTCTCCCTGTCTTTATCTAAGCTGCCACAAGAAGGTGTGGTCTGAATTTAAGATGGGTCTTCTGACCTCAAGCAATCCAATTAACTAAAAATCCCTCACCAGTGTCCCCAGTAACTTGGGCTTTTAGTTAATTCCAGATGTAGTCAAGTTGACAACCAAGAATAGCCGTCACAACAATTCAAATTCATTGCCAGATACACTGCAAATCCTCTCTGGTCTCCTCCAGATTTCATTCCAGACCAATATGGACCTGTGGCCCGAGACCACAGTGGTGATAGGCAGCGGCTCTCTCTCTGTTTGCTCTCCTCTTACCAGTTCTCTCTATTGTCCTCACATCTTTCCTTATTTCCTTCTTCTACCTCTAGACCTCTCCAGAGCTCTAACTCTTTCTGCTAAAGCTTTTTCTGTCCTTAGTTTTATCTAGCCCAGCTGGTGGCTGGCAGGACCGAAGAAACACAATTCCTCTCTCTTTGATGTAGTCAATCTTTTTCCATTTCCAAAATCCCCACAGCCAACATTTTTGTATGCTTTTTCACTCTACCTAAGTGTCAGTACCTGTACTTCTCAAACGAACAGAAGAAATCCCTGAAGGACCATTTGAGTTGTCCAAACTCGGCTGAGCACACACTATAAAAGAAACTATGCTTATGACCTCCTACTCTCTCTGTTTCCATTTTACCATACTATCTCTTTCTGGGAATTCCCCACAATCCATAAACATGTTCAACTCATAGCAAAGCAACTCAACAAAAATATTTTTCTCTGTTGAGAAGGGGGTGTGCCAGAAAAAGATGATGCTGTTTGTGTTCCTTTGGCACACAATGGTGATGTCCTTACACAATTATTCTCTGGGAGGAGGGAGAACTATATAGAAGGGCAGAAGTCCTTGCCAGATATGGGCTTCCCAGTCTCTTGTGGTCTTTCAGCATTCTGCTGTCTCTAGAACGACAGCAGTAGCTGGATGGTGAAAATCAGCAAGAGAGAGGCTACAGAAGGCGCTGGCCGCCTCCTTGGCTTTCAGACCCTAGTAAGTGGTCAGCACATTTCTTAACCCTTCGATATGGTTCATCCCCTTCAGAGATTGGCAGCTCTGGTCCAGCCAAGAGAAGAGTAAGGGGAGCACAAGCTTCACTGTTGACCTGCAGCTCTCACTGCTCATGTTTCTGTTTAGGGTTCAGCTGAGAGAGCCGGTGCTAAATGATGAGCTGCCGGGCCGTATCATCACCGGAAAAGTGGTGGTCAAGCCAAGCATCAAGGAGGTGAAGGAGAACTCTGTCGTATTTAACAACACCGCAAAGGAAGAGCCTATCGACATCATCATCTTTGCCACTGGCTACACCTTTGCTTTCCCCTTCCTCGACGAATCTGTAGTGAAAGTTGAGGACGGCCAGGCATCGCTGTACAAGTACATCTTCCCTGCACATCTGCCTAAACCAACTCTGGCTGTGATTGGCCTCATCAAACCCCTGGGCTCCATGGTACCCACAGGAGAAACCCAAGCTCGATGGGTTGTTCAGGTCCTAAAAGGTAACTGGGTGAGAAAGAGCTGGGCACATTTATTAAGTTGTTGTCTGCTATGTGAACATTAATACTGGAAATTAAAAATGGAATCTATTCAGTAAGAATTATTCTGGCATAGTGACTTAAGTCATCACAACACAAATGATAAATCAGGGATTAAAAAGACATGTGCCCCCCTATTATTTTGACTGAATCAACCGGTTCAATAAAAATTAAAGGTTCAGTCAATTAAATGACCTCATTCGGATCAAGCCAGGTTTGAGGTTCTGTCACATTAAGTAGGTAGTAAGATGGCCAAATATTCACCTTGTCAGGCAGCAGTGTTAACACCAGGAACACACCACCAGTCAGCGCAGGTGACTGACAGATGCAGAAGGACAGGTAAGTAGCTGGGTACCAGAAAGATGAAAGACAAACAGTGGCAAAGCATCCATACCCCTCAGTCAAAACCTAGAGCTAGAGTTAAATTGCACCGTCCTGGGTTTCTTTTATAGGTGCGACTACAGTACCACCACCAAGTGTCATGATGGCGGAAGTCAATGAAAGGAAGAAAAACAAGCACAGCGGGTGAGTAGACTGATGGGTGTCCTTTATGAATGACGGTGTAATTGGTGAGACAGTTAAGTGGGGATGAGCTTTACACTCCAAAGAGAGGTGCCTGAGACCGAGGAAAATCTTAAGAGAGCCTGTGTACGGAGAGCGGAGGCAAAGGCCTAAATGGAGGCATCGTTAATTCCTGGAATCATCTAGCATCACCCGGACCAGGCAAGGTCACCCCACACCTCACAATCAGCAGGCAGAGTGTGTGCTTCCTGGGAGGCTCTGTCTACTCAAGAGGTCTCTACTGGCTTTAGTATTTTCTTCCAAGTTGTTAACTCTAAAGCAAGAGTCAGTTGGCCTTGCCCTTTGGGACAGACCCACTGACCTACTTTTTCATTTTCCTTTTCAAATAGTTGTTGAAGATAAATATTTTGCAATTTTTGTTAGATAAAATTTAAACCAGGGTGACTGTATGTGGTTTTGTTTCAAGGCAGCCATGCTCGCTCATTGTGCATTATCAACGGCTGCCTCTGTGTTACCATAGAGACGTCCTACAGTAGACACAGAAGCGCTGTAATTGCCCCCAAAGCTGTTAGCATTTCCAGTGGGCCTTCTTCAGGGGGGGGTGCTGCTTATGCTCTGCTCTTCATGCCCACTCAAGGGCCAAAGGGAATGGAAGAGATATGGGCAACAAGGAAGAGAGAGACCCATGACTATTACCTGCTATGGCTCCCGAGCAGCAAAAATACCTCTGACTTTATCTGTTTCACTGTCTGCCAAGCAAATCTTTACTTGAAGATCTAAAGGGCTCTATGGGAGATTTAAAAAAAAAAAAAAAAAGAAGGAAGCATTTTTTAAAATGAGCTAGTAGGATTACTCCATTTATAAAGTGCCTTGCAAGCATCAAGACTTGAGTTCAATCCCCAGAATACACTGAAAAAAAGCCATCTGTACCGCCAAATGCTTTCCATCCCCAGTACTGAGGAGGCAGAGTCCTAGGGCTCACTGACTGGCCAGCCTAACATACTTGGAAATTTTTCCAAAAAGGCTCTGTTTTCTAGAACTGGCCTGAGGAACAACATCCCAGATTATCTTCTTGCCTCTACACACACATACGCACACATACACACACACACACACACACACACCTGTGTATACGAATGCAGCCACACACTATGAACATTCACACCCATGTGTACATGTGTACACACTAAGAAATTAGCCAAATTCACTGGCTTATACCTGTAATCTCAGTGCTTGAGAGGCTGCAGCAGGAGGATTGCTGCAAGTCTGAAGCCAGCCTGGGATACACAGTAAAACTCTGGCCAGTTTAACATTAAGAATAAGTCTTTTTTTTTTTTAATTACTCCATTTTAATAACTGACTTATCTCATTCATAGATTCTCACATTTCAAATACTGCTCTATCCTTGTCTAAGCATTAAGGTCCAAAACAATAAAAGCATTGTAGATATTTCTTCTCTAAAAGGTGGGGTGGGTGTATGTGTACGTGTGTGCCTGCATCTCGTGCATGCAGAGGTCTTCAGTGGCCACAAGAGAGCATCCCATCCCTGGAACTAAAGATACAGGCAATTAAGAGCTCCCATGTGGGTGTTGGGAACCAAACTTAGGTCCTCTACAAGAACAGTGAGAACTCTGAACTGTTGAGCCATCTCTCCAGCGATGACTTTTTTTTTTAATCCTCAGTCTAGAATATGGCCTTGTCGCATTATAGGATGCCAGTATAATGGATAAATAATCAGAACTACTGGATAATATAGAATCTTCCTGCCACAAAAGTCAGCCAATGAGTCAAAGGGCTAATAGTAGAGGTATGAGAATTTCACTCTGTGGAATTTTGTGGCTCATTATATTGTACAAATGAAGAAATAATTGAGCTTTAAGAAAGAATGAAGCCGCCAGCCTGGGCTACCAAGTGAGTTCCAGGAAGGGCGCAAAGCTACACAGAGAAACCCTGTCTTGAAAAACCAAAAAAAAAAAAAAAAAAACCAAAAAAAAAAAAAAAAAGAAAAGAAAGAATGAAGCCATGTGTGGTGACTCATGACTGTGCTCTCAACACTGGGGGGGGGGGGGTAGCAGGAAGATGGCCATGAATGAGACACCAGTCTGGGCTACAGTTTGAGACCTTGTCCCAAAGAAGCAACAAAAGAAATAGGAGGAGACCACTTTAGATGTCCATGGGCATAATGGAAGAATATACCAGGCTGTTCTGGATCTTGAAGCAGTGTTTGCTTTGGACAAAGTCTCCATTTACTTGTTCTAGGATTATTATCATTGTAACTATCGTTCCTTTTCTTCCCATTCTTCCTATTGGAAAGGTTTGGCTTGTGCTACTGCAAGGCTTTGCAATCAGATTATATTACATACATAGACGACCTCCTGACCTCTATCAAGGCAAAACCGGATCTGCGGGCCATGCTCCTCACCGACCCACGCCTGGCTCTGAGCATCTTCTTTGGCCCATGCTCACCTTACCATTTCCGCCTGACTGGACCAGGAAAATGGGAAGGAGCCAGAAACGCCATCTTGACCCAGTGGGACCGGACACTGAAAGCCACCAAAACTCGAATCGTGCAAGAATCCCCATCTTCTTTTGAAACTTTGTTTAAACTCTTTAGTGTTCTGGCTTTGCTCGTGGCTGTTTTCTTAATTTTCCTCTAAGAAAAGGATCTGACTGGCTTTTCAGATGCATGGAGTATAATGCTCCAATTCCTCTAATTTTAACAATTTTCCTTCATAGTCACAAACCATGTCCAGAGAGTGAAGGCCAATCTCTCCTCTCCCCTGATCACCCCACTGGCACCCTGGTATTGCCGGGTCTCTAACAGCTTCATTAGGTTTAATCCCAAAAGATAATGCCCAACAATTTTTAGGGATCCAGGCCCATTTTTAGGGAGGAGCTTCCCCAGGGAACACTCTGAGTACTCTTTCCCCTAAAAACTCTTTTCCTAAATCTTAGTGAAAACCCTAGCTCACTGAATATTGGTTTGCACTAAAATGGTTCTCTGTGGACAGGTGGACAACAAATAAAATGAAAGTAACCACTTGTGTCAAGTGGTCTTTTGTCCTTTTTTGTGGTCTAGAAAGAAACAGGCTGTGGGTGGCTATGAATAAAGTTCATAGGAAGATGGGTGGGTCAATGAGCTAGACAGTTTTCAAAGGAGTATATGTCCTTTACCATGCTGCTTTAGGAGGCAATGGATTGCCTCTTCCTGAGAGTCAACCCTTTTCACCAGAATTCATTAGAGAAAGAACCCAGCTAAGACACCTCCAATAAAAAGAAAAGGAGAAACCAATGCCAGCACCATCTCAAGAGCAGTATTTGACCAGAGTAGAGCCAGATCCTCTCACAGTCACATAGGATAAAAGTGGTACCCTGCCAGGAGCCAGCTTGGGCTCCTTCACCTCATTAAAAGGCTTACATATGGAGCCCCACCTCACAAGAGAGGCTCAGAGATTGCTGGAGGAGAGGACCAAGGAACTCTGGTGTCGGACATGAGTGGGTGCTGGGGCTAAATTAAATTAAGACTATTTCACTTTAACCCGCCCTGCTGGCTCCCAGGATAATTTCTAACATCCCTCCTGACCCGTCTCACTAGGTAGCAGACACTCATGGCAGAAAACTGTCCCCATTGAGAACATCCTGGATGACTTGTGAAGCGCCCTGCAGTGGAGCTGGTATTTTAGCATCCTTCAGGAATCTAATGAGGATCAGGGAGGTGATGATTAGTGACCAGCACGAGACAGGGCCAGCCAGAATCCCCAGATCACAGTGGCAAAATACTCTGGCTCTCCTGACTCTGTAACTCAGAAAGAGCTTCTGAAGTGTTCAGTCTCTCGGGGTAATTTTATAGTTTCTGAAATTGTTTCTAATATACACTCTGAGCACCCCCTGTTGGACTAGTCTGAAACTGAAATATCCATTTCCTATACCAGTGCTCCTGGTCTTTCCACATGCCTAACTTTGGAGGGATGCTTAGAGAAGCAAGTCCAAACCTTAGGACCATGGGCTCTATCACGTTTTAGTTGTGTGATGTTGACAAGTCACTTACTTTTCCCAAGCCACAAGGGTCTATATAGCAAGTCCGAGGCCACTCAGAGCTACATAGTAAGACCCTAGCTACAAAAATAGTGGGGGGGGGGGAGTTCTGCTACAAAGGTGGATGAA
Source organism: Peromyscus maniculatus bairdii (assembly GCF_049852395.1). Taxonomy (NCBI): domain Eukaryota; kingdom Metazoa; phylum Chordata; class Mammalia; order Rodentia; family Cricetidae; genus Peromyscus; species Peromyscus maniculatus. Next base: position 71,960,697 of record NC_134862.1, on the reverse strand, counting down.
CCTGTAGGACATTATGCTAAGTGAAATAAACCTGTCATAGGAAGACAGATGCCATATAAAGCATCTATAATTTTCTAATTTATAGAAGCAGAGAGCACAGTGGCAGTTGCTTGGGGTGAGGGATTGACCATAGGAGAGAACAGTTGTTATACAACGAGTATGAAGTTTCAATTATGTAAGATGAAAACAACTGGATAAATCTGCTGTAAACAGTCCCTACCGCTACCAACCCTATACTGTTCCCTGGATAATTAAGATAGTGTATCTCGAGTTACATGTTTGTGCCTTCTCCGCACACAGACTCGATAAACGAAAGGTGGGTGAGGAACCTGTCAGAGACAATGGATGCAGCCTTTTATCAGCCCTGTTTCATTAAAGCTACTTTTAAAGTATCAATATTCTGGTAGAGAACAGCTGGTCCAGGGTGAAGGAAGCCAACTTTACCGCCTGCCAGTTTTATAATGTAAATATTCCCACTATGACTAATGTCTTGTGATATTGAATTCAAAGCTGGAATACATGCACACACATTCTCTATACAAGCCAGTTCCAACATACCTGTAAGACATTGTTGAATGTACATGGGCTTTTTCTCAAGGCAATAACAGTGGGCTCATTCTTGTAAGATACACACTGAAACGTCCTGGTGCCATCCTGAGGTTGGCAAACTATTTTTAAGTGGTTTACCAAATGGAAGTTGTGTGTGTGTGTGTGTGTGTGTGAAAGAGAGAGAGAGAGAGAGAGAGAGAGAGAGAGAGAGAGAGAGAGAGAGAGAGAGAGAGAGAGAGAGAGAGAATGTATCAAAAGGTTAATGAAGTTGAGCTCCGTGGCTCATACCTGTAATATTAGCACTCTGAAAGGTGAGCAAAAAGGATACATAGAGAGTTCAAGGCCAACCTGGACCTCATAGCAAGAACCTTTATTGGAGAGAGGACTAAATTATTTTAGTATTGAGAGTTTAATTATTTAGTGTTGAGGATGAGGGGTGTGTTTGTATTCATTGATGAAAACTGTCTATTTAACTTTTCTGAATATTTTTTTAAAAAATTAATCTGTTGCTCAGAAAACATTCCACATTAAAATCCAGGCTTGCAGCTTTCTACTGAAAGAGAAGCCTAGCTAAAAAGTGGCGGTGCACACCACTAGTCGAGGCACTCACACAAGGAAAAAGGATCCCAACAATTTCAGGCTAGCCTGGGCTACACAGCAAGACCTAGGAGAGGAGAGGTAGGGGGAAGTAAGGTAGGGAGGGAAGGAGAGAGGAGAGGAGAGTCAGGCTGTGACTAAAGCCTCAGCATATTGGGCTTCTATTCCCAAATGACAGCATTTAGCTAAACTGAGCAAACCACTGGGCTTCCCAGTTGGGTCTTGCCTATCCACCTTTATTCATGTTGACTTCCTGACTCCTTCAGGTATTTGCACTTCTGATTTCTGGTTCAGAAAATGGGCAATGAACTATGGTGGAGAACATCCCTTAGCAACAACAATCCTAGATGGAACACCATTACTATGGCAGCTTCCAAGCACTGAGGGAAAATAAGAGCCAGCCCTGGTTCCCTGGTATTCCTACTGCAGCTCCTTCCTCAGTCGCCCTTCCTGCACCCAGACAAATGTCTAGAGAAAAAGGATTTTTTTTTAATCTTCTCAAACACAGTTTATCAGCTCCCTCTGCTGACCCAAGCTGAGGGACACACCCACTTGAACTGCTTGTGAATCCTGAAAAATCAACATTACACTTCTGGGAATAGGAAAGAGTGGAAGAGTGTGGTGGTCGGAATTATTTTCTCCCTTTTTGGCAGCTCTTAAGATGCCCAGTAAAAGACTGGGTGGGGCACCAAAGTACCCTCCACTAAGAAGGCTGCGAGTTTGCCTCCCTCTGAAGGCAACAGGACAGTTTACCAGTCCTTTGCATGTGCCAGCTAGCCTCGGCTACCTGGTAAATTCCAGACCTGGTCAATTTCTATCCCTGGGAAGGGGTGGGTGGTGAGGTGGCTTGTGCTAGAGGACTGCAGGACATGAGTAAGGATGTTGACTGAGGAATGCCACCCAAGGCTGTCTTCCGGCTTTCAAACGAACTTACACATGTGAACACACATGGAAAACATAAAATGTGCAAAGTGTAGAGGCACATGCCTGTAATCCCAACCATTTAGGAGGCTGAAGCCAGAAGCCAGAATGAGTAACACAGTGAGACTACGTCTCTAAATAATTTTTAAAGGGCTAGTTATGCATCTTAGTGGCAGAGCTCCCGTCTAGCATGTGTGAGGCCCTGGGTTCAATCTCCAGGACTACAAGAACGAAAGAGCTTGTCCAGTGGTGAAGGCCTCCTATGAGAACATGCCTCCCACAAAGGATCTCCTTCATCCTTCTCCAGAAAGGTCTCAGTTCCTACTTGGCACATATGAAATGCCCAGGATGTTTTACAATTTCCCACAATCTTTAGCCATGCACAAACAGTAACTGTGGTAGTTTGTATAAAAATGGCAAGCAGGGCGGTGGTGGTGCAAACCTTGAATTCCAGCACGCAAGAGGCAGAGGCAGGTGGATCTCTGTGAGTTCTAGGCAAGCTTGGTCTACAGAGAGAGAGTTCCAGGGCAGCCAAGGCTACACTCACAGAGAGACCTTGTCTCAAACAACCAAAAAAAAAAAATGGCTCCCATAGGCTCATATGTTTGATGCTTAGTCATTAGGGAGTATCACTACTTGAGAAGCATTAGAAGGTGTGGCCTTATTGGAGAAAGTTTGTCACTGGGGGTGGGCTTCAAAAGCCAAACCCAGGCCCACTGTGACTCTCTCTTCCTGCTGCCTGTGGATCCAGATGTAGAACTCTCAGCTCCTTCTCCAGGACCATGTCTGCCTGTGTGCCACCATGCTCCCCACCATGATGATAATGGACTCACCCTCTGAAACTGTAAGCTAGCTCCAATTAAATGTTTTCTTTTATAAGAGTTGCCTTGATTATGGTGTCTCTTCACAGCAATAGAACAGTGAACAAGACAGTAGCCTTGTGTTATGATTATTCCACTGCCCTATGCCAAGCTACCAGAAGAAAAGTAAGGCTTGTAAGAGACTGGTCCCTTAGGAAGAAGCACACTGAAAGCACCATGGATCAAGATGAGCAGGAAACTGTTTCAACAAATACATTTTGGATTAAAAAAAAAAAGTATTTTTACCTAGACCCATTTAGCCCACAACTCTTTAAACGGGGCAAAGAGATCTTGACAGCATCGTGCCCAGGGCACACTGACTTTAGAGAGCTTCCACATTACCATTTTCATGTCAGGGTCTCTCCATCCAGCTTAAAATCTTTTGCTTTGTCTCCAAATGTTACTGTTCTTGTTACCAAACTCAATGGCTCACACCTGGATGAGTTCAAAGCCGAAACAAGGGGAAATCCAAGAAATTAAAGAATGGGAAAAGACTTTATTAGCTGTAGCAGGTAAGGAGAACACGGAAATTACTTCAAAGCAATGTCTTCCTCCAACGAAGAAAATGAGAATTTTATTCAAAGAGTCTAGACAAATTCACACAGGAAAGTACATTAGTGGTCAGCCCATTCCCAGGCATGTTCAATTCAAACTATATGTTTCTGAGCATATTTATTTAAAGGCCATAGTTCAACAAGGAAAAATAATGTATGGTAACACTTGGGCCATGATTAGTGTGATGATTTGAATAGTAATGCCCCCCATAGACTCTTGTATTTGAATGCTTAGTCCTTAGAGAGTGGCACTACTATGATGTGTGGCCTTGTTGGAGTAGGTGTGCCTTTGTTAGAGGAAGTGCATCACCAGGGGGCGGGCTTTGAGATCTCGGAACCTCAAAACTAAGCCTAGTGGCTCAAACTTCTTTTCCTGCTGCCTGTGCATCAAGATGTGGAACACTCAGTGCCTTTCCAGCACTATGTCTGACTGAGTGTTGCCATGATGATAGTGGACTGAACCTCTGAAACTATAAGCCAGCCCCAATTAAATGTTTTCCTTCATAGGAGTTGCTGTGGTCATGGTGTCTCTTCACAGCAATAGAAACCCCAACTAAGATAATTAGCTTACATCATAAAGATATGAGTAATACTTTGGGTATGCATACTTTCTTTTCTCAGAGAGGATTTAGTAGCAGCCAGGACCTTACTTGGTGACTTAATACAGTTTGACCCAAATGGTGTTGCCTCACTTAGATACTAATGGTTTTATTTACCCACTGAATCTCAGTTATCCCTGGGCCCATACTCACTCCCTGCACTGAGAGGTCCGTGGGGTACAGTAGTAGATGGAGTCCTTTGCTGCTATTTCACCTTACCAATTTAACCAACAACCACTTCTCTTGTGTCTTTGAAAGACAGAGCAGAGCAGAGATCTGACTTCAAACCTTCACTTAGTGGCCTAGCAATTCAAGTGTTCTTCTTGGTTAAGTCCATTTGTTCCTGGTTAAAAAACTCTCTTAGCGTTTGTAATGCTGGGACCAAACACGATGGCCAAAAAGCAAGTTGGGGAAGAAAGGGTATATTTGGCTTACACTTCCACATTAGTGCTCATTGTTGAAGGAAGTCAGAACAGGAACTCAAACAGGGCAGGAACCTGGAGGCGGGAGCTGATGCAGAGAGGCCATGTAAGGATACTGCTTACTGGCTTGCTCAGCTTGCTTTCTTACAGAACCCAGGACCAGCCCAGGGATGGCACCACTTACCACTGATGATCACTAATTGAGAAAATGCCTTACAGTTTTTAAAATGCTTAGTACCATGGAGGCATTTCCTCAACTGAGGCTCCTCTCTCTCTGATGACTCTAGCTTGTGTCAAGTTGACACACACAACACCAGCCAGCACAGAAGCAAATGGTGCCTCCTTCTCAACTCAAGGGAATCTACAGTTGTGTTTGCCTACTTGTTTTCACATCCCACGTTAAACCTAACTCTGTATGATACCTTTTCTAGGGAGGAGGTAGGGCAGGAGGCGATGAGTGATCCGAGAATGATCACCAAGTAAATAGTCTTGTGCTCAGCACTTTGTTTAATACACAGTCCTTTGATGGGTTTTTTTTTCTCTTCTCCTGATTTACTGTTCTTTGGGTTTTATGAGGCAGGGTCTTGCTATGTACCTGTGTCTGGCTGGTACTAGTACGTAATCCAAACTGATCTCAAATGCACTGCAATCCTTTAACATCAGACAACTGAATACAGGGATGACAGTTATGAATCATCACTCTCAGCTTCGGGATTTATTTTTTCTTATACAAATACTGTATCTCAGAGTGTTTTCCTAGTTTTCTTTGGGTCTAAAGATTAGTCAAAGTTCAAACCCTGTTTGCTATTTCTGAGGTCCATTCTCCTTTCACCCTAGCTTGCTCTAAAGTAAAAGACTCCCAAATAAACTCAGTTAAAATGGAAGAGCTACAGATTTGGAAATACACAATGAGCCAGAAACCACCACCCCCCAACTTCTCAGAGGGTAAGTTTGGAACAGGAAGCCCTGAGAAATCCCTCACTGCAACCAGTGGAGTCTGGGAGGTCTGAGGACTCAGAACTTCTCCTGGCTCCTTTTACTCAGCAAATCCACTTTGTATTTGTACCTGGTGCTTCTGACCTGACTGTGAGGCAAGTTACAAAGCCACAGGGACAGAGTCCCCAAGACCACCTAATGGTGCAACAGCCAGCCTGAGCAGAGGGGAAAAGAGAGCCTCAGTGACAGGGTCATAGGACACCTCAAGCCTTCACAGCACGCCCATGCTGGCTCCTGGGTCGAAGGTGCAGCTATAGACCGACTCTGCCTCTCAGAGCAGGGCAGATATCACAATGAGGAACGCTCATGCTAGGTTCCTCTTGCTGGGCCCATGGGCACAATACACATGTGCTCTCCTGGTTACCAAGGCAAATCCCACTGTTATAAGTGGTGCTTGCATTCAGAAATCACAGAGGGAAGTACAGCTAGAGCCCTAAAACGTATTTTACCTGCAAACTAGGGTGGTGGCATGTGATTGTAATCTCAGCACTGGGGAAAGTTCACACAAAAAGATAGCAAAATTGAAAGGCTACAAAGACAGAGAGCACATGGAGAGATCCTGTCTCAAAAGGGAGAAAGAAAAGAGCCTAGAGCCTTGAGATATTAGGCTCTTGCTCCCAAGTGACAGCATTTAGCTAAACTGAGCAGACCACTGGGCTTCCCAGTAGGGTCTTATCTATCCACCTTTATTCTTGTTGCCTTCTTGACTCCTCCACGTGTTTGCATTTCTGGCTTCCGGTTCAGAAAATGGTCAGTGAACCATGGTGAAGAACTTCCTTCAGCAACAAGCCTAGATGGACCGCCACCACTATGGTGGCTTGCAAGCATTGAGAGGAAGTAAGAACAAGCCCTAATTCCCTGGTATTACTACCACTACTGCTTCCTCAGTCGCTCTTCCTGAGACCAGGTGAACGTCTAGAAAGGGTTTTATGTCCTCAGTTTTTACAGCTCTCTCTGCTGACCCAATCTGAAGGACACACCCACTTGTGAACCCTTAAAGTCCAGACCACAAATCTGTAGTTAGAAAATACCAAGCACCAGGCAGTGATGGTGCATGTCTTTAATCTCAGCACTCAGGACACAGAGGCAGGTGGATCTCTGTGAGTCTGAGGCTAGCCTGGTCTACAGAGCGAGTTCCAAGACAGCCAGGGCTACACAGAGAAACCCTGTCTCGAAGAAAAAGAAAGGGAGAGGGAGGGAGGAAGGGGAGAGAGAAGGGAGACAGAGAGAACACCAAGCATAAAAAAAATGTGGTGGTCTGGATTATTTTCTCCTTTTTTTTTTTTCATAGCTTCTATGTTGGTTTAAGAAGAGAATCATTCTTAGAAGGTATGGCCACTGGTAGGTTCCCCATACTCCAGTCAATGAACCCATATCATTCACATGTGGGCAGTACTAAGTGTACTTACGTTATCAAACTAAGAATGAAGCCATTATGCTGGAATATATTGGGAGGGTGAAGGAAGTTGGTGAGGAGTAGTGGGCGGATCGGATCATATTTCACTGAATACATGTAAAAAAAAAAAAGTCTCCAAGAATAAAAATATATAATTAAGACAGAGAATGAAGTCAGGGTGTCGCTGAGAAGGATGAGAGTTTGGCGCCCTCTAAAGGCAGCAAAGATAACAGTGCCTTGAAGTGCTCTCATCCAGCCGGGGGTGTGGGAAAGAGGCGGGACTCCTTTCTTTCCTATCTGAAAGCTGCACTCTGAGTCGTCACTCAGCCCTCCTCTCCCCGGAGATTGCGGAAGTGTCAAGTTCGTATTAACCCAACTCCCTGTTGTCAACAGCATAGAAGCAGCAGCTGGCTTTTGTGTTACACCGAGAAGAGTCTGATCAAAATCTGTTGTCTTCTTAAAACAAGGCTCTGAGATAGAAACTTCTTCCTTGTGTCCTCAAGCAAACACACTTTTGACTTCTCACCTTGGACTTTGAGTCCAAGGATCTGCTCTCTGCTTGCCAGGTAAGTCCCCTGGATTGTTTTGCCTTCAAGAGGAAATTTTTCCAGAAACTCCTCTTGCAGAGGGTGAATGGAGAGAGTGTTTTTGCAGGAGTGTGATGTGACTTGCTTCCCAAGCCTGTTGCCTGAGGTTAGGGCAGTAGAATTAAGGAGGACAGAAAACAGCATAGCTGGAGTAGGCCATCCAACAGGAAGGGCCCTGCGTCAGTCACAGCCATGGGTCCTTCGGTGATCCTACTCTGACTCAGGCTGGTCTTAGAATGATACACTTGGAAATGAGTGACACTTGGAAACCCAAACAGGAAAAGCACAGCAGAGCACAGTGATCTTGAGTTGGATGAGCTCATCATCAAATGGCCATCTCCGAGAAACCCTAGTTGGTTCTACAATCTGCTAGTCGAATGTGTCTTTCCATATCTCCAAAGTATTTGCTGGCTGCTGAGGTATGAGGTGGAGTTCCAGGGTTGAATAAAGATCCAAGTTCAGAACTTCGGGCCTCCTTTCTAGCCAGAGAGCAACACAGTATTTCTCATGTTTTAGCATTCTTTATAATTGACAGAGCTGGCACATGGTGCATTTTCTTAGTCCTTCTAGTTTGAATTCAGAGCTGGTTATTTGGCTCTGGATTTTGCTTGGCTGTTTGTTGGGTTTGGGGTTTTTTGTTTGGGGGTTGTGTTGCTTTTTTTTTTCTTCCTTTCTTTCATTTGTGGATTTGTTTTTTATTTTACGAGTAATTTGGTCTCAGACACAATACTTCCAAACTTGATAGAAAGAGGAAGCTACTTTAAATGTACTTTTCAAGAATTTTGGCCAAGGTCACACATCTGGTTAGAGGCAGGAACAAGTAGAACTTGGGTCTCTGCATTTCCATCTCATGACCTTCCCTTACTGATATAAAGCACACTTTCAAATGACTACCTCCATCAGAAGACCATGGCACCTAAATAGCAATATTGAAGTGTACAAATGTGCCTCTATTGCTAATAATCAGCCCTGGAGAGACCGGTGCTGCAGTCCAGTTTTACCCCATGGTCCACTCTAGACTGGGAAAAGACACTCTGCCAGGACTTCACCAGGGCCAGCTGCTGCCACAGGACCTACCACAAGTGCCGCTGTATGTCTGCCTCTCTCCTCCTAGTGTCAGGTCACAGCCTGGCTCGGTGCTTTTGTTATTCCTCAGACTATTTCTCAGATGTAGTCACTGAGTCTCTGTCATATCCCCACTCTCGCTTGGTCCCTGCACCGAGAGGTCCCCAGGGCACAACAGTGAATGGACTCCTTTGCTGCTAGTCTATTCCACTTGCATATTCCTTACTTTGCCATTCTTCATTTTACCAGTTTAACTAACAACCCCTTCTCCTCAGACAGAGCAGAGCAGAGATCTGACAGCTTCTGACCTTCACTTAGTGGCCTGGTAATTCAAGTGTTCTTCTCAGTGAAGGCCATTTGTTCCTTGTTAGTAGCAATCCGGGTGTTCTCAACTCAAAAGAGAATCCACGGGTATATTTGCCATGTTTTCATGTGTTCCAAACTTGTTGGTAAAATTTGTCCACAGAAACACTCTCTCCTGAGGAGAAAGGGTGGAAGAAAGGAAACAATCATGTAGAGAATGAACAGCATGTAAATATTTTGTGATGGGTCCTTTTATGTAAATAATATGATATTGGTTACACAGTCCATTAACATTGGTATTTTTCTTATTTTACCAGCAGTACATCTGAGAGTGTTTTGGTCAGTTGTTGTTGTTGTTGTTGTTGTTGTGTCTGGAGGGGAGGCAAGTCAATTACTTGCCCTTTTTTGGGGGCGGGGTAAAAAAAGACAGGGTTTCTCTGAGTAGCTCTGGCTTTCCTGGAACTCACTCTGTAGACCAGGCTGGCCTCGAACTCACAGAGATCCTTCTACCTCTACCTCCCTGAGTGCTGGAATTAAAGGTGTGGATCACCACCACCTGGCCAAGGCAACTCATGTAAGAGAAAGCATTTAATTGAGGGCTTGTTTACAGTTTCAGAGGGTGAGCCCATTATTATCATGCCAGGAAGCATGGCAGCATGCAGGCAGGTGCTGGAGCAGTAGATGAGAGCTACATCCTGATCCACAAGCAGAAAGAGAGAGACTTTGGGCTTGGCATGGGCTTTCAAAACCTCAAAGCCACCCCTAGTGACACACTTCCTCCAACAAGGCCACACCTCCTAGTTCTTCTAATCTTTTCAAATAGTGCCACTCCCTGGTGACTAAACATTCAAATATATGAGTATATGGGTCCATTCTTATTCAGTATCAAAGTTCAAATCTTATTTTGCTGCTTCTGAAGTCCATTCTTCTTTCGCCCTAACTCCCTCTAAACTAAGAGACTCCCAACTGAACTCAGTTAAAACGGAAGAGGTACAGATTTGGAAATACACAATGAGCCAGATATGGAGACACCCAATCTCATGGAACACAGAATACCAGTATGTTTGGAACAGAAAGCCCTGAGAAATCCCTCAAACCTGAACAGAGGGGAAGAGAGAGCCTCAGTGACAGGGTGGCAGAACTCCTCAGGCTCTCAGCTCAGCAGCACGCCCATGCTGGCTCAAGCACCAGACGGGCACCTGTGGGCAGACTCCACCTCTCAGAGTGGTGCAGATACCAGCAGTGAGGAACACTCATGCTGGGTTTCTTTTGCTGGACCTGTGGGCATCATACACACATCCTCTCTTAGTTCCCCAAGGCAAATTCTATTGTGACGAGCGGTGCATACATACGGAGTTGCTTCTACTGCAGTGCGTGTATTAAGTTACTGAACATAGCCCCAAACTTCATATCTGAACACTGGAAACTATTACCCCAGGCTTGGTATTATTATTGGTGATCAAACAGGTTTCATGTACTTCTTGACTGATACTATTCTTTTCTTGTATAAATTGCCCATCCATGTCAATTTGCCCAACTGGTATATTGTTTTATTGTTTTTTTTTCCCCTTTTATTGAAAATAGACTCTTTTCTCATACACATTTTCTTTTTTATTATTGATTTATAAGTTTATTTTACATATTAAGCATAGAAGTATTTTCTGTATTTCAAAATATTTTCTTTAGGTTATTAACTTTATTTTATTTTTTAAAGTTTATTATTTTTGTATATATGAGCATTTTACCTACATTTATGTGAGTGAAGTATGTGCATGAGAGGTTCCCAAGGAAGTCAGAAGAGGACATTAGATCCTCCAGGACTGGAGTTACAGACAGTTGTGTGGTATCATATGGGTGCTGGGAATAGAACCCAGGTCCTATAGTATAATATTTAAGGGTCCAGCCTTAAATTTATACAAATCCAGGGGCCCAGGAGAGACACTACCATCAGGGCAGGAATGAATCTAGTTACTCAGAGCTCTTTTGTTCAATTCATTTATTCGTCAGTCACTGTCATTCAATCACCAGTTCAACTCTCTCAGATCTCTTCATTTCCTTAGTTCCCTTCCTTCTCAGTTCCCTCAAATCTTCAATCCTGCTCTACATCCTATCCCAAACAGTAACACCTTATGTTTTGTATACAGCACAAGACTGTAGGGGTCAACCATATAAAACTTTCCTTGACGTTCACACAGAGCATACCATGGCCAAGAAAGTTGCAGTGATTGGAGCCGGTATGAGTGGTCTGTCATCCATCAAGTGCTGCTTGGATGAGGGCCTGGAACCCACCTGCTTTGAGAGAAGTAATGACTTCGGGGGACTGTGGAAGTTTGCTGTGCGTAGTTCACATCTTCCTATCTCAGTAATCATAATCCAGTCATGGGCTGCTTCTGCTCACTTGGTGATCCAAACAGGAGTTCACTGCATCAAGATAAATATGTGTGTGGTGCCATGATAAATGCTGTGTGGAGTGCAGTCTGAGATGTAAGGGGCCTTAGAAATGGGCAAGGCATAGGCAAAGACATGGAAAAGAGAATGGAAAAAAAGAGCGGAATCTGATAATATAAGATCCACATAGTTTGGAAGTTTGTGATGATTTCTGTACTTGCAAATTCTAAAGGTAGTAGAGTGCCACATCCTGCAAACTGGACAGTCTTGGTAAATAAAGAGGATTACGCACTTGTGAGGATGAAGTTGGAGTAAAATAGTGGTGATCCAACTCCCAGACCCTGTTCAGATCTTATGGAAGACTCATTCATTCAACATGTACCTATCATGTCCCTCTGCCAGGATACAATGGCACACAAAACAGGCAGGGACCCCACCACCCTCCACATAGTCGAGAAAAGGACAGACACAGTAAGGAGGTTGTTGTAATGCAGTATGAGAAGCTCTGAAGTTCAGGCCACCAGTTCGATGGGGCCCCAACAGTTACCTGCTGCAAACCCTTAATTAAGTCCTGGAAGGCCGTTAGGACAAAGTGACAGGAAAAGAAGAAACTTGAGAGAGAAATGGAGATGGGCTTCAGACATATGAAGTTCATTAGTGCCTAGAATATAGATGCTTTTGCTATTTTGTTTTTGAGTGATAGAGATCAAGACCAGAGAGTGCGTTAAGGAATACAGGAGGAAACAGATGTTACCTGCCCATGATGAATCTTTCCTGACAGTGGAGATAGAAGGGAAAGAGAAAAGGCTAATGAGGGGGGCTGGGTTTTGTTCCTAATATTAGAGTCCCTCGATATTTTTAATGCTAATGGAAAGAATACAATCAGTAAATATGCACTGAGTGTATTAAAGGAAAACTATCAAGCAGTTCCCTAGAGAAAGGTAAGAAAAGAAATGTCCAGAGTGAGTAGAGGGAGTCACTATGACAGGTGAAGAAGAAACAGCCAGCCAAGACTGACCATGAGCTTTATATCTGTGAAATCATGGAAGGACAATTTTGTACTGTCATCAGCTTATTTGTGATGGGGCAAAGATACTGTGCTTAATTATTCCAGTCCCAATAAGGATGTCTTATCACAACAGCATGGGTGCCCAATGCTGGGTCTAGAACTTTTTAAAATTATAAATAGAATGCTAATTTCTCTGAACCCCCTTCAGTTGGACACCCATGAACCACCAAGGCAACCTGGGTTCTCTTCTGCTTTGTTCCTTCTTCCCTCCAGACTAATTATATCTCCACTACAGGAAGATACCAAGGATGGGATGACCAGGGTCTACAAGTCACTAGTGACAAATGTCTGCAAGGAAATGTCATGTTACAGTGATTTCCCATACCGAGAAGATTACCCCAATTTCATGGACCATGAGAAATTCTGGAACTATCTTAGAGAATTTGCTGAGCACTTTGGCCTCCTGAAATATATTCAGTTTAAGGTAAGGTAGTTTGGGTTATGGAAAGTTCATGAATGGAAGCTATCCCAGTCAGCAAGTGAATGTAAATAGATGATTAAAGTAAACTTTTCTTTGATTTTTATCTTGATTTGAATAAGATAGGTAATTTCCTTACTGTTCCTTACTCAAATCATTAAAATACTGAATTTCCTGATTCCTCCTCTAAATGTCAAAGTCTGTCTTAGGGTTTCTATTGCTGTGAAGACATACCATGACCACAGCAACTCTTATATAAAGGAAAATATTTCAATGGGGCTGGCTTACAGTTTTAGGGGTTTAGTCCATTATTATCATGGTGGATCATGGCAGGACATGGCGGTGTGCAGGTAAACATGGTGCTGGACATGGAGATCAGAGTTCTACATCTTGATCCACAGGCAGCAGAAGTAGACTGTGTGCCATACTGGGTGTAGCTTGAGTATCTGAGACTTCAAAGCCCGCCTCCATGGTGACACACTTCCTCCAACAAGGCCACACCTACTCCAAGGCTACACCTCCTAATAGTGCTCTCTATGGGCCAAGCATTCAAACACGAGTCTATGGGGGCCATTCCTATTTAAACCACCACACTCTCATTTGGGATGAAACTTAGAATTTTTTTCCTGAGAATAAAGTAAGAATAACTCTATTTATGAAACCCATTGCGAAGAAATGACTTTAACTCTCAACATACAAAGTATGGTAGAGGAGAGTTTGCATTCCTGGCTTTTCCCAGTGCATCAGGAATTATAATTCACTTCCTTCTCATCAAGAAAAAAAAGTCCTGCTTTATTCTTTCAATAAAGGGATTCAGTTGTCCTACGTCCTGATCCACATAGGAGCACCTGTGAGAACATACATGTTGCTTAATTTCTCTAGGAATGAGATAATATATTTAAAAACCTTGTTCAGATCATCGGTTGGTCTACTTGAAACAGCAGGGGCTTATTATACCAGTCACTGTGTAAGAGTCAAAGGAAGTGTTTGTCTTTTGCTTGTAGACTACTGTGTGCAGTGTAACAAAATGCCCAGACTTTTGTGAAACTGGCCAGTGGGATGTTGTCACAGAGACAGAGGGCAAACAGGCCAGAGCTGTATTTGATGCTGTCATGGTTTGTACCGGGCAATTCCTGAGCCCCCGTTTACCTCTGGAGTCCTTCCCTGGTGAGTCACTTCTACCTGAGATCATCAATACTCTTTCAGTTCTTCTAGAAGAAAAACAACTTGCTCACAATTGAAAATGCTTCTGTGGGCTTATAGACAATGTTTTTGTATTTGCTTGGAAATTATATGCACAAAATTACTTTGAATGGTAAAAAGTACTGTTTTGTGTACAGTTTTACTATTTATGTACTAATATAATTGCTGTGGTTGGAGCCTTATCATACATGCCCACTTCAATATAGTGACCAAATAAGACTTAAAGTATCAGATCTGTCATTTTTAAGAAAGCTTTAATTTGGGGGGTTGAGTTACAGGTCATTTGAATCAGAGCTGGTCTACTATTTAAAAACTTGAAGTAAGAGAACACAGAAGCTTGACAGATAGTTTTTAAAGAAAATATACCAGAAACTATATATTTAAATTAATACATTCACTCTTTAAAATTGCCTGTTACACCTCTCAGATCAGGATGCTTTGAAATCCCCTTTGAAAACAGTTCAACACATTCTTTTCGACATACTCATGATTGGCAAACCTTCATCTTTGAGATCATGATCAGTTATTTAGAAAGCTGGCATCCATTCAAATTCAGGTGGGACAAACAAAGTTAGGGAAGTGAGGATTACTAAAATGTAATAAAACTGCTCCTGTTCTGCCAGTTCGGAGTGACCTTGAAAGCAATTAGTAAGTAAAGTTTTGAATGTTTTCCTTTATTTTTTTATATGTTCTTGTGATCATAGTATTTGTTGTGCGTCATATACTCAGTATTTGTGGAAGTGCCTGTGTGCAGATGCACAAAGGTGAGAGGAGGAGATTGGGTATCCTGCTTTATCACTTTCCACCTCTTATCCTTTGAGACAGGGTCTCTCGCTGGCCCTCCCACTAGGCTGATGGACAGCAAGCCCCAGAAAGCATCCTGTCGTCACCTCGAACAGCACCTGGGTCCCAGGCAAAAGTGAGGCCATAGCCAGCTTTTCACAGGGGGGCTGGGGTCCAAACGCAGAGCCTCATGCTTGCATAATAAGCACTCTTGCCCACTGAGCCATCTCTCAGAAATCTTATAAAAAAAATCAATCACAAATAAATAGAATATCCTGTTCAAAAAATATGTTTACTTATAGGAATCAAGTGATAATTCAACCCATAATTTCTCAAGAAGCAGCATTCAAAATGGTGTCTGGGTTTGAACTCAGGGACTGAACTCAGATGGATTGTCAGGTTTGATGGCATGTCTCTTAACCCACTGTGCCCTCTTTTGACTCCTCATCAATGTTTTTATACATGTCCCTCTTTGATTAAATTTATTCTAGGCTATTTTGTTGTAGCTATTATATGTGGAATTGTTTTATTAATTTCTATGTCAGAACTTTTTCCATCGATATACAGCAATAATACTGATTTTTGTATGTTGGTTTAGTATCCTACAGTTTTACTTAATTGGTCTTTTGTGAGGTTTCACGGGGTGGGGGACGGAATCTATGGTGTTTTCTGCATAGAAAATTATAGTATGTGCAAACAATGAAAACTTCCTTCTTTCCAAACTGAATGCTCTTATTCCTTCCCCTGCTTTACTGTTCTAGCTAGGAATTCCTGTAGTCCACTGAGAAGTAGTAATCACAATCACAGGCACCTGTGCTCCAACCTAGAGGATACAGGGATGCTTTCAATTTTTTTCCCATTTGATATGATGTTATCCATGGGCTTATTTTACAAAAACTATATTATGTTCATGTACATTCACAGTGTGCATACCACAGTGTCCATACAGACTTCAGAGGACAAATTGCAAAGTCAGTTCTCTCCTCCCACCATTGGTTTCTGGGACTCAAACCCAGGTTGTCAGGCTTCTCAGTAAGCATCTTAACCCATCTTAGGCCATCTCTCCAGCACTGATCGGTGTTTTTAACACGGCAGGTTGTAAGAGGTCTGTACTTGGGCTCACTGAATTCCCGGAAGACTTGTTCTTCACACTTCTCCTTCCTTAAGTAGTGATACAAGCAACATGCTTCTGGGTTTCTGGGACTTCCCTATCATTGTTACTGTGGAATGATAGCTTAAACATTTCAGGTCATTTCATCCTTCCCTTCCCTCAGGAATCCATAAGTTTAAAGGGCAGATCCTACACAGCCAGGAGTACAGGATTCCGGATTCCTTTCAGGGCAAGCGCGTATTGGTGGCTGGTCTTGGGAACACCGGAGGAGACATCGCAGTGGAGCTCAGTAGAACAGCAGCTCAGGTACACGATTTCTTTTTTTTTTTTTTTTTTTTGGTTTTTCGAGACAGGGTTTCTCTGTGTAGCTTTGCGCCTTTCCTGGGACTCACTTGGTAGTCCAGGCTGACCTCGAACTCACAGAGATCCTCCTGGTTCTGCCTCCCGAGTGCTGGGATTAAAGGCATGCGCCACTACCGCCCGGCTCAGGTACACGATTTCTAAATCAGCGTCTCCACTCTTATCAGCACGGGTAGTGCCGACAGAGAAGTTATCAAGACTGTAAACACCTTCCCAATTGGTAAATTATGTTGGCATGAGGTAAGTGAGGAAAAGCCCCAAAGTTACTCTTGGTCTGCTATTTCAGGAGATACACAACTTGACTATGTCCAAAAGACTCCAGAAAAACTATGTGAATGCCTAACCACAGGCATTGTTCAAAAAATGATCTTTAGGGGGTAAAACCAATTAGGCAAACTATTCCACAGAAGGGAAAGCTCTCATTCACATCCTTTCTCCTTCTCTCCCTCTCTTCCTCCCTCCCTCTCTGCATCCTTGTCTTCATCTCTCCATTCTGCACACTACTCTCTGTCCATCTCCCCACAACTGTTTCTCACTTTTCTATATTGAAATAGGATCTCACTATGTAGCCTCACCAAGTCTCTTGCTTCAGGCTCCCAAACTCTGGGATTACAGGCAACCAACACCTAGCCATCTTTCTTTTACATTAAACCCTCTATAATTCTGTCAAAACCCCATGTTAGAATCTAATGGTAAGGTTGTTTGCCAAGTGTTTCTGAATTAGTTAGGGTTTCTATTGCTGTGAAGAGGCACCATGACCACAGCAACTCTTATAAAGGAAAACACTTAACTGGGGTGGCTTACAGTTTCACAGGTTTAGTCCATTATCATAGGGGGACATGGTGGCGTGCGGGCAGACATGGTGCTGAAGAAGGAGCTGAGAGTGCTACATCTTGATCTGCTGGGGTCTGCGTCTACACTGGGCGTGGCTTGAGCATAGGAGACCTCAAAACCCACCTCTACAGTTGCATACTTTCTCCAACAAAGCCACACCTCCTAATAGTGCCACTCCCTATGGCTTATGGGAGTCAATTAAATTCAAATTACCACAGACTCCAATACTTCTGCTAGAAATCAGATCAGTTCTTTGTTTTAATATAGAAGAAATCTTCAGTTTTTAAGTATACATGATGATTTTAGAAATTCTAAACAACTCACAAGTTAGAGATCTATTTCATGTGCATATATTATAGGAAAACTATTAGATCTCAAAAGGATAGATTTATTTCTAATTTGGTTACAATTGCTTTTCTAAACCTTTTGGTTCTCTATTATTCGTGTGTTTTTAAAAAAACATTGCCAGACCAGAGCCTAGAGAGCTAGCTCAGTCACACAAATAAATACTGGCCACAAAAGCATGAGGATCAGTGTTCCATCCTCAGGGCCCACATGCCAGCCTGTGTGTACTGCTGGGGAAGCAGATTCCTGGGGCTCACTGGACAGCCAGCCTAGCCTAATATTTGAGCCCCAGGTACAAATGAGAGATCCTAACTCAAAAGAAACAGGTAGATAGCTCCTAAGAAATGACACCAGAGGTTGACCTCTGGCCTCTGCACATGTGCACACTCATTCACACATATCTGCACCCATGTATGCCACAAACACACATAGAATCACCAGACAAACATATTGTACTCACAAATATTACAATCCTATTTTCATAATTCTATAAATGGTATGTTGAAGATACTTAACATATATAAATCAAGTGATGTGTTTTCAGGATAATTATAGCAACAAGAACATATAGTCACATGTAGATCTATGTAAGAAAACCAGAATATAATTTGAAATACATTAAAGAAAAAAAAGACTTCAAAATATTGGGCATGTGTTTATCCGTCTTGTTTTTCTTTCAGGTGTTTCTCAGCACTAGAACTGGTGCCTGGGTTATAAGCCGCTCTTCAGGGGGTGGCTATCCTTTCAATATGATGATAACAAGAAGATGGTATAATGTGATTACACAAGTTCTGCCTTCGTGTTTTAAAAACTTAGATAAACAGCTGCAACTTAATCATGAGATTTATGGATTAAGAATTGCAAAAGGGTACTTAAGTTTTTATTTCATGGGAAATCTTTGGTTCATTTTCACTAATATGTATAAATTTCATGTATCAGTGAAGTTTCGTACATGCATATAGCACCTACCATTCAAAGATAACCTTTTTTCTCCATCCTTCCTTTCCCTGATATCTTTCCCATCTCTAATAGTCACTATTCTGATCTTAGCTTCCACATATGGAAATGAAAGTGCAATACTTACTTTTTATTTTATGTATTTTATGTAACATATTCTTTGAGTTTCTCAGTTTTTCTGTAGCTGGAAGATTCCATTCTTCTTTAGGCTGAAAATATTCCAGTGTGTGTGTGACGCTTTTATTCTTGGATTTCTTGATGAGCATTAAGGCTTAGCTATTGTGAATAATGCCACAGTTAAAATGGACTTGCAGATATCTCTTTGGAATGCTGATTTTATTACTTTTGGATATATACCCAGAAGTGAGATAGACAGATCATATGACAGATCTAGTCTTAATTTTTGTTGTTTGGTTAGTTTCTGTTGTTGTCTTGGAACCTCTCTATGCTGTTCTCCATATATGGCTGAAGAATAATTTACATTCCCACCAAGAGTACAAGTATTCCTTCTTTTCCATATTTTCACCCACATTTTTTTTAAAGAAAAACAATAGCCATTCTAACTGGAGTGAGACAGCATCTTGTTGTCAGTTTAATTTGGGTTTCTGATGGGAAATTTTAAATCAACATTCCTCATACTGTATTTTTCAGAACTTTACATGTTCAAAAACTACAGCACTGTCTTAGTTTTTCCTGTTATAAACTTATTTCCCTAAGACATATTGAGTAATATTAATTTAAGGTGTGTTACTTTGATTTATGTTGCATTTGTTTAACTCTGAGAAGTTGTGATACTTTGTCTGTCTAAAACACCTGATGGTCTAATAAAGAACTGAATGGCCAATAGCAAGGCAGGAGAAAGGATAGGCAGGCAGAGAAAATAAATAGGAGGAAAAATCTGGAGGGAAAAAAGATGTAGCCAGAGAAAGAGGAGGACTCCAGGGGCCAGCCACCCAGATACACAGCAAGCCACAGAGTAAGAAACAAAGAAATACAAGAATAGAAAAGGAAAAACCCAGATGCAAAAGATAGTTGCGAATAATTTAAGTTAAGAAAAGCTGGCCAGAAAAAAAGCCAAGCTAAGACTGGGTGTTCATAAGTAGTAATAAGCCTCTGTGTGTGATTATTTGGGAGCTGTGTGGCAGGCCCCCACAAAAGAGTAAAAACAGCCGGGCAGTGGTGACACATTCCTTTAATCCCAGCACTCAGGAGGCAGAGGCAGGCGGATCTCTGTGAGTTCAAGGCCAGCCTAGGCTACAGAGCAAGTAGTCCAGAACAGGCTCCAAAGCTAGACAGAGAAACTCTTGTCTCAAAAAAAAAAAAAGAGTAAAAAAAAAACAACAACAAAGACATTGCCCACAAAGTTCCACAGTAGTTCTTGAAATAGGCAAGTTGTCTATCTCATAAGAACAGTAGTAAATTCACAATGCTAGAATCAAGTTAAGGATGAAAACTTTTCTTTCCAATTTGAAGGAAATTTAATTTGGCTTTGAGGCATCTTGAAACTGCAACTATCCAGAAATACAATGCATGCAGCATCAGTGAACACAGATGGTTGACTCCCAATACATGTGTTAATAAATGTCTAGACTGACCATGATTAGAAGTGTGAATTCTTAACAGGAGTTCCTAAAATAATGTATCTTAATATACTACTCTATAGAATTATGTATTGGGAAAAAAAAAACTTTGAACTTCATGTGATGTCATTAAATATGATTATTATTATATATTATTAATATATGCCTAACTCAAATATTCTTTAGCAACATCTATTTTAAATTACAAGAAAAACAAGTGGAGATAATAATGTGAGCTTTCAATTTTATAAAGACCACATGTCTGATGTGATTGTATAATGATGAAAATAGCCATCCGTGTAAATAGATTAATAGTTTTTATTTTTGGAGAAATCATTTCTTACTGATTTCCTCTTGACCTAATATAACTTCTGGAGGCCTGAGTGATACGGAATCCTAAATTCATCATCAAATCATTAGTTGTATACTCTACCTTTATACTTTAAGCATTTCTGTGCTATAGGTATAGCTCAGTGGTAAACCACTTGCCTGGCATGTGTGAGGCTCTTGGTTCAATCTCCAAAGTGGAAAGGAGGAAATAAAGGAAGAAAAAGAAACAAAAACACTGCTCTAGAAGTGAATTCTAACATATAGAGTTACAAATAAAGTGCTGGTGAGATTGCTTGGGTGTAAAGTCATCTGCTACCAAGCCTAAGAACCTGAGTCCAGTCCCCAAAACATGCAGAAGAAAGAACCAGCCCCTGAAATTTTTCCTCCTTCTCTCTCTCTCCCTCTCTCTTTCTACATGTGTGTCTGTGTGTGTGTGTGTGTGTGTGTGTGTGTGTGTGTGTGTGTGATATTTTTTAAAAGGGAATTGTAAATCAACTTAGGAAAGAGTCATTTTCCACATACCTTCTACAAAGAGCAAAGAGACAGCATGTTCTATAAACATTATCAGATTGCCAACTTCAAATTAGATACTGGTCAACTCACTTCCTTGACTTGGCAGATAATTTAATTCAACTGACTGAAGAAATCATTTGCAAAAGTCTCCTGTAGGTAACTATAGTGAATATTTTTTTCCTCTGCCAAAGGAAAAAACAAAACTTTATTGTGAATGATGAGCTACCAACCTGCATCCTCTGCGGGAAAGTCACTATGAAAACCAGCATAAAGGATTTTACAGAATCCTCTGTCATCTTTGAAGATGGGACAGTAGAAGCCAACATTGACGTAGTGATCTTCACTACAGGATATGAGTTTTCTTTTCCTTTCTTTGAAGAACCTCTCAAAAGCCTCTGTACAAAGTTCATGCTGTACAAGCACGTCTTTCCTCCAAATTTGGAGAGACCAACATTAGCCATCATTGGCCTGATCAGCCTCACAGGATCTATCTTAGCAGGCACAGAGCTCCAAGCACGGTGGGCTACACGAGTATTCAAAGGTATGTTTGCTCTCTTTAAACACAAATGCTATCAATTGAATCTTAAAATTAGTGTCCTGCCTTTTACCTAGTCAAACAGACACGAGCTAAATATAAATTACTAAAAGCAAACTTAATGAGCAATTAATCATATATGTGTGTGACAGTATAAGAGATGTGCTTAGGTCATTCTGTCTGACTGAGGGCAAGCTGTGCTGATTCTGTGGAGGAGATGAAGTTACACAACAGAGTTGTGTAGTAGGTAGCTGAACTGATCAAATTGTTTAGATTAACTGAAATTTAAAGATCCCATTCTACTCTAGTTCAGTCCTACCATTTGTCACTAAAAGCCAAATTTTATATTGCTTCCAAAGAATGATATTGAGATAATGCATCCTGCGAATAAAATCAAGATCTTAGGAGAATGGCTATTAGGTGTGACAGAGCATGGCTCTACACTGCAGCCTTATAGCCTGAGCTGTTTCCTAATCACAGACACCTCCAATCAGGTAACAAAAGATCCTTGGCTTCACCACAGAAAAGAATTTCAGGATGAGCCAGTATGAAGCAGGCCTGGAGTTTTTTAAACAAGGCTCTTCGGAGCAAAGTAAGGCACATCTTGCCTTTTCAGACAAGTGTCTTTACAGTAGCCATATATAGTGGGTCTTTTGGATTCTTAAGTTTCATCCTGGAGGGCTGCAGGGGAGCCTGAATGAACTCAGAGGGTGGGACCTATGCCCTGGATAGAATTACAGCTGATAAGGAAAAGCTCCAGGTCTGAAGACTCACAGGGCATGTTTTAACTGTCTTCTCTTTGATCTTCCCAGAAAACATCTAGGAAAGAAGCAAAGCCATTCTTCAAAGTAACACAGGTTTAGGCCTTAAAGCATGGCTTGTTTCTATTTTACCATTCTGTTCTATGTTAAAGGAATCTTGTGTCTATGTGGGCAGCTTTCACAGCAATTATTAATTGTGCTGGAATTCGTGATTCTCATTTGGTGAGAGGCTTCAACCAGATTCCACATCCCCATAATTCCCCCTGTGTTCTACCCTCCTGTCTCATAACTGTTCACACATGCTTATAAAAAATATTTAACCCTGGGCATCACTCACTGTCAGTTACCGCTCCGAGAAGCTAAAGATACCAGAGATGGAGCTTGTGCGGTCCGGTCCCAGCGCTGAAATTCATTAGCTGTGTACAGACCTCTTAAGATCTCAGGTCCTTCGTCTAGACAACATTTTTTTCAAGGTTATTTTAATGGGTGCTTTCTACAAAGCAGTTAGCAGAGTACTTGAGCCACCTTGAAAACCCACTAAGTGATAGCTGCTGCTCTTACGGTTGGCATCCTGCCACACAGTTAGGTTAGCAAACGTTTTAAAGAACTGCATGTGTTATTTTTATATAAAAAAAGCATTCACATTTGGGCCAAGCAGGTATCCTTAATAAATAAAAAACAATCACCAGCAATCCTGTAATTGAAATAGCACACCAACCTTACTTGAAAACCTGTGCTTGAGGCTGAAGAGATAGCTCAGAGCCTACGAGAACTGTATGTTCCTGCAAATAACAAAGATTCAGTTCCCAATACCTATATGGCAGCTTATGACCAGTGTCAAGGGACTCAGCACATACATGTAGGCAAGACACTCATACACATAAAATAATATTTTTAAAGCAGCCTGTGCTCTCGTAAGTTCATAATATTCCATTTATGCTTATTTATTTGGTTATTTATGTGGGTGTGTCTAATCTGTGTTTTGTGGGGCTGGAATTTGAACACAGGGCTTGCGTGTGCCAGGCAAACACTACCCCTGAGCTACATTGTCAGCATTTTTTTTACACAGGCTTTTACTAGAATTTCCAAGCTGGCCTTGAACTTGTGATCCTCCTGCCTCAGACTCTTGAGCAACACAAATTAGAGGCCTGCACCACAAGGCCTGACTGCAAACACGCTACTTGAATGAAAGGAGGGGGCAAGACAAGTTTAGAAGATCCTTATACGACAGGAAAGGAATCTGAACCCTTCGTTAAAGTACCAAACATCTGTATTTCTTTAAAGCCAATTAAAGTGCTTTCACAGCACTATCCAATTACATTAAAACCACAGAAGACCCTTCAATACCTGGTGTTGTTTGTGCATAATAAGCTGTAAAATGCTTATTAAAATGATACAGTTGACAAGACACAGCTTGATTGGCTCATACCACATCAGTAATTGTGTGGTCCACTGGAGAGCTTCCAAGAGGCACCTCAGCAAACAGTCTTGCTAGTTTTTGACAAGATAACAAAACCCTGGCAGAAAACACAGCACAGATCTGCATCAGTCCTTACTCTAAGGATAATGCACCACACTCTAGGGTTGCCACTTGGTACCAGGCAGGACAGAACTGGCCAGAACAGGATGGGGGACAAAGTGGATTACCAAGGTCATCAGTAGCCTAAGTCAAGTAAGGGAAGCTGGGGGATTGTGGCGGGGGTGGGGGGAATGACAGGTTCACATAAAGTAGGTAAGGGTAAAGTTCCAGGAAACCAAAGGGACAGAATGAGATTTTAGACGCCAGGAGCTGGGCCACTAGAGAAAGGTCAGAGTCCATGCAATGGGCTAAAATTAAAATAAGCACGGGCAGAGTTCAAGTTCTGTGCCTGTCCTACAAAGGAGGTTTGTCACTGCTCTAGAAGCATGGGACCTGGGAGATTAGAGCCAAATAAATAAGGCAGACTAAATTCTCATGCCAGCTTTATTCAAAACCTCAGACAGTTTATACTCTGAGGTTTAAGAAAGGTCACATAGGCCTGTGGTGGCGGTGCATGTCTTTAATCCCAGCACTCGGGAGGCAAAGGCAAGCAGATCTCTGAGTTTGAGGCCAGCCTGGTCTACAGAGTGAGTTCCAGGAGAGCCAAGGCTACTCAGAGAAACTCTGTCTCAAAAAGGAGAGAGAGGGGGGGGAGGGGAGGGAGAGGGAGAGGAAGAGAGGGAGGGAGGGAGGGAGGGAGGGCAGGAGGAAGGGAGGGGAGGGAGGGGGAGGGAGGGAGAGAGGGAGGGGGAGGGAGGGAGAGGGAGAGGGAGGGAGAGAGAGAGAGAGAGCACATGAGTAAAGTTCTTGTGAGTTCAGCTCAATGCAATCACAAGGACAAGCTGAACGTGGCAAAAGAAAAATATTTTTCCCATAGAGGTATATAAAGGATCATTTAATTGAATAACAGCAACAATCAATAATAAGTAATCTGAAGTAAACTCACTCCTATCCACTACACCTGGGAGGAGCATGAAAACACGTTCCAAGAACAATTCCATGTTTTGAAGAAACTCAGGTCACAAGACTCTCGTTTTTCTTGGAGTGTTCTCACAAGCATTCTGTTTTCTGCTTACACTATTCCATTTCTGGACCATGTTCCAACAGAGGTGGTCCTCACAACACACCATAGAGAGCTCCTCCAAGGCTGAGACTGATCACACAGGAGACTTCCCGATAACAAAACTACCTCCTACAACACATCTGACCTCGCAGGGTTCTAAGAGTGGTGACTCTAAATGTTTCCTTTTAAACAACTAATGGCTTTAACACACATGTACACACACATACACAAGAATCATACAGGAGTGTTACACGATATTATACAGCCTGTGTTGAGAGGGAGAAGGGGGGAACATGACAGTGGATGTGGGAGAACTCCAGCAACTGCTGGAGCAGATGTGATGTCTGGTGTGGCTGGCAGAGCTGAGCGTCTGAGAACCTGGCAATGACGTTCCCTAGTTAATGGGATTTTACCTCCAGGAAGTTCCCTGTGTACTACATTTCCACACTAAATTCCGAGGAGGGAGCAGAGGGAGGCCAGAAATAGAAGATGCAGAACTTAAGAAGAAGGAAAGCTAATGTCTTTACTCTTGCTCCTGATCTTCCTCCCAGGACTCTGTAACATACCTCCATCCCAGAAACTGATGGCCGAAGGCACTAAAAAGGAGCAGCTCATTAAAAGGTATGAAGAAGCATAGCTTGCTATGAGGGAAACATCAGTAAATGCTATTCAGCTACCTGTGACCCTGTCTTCCTGCCTCACTTTCATGCAGCCCCAGGAAATCCCACCTTGCAGGCTGAGTTTCATCTGTATTTGCTCAGTCTCCTCTTTCTCACCCCTTAAATTTGATGAGCCCCAAAATTAGATCTCACTCCCAGATGGCCTCATCCTGGCCTGTAGTTTTAAATAGCATCATATAATTGTGGTGTCTGTATATGAACTTTTTTTTTTGTTATGTTACCTAGGCTAGGCTTCAACTCCTGAACTCAAGTAATCCTCTTGCCTCAGATTCCCCGGTAGCTGGAATTATTCCTTTCCCTGTCCATATAGGAAATGCTTTCTGATCCTGTTCATTCATTAGCAGCATCTTATTTGGACAGACCTGGCTTAAGCATCATGTCATTCTTATGTTCTAAATGCTTTCCTTTCTACTTCCTATAACAAATTTGCCCTCACAGGCATGCTTGCTAAATAAACTCCCCTTGGTCTTACTTTCCATCATAGAAAAGCATTCCCAAAATAAAAATTGACCCTAATATAGCAGTAACAAAATGGTAGGGTGAGAAGTAAATCTTATAACACAGGAAATGCAGAACAGGGGGTGGTTAATGAATATTTCTTATCTTTTTTTGCCCATAGGGGTGTGATTAAAGATACCAGTGAAGACAAACTCAACTTCATTTCCTACATGGATGAGATTGCTCAGTGCATAGGCGCAAAACCCAATATCCCACTTCTGTTCATCAAGGATCCAAGACTAGCTTGGGAAGTTTTTTTTGGACCATGTTCCCCTTACCAATACCGCCTAATGGGCCCTGGAAAATGGGATGGGGCCAGAAATGCCATCCTGACCCAGTGGGACAGGACCATAAAACCAATGAAAACTCGAATTGTTCCTACATCCCCTGAGCCGACCTCCCTGTTACATTACTTAAAAGTTTGGGGGGCCCCTCTTCTACTTGCCTCTCTTATACTTACCTATAAATCATCACTTCTTCTTAAACTGGTGCAAGACAAACTGCAAGGAAGGGTCTTCCCTAACCGTGTGCTATGGTTCATCCCCCAGAGTCCATGAGTTGGTCCCCCGTGTGACAATGGAGGGAGTACCCAGGGCACCCTTGTGCTGCTCTTGGATACTGCATCCGTCTCCATAGGGTGGGTTGTCATAAAGCACGGCTCCCTCTTGTTTCTTCATTTTTTTGTGCATGTATTTGCCCTTCAACCTTTCTACCATGTAAGGACACGGTACCCATCTCTCACCAGAAGCTGCCACTATGTCCCTTGAACCCTCCGACCCCCAGAGTCATGAACAAAATAAACTTCTTTTACTTTACTCGGTTCGTGTATTCTGCTGTGGTGATGGGAAATGGTCTGAGATGCCTAGCTGCTGGTTGTTGAGGGTTAATATGATTTGTTGTGAAGGCTGCACCAAGTCATGATAGTTCCACCTCAAGTGTCTTGTGTATGCCTCCTCTTTCTCATCATAGATTCCAAGTTCAGGTCCAGCCATCTCTTGCCAAAATTCCAGGATTTTCTACTTTGGTCTCAGTAGCTTCATTCTCATATTGCTTTCTAATGTAGAGTCTACCCCTCTACCTAAAGTTGTTCTAAACAAACGTATGATTACTATTTCTAGCAAGGTCCTGGTAGAAACAACTTGGAACTCAAATTGGCTTTTCTGTCAGTTATTTATTTTTATTTGTGTGTGTGTGTGTGTGTGTGTGTGTGTGTACAACGCGCATAATGTGGAAAGGGCTGATGTGTGCCATGGCACATGTGTTGAGGTCAGTGGACAGCTTTGCCACAATGGTTTATCTCCTACTTTTATATGGAGATAAGAGACGGGATGTAGTATGCCAGGCTTTCAAGGTAAGTGCCTTTACCTGCTGCGCCATCTCACCAGCCTGTGAAGTTTTAATATAGAGATCATGTTAAAAGATGTGGGCAGTGGAGGGAAATTATAATGAAATAACTACCCCCCCAAGACTGGTAACAATGACTTTACTATCCTGGAACCTAAAGAAGTGAAGGAAGAAAGCAATTATTAAAATGAAAACTATCTACACAGAAAGAGTCACCTAACACTTGCAGTACCCTTCAGCCAGGCAATAAAGACAAAGCATGATGACCCCCAAAAGTCAAAACCTGAGGGGAAAAAGTCTCTTTATTTACTGATCAATCCCTTGGCAATATTCCCCAGTGACTGAATCCAACCAAAACCCAGAGGCCAAGTCCTCCCACTAATATTGCTCAACAGTCTCTGTGGTTGTATTGTGTTCCCCAAAATATTGTGTACTCTAATAAATTTATCTGGGGTCAGAGAACAGACAGCCACTAAATACAAAGGCTAGAAAATGATGGCACTCACACCTTTAATCCTAGCATTCCAGAGATAGAAATCCCTCTGGATCTCTGTGAGTTCAAGGCCACACTGGAAATAGCCAAGCATGGTGACACACACCTTTAATCCCAGAAAGCTAGCCTTTAATCCCAGGGAGTGGTGGTAGAAAGCAGAAAGATATATAAGGCGTGAGGACCAGAAACTAGAAGATTTTGGCTGGTTAAGCATTCAGGCTTTTGAGCAGTAATTCAGCTGAGACCCATTCCGGATGAGGACTCAGAGGCCTCCAGTCTGAGGAGACGAGACCAGATGAGGATCCGGCGAGGTGAGATAGCTGTGGCTTGTTCTGTCTCTCTGATCTACCAGCATGGACCCCAATAACTGGCCTCGAGTTTGATTTTATTAATAAGAACTTTTAAGATTCCTGCAACAAGTTTCCTATGGTTATCTTGCTGTGTGTGGACTTTTCTGAAACTCTGAGACACAGAGGATCCCCCCTGTGCAGTGACCATACCTAACATACTATTCTGTTATTTCTCTTCTCTTACTGTGATATCCTAGTTTCATTTCTGTTCCTGTGATAAAAGACCCTGTCAGAAAGCAATTTAGGAAAGGGTTTATTCACAGTTCCACATCACAATTTATAGCAGAAAAGTCAAGGCATCAGGAACTTAAAATGTCTGGTCACATCACATCCACAGCCAGGTGCCAAGAGAAATTAATGCATGCATATTTAATGTTCAGCTAGCTTTCTCTACTTTTATACAGATCATGGCCCAGCCCATGGAATTGGGCCACTCACATTCAGAGTGGGTCTTGCCACCTCATTAACGTACTTAATAAAAATTCCTCATAGGCCGATTCCCCACTGAATTTTTATTTCAAGATGATTTTAAGTTCTGTAAAGATGACAATTATAAGTACTTATCACATGTAAAACCACCTGTCTTTTTGTTTGGGAAAGTTTGTGTGTTTTGTGGGGCTTGGTGTTTGGGGAGAATTTTTGTAGTGGTTTTTGTTTAAGACAGGGTCTCACTATGGTGGCTTTGGCTGGCCTGGAACTCACAGGGTAGAATGGGCTTGCCTTCAACTCATACAGCAGTCTGCCTAACTGCTGTAATTTAAAAAGTATGCCACCAAGCCCAGCTATCATTTGACATTTTATATCTCATAAAAAATGATGGATCCTTCCAAAGTATCATTTTTTATTCCAAGAATTATTTAATACAGAGCATTTCTAAATATTTGATTGTTTGATGAATAAACAGTGACTTCACTGACTGACATTTTCGTCTGTCTTCATCTATCCTCATTCTTCTGCCAACATAAATGCCTCCCCTCAAATTAACTAAGCTTTGTAAACAAGCAAGAACACACTACCAATGGTCAGTTATTCTTTAAGTAAAGGGCAATCTGTGAGGCAATTAGAAGAACTGTAACTGCTTGGTCACCGTGAGACAGGTACACTGTTTAGGATGACTAGCCAGGAGGAATCTGAACTAACTGGAACTAATGAGAATAAGACCTGGATTTCCATCTAAGCTCCATCAAGAGCTCTGAGGCCTTGGCCAAATGACTCAGCCTCAGGCTCTCCATCCAGAAAATGGTGGTACTGACAACAGGCCCCTGTCTGAGACATGCAGTGTGTGAGTCACAGTAAATTAACTGCTGATCGTTGCAAAATTCTTTTCCATTCTCTGAATTACAAGATTAGAAAACGCCGGGCGGTGGTGGCGCACGCCTTTAATCCCAGCACTCAGGAGGCAGAGGCAGGTGGATCTCTGTGAGTTCGAGGCCAGCCTGGTCTCCAAAGCGAGTTCCAGGAAAGGCGCAAAGCTACACAGAGAAACCCTGTCTCGAAAAAACAAAAACAAAAACAAAAAAAAAAAGATCAGAAAACTACCACTTGTTCCCTGTTGCTGTTTTCCTGTTGCATAACCAGGGGGTGTGGCCATCTCTTCCCTTGAATTCTCCAGGGCAAAGCTCTCCAGCGAGTATTGCTCTTCTGTTGCTGGGTCCTCCATCACTGTCACCTACGTGAACCCTCTGACATGCAGCAGCAAGTGAACATTAACAAAGCAGAGCCTGTTTTCAAGCTTTCGAAGTGGCCCTTCTTTTACAGCTGGTTAATGTGTCTAGGTTCTTACTGACAACTCCCCAGTACAAGGGGCAACTTCAAAACCAGCGGAAGCTGAGCAACCACAGATAAAGGTCTTTCTTTACCTGTGCTATTCTTATTCCTCTGCAAGGGAGGGAGTAGAACAGAGATGTCTTTATTAGCCTATCATAACTTAGATATATCATATACTGGCTTTCCCCTATGTATAAATTTTCAAAGAAGAAATCAAAGAGTCAGAGAAGTAATGTTTTCCTATTCCACACACCAAGTAGGAGAGAACCCAGGGATCTGAATCCCTAAAGCCCAGGCTATCTCACTGGCGGCCTTGAGAAAAAATGCCATGGCCTCCAGCCACCTCCGTTACTAAAGCTCCAGCCTGAACACCTTGGCACTGCCTCTTCCAGGGAGCCTTCCCTGCTTACTCACTCCTCCTTGCTGACTCTACACTTTGAAGAGATCTCTAAATATCATGGGTACCACAGGCCAGGACTTCAAACACCCAAAGTACAGATGGTACCAGGAAATGGCCATCATAACTAAATCCATTTTTCAATGAGAACCAGAAGTTCACAGTAAATAATGGGTTTGACCAAGACTTCAACATCAGAAATTAAATTAGAAATTATGAAAATAAGTATGTGTTGCCTTTTATTTAACAAAATATTGGTTATAATTGGGATTGTAGGACTACAGGGAGTACCTGTGTAACAATTCATACAACAGCAAGTTAGAAGCATCTTTGGTCTCATACTACTTTCAAGACTAAAATATAAGATGAGTGATTTTTAAAAAATCTTGTATTACATGTATTTATTTATTGTGTGTGTGCATGCATGTGCCATGAAGCACATGAGGAGGTCAAAGGACAATTTGTGGAAGCTGACTCTCCTCATCTATCATGTTGGGATCTAGGGGTCAAACTCAGATCATCAGGATTGGAGGCAAGGTGCTTTACCTGCTGAGTCAGCTCTCCATCCCAAGATTAGTGATGTTTATAATAGTCAAAGTCTGACTTTTTTTTTTTGCCAAATGACTCAGACTTTAATTACTGCATCTTTTTGTAAATGTCTTTTGAAATGTCTGTCACGTTGGCATACTTACCAACCACCTTTATGACATCTTTAAATTGTTTTCTTATATGGAGTCTCATGCCCAGCTTTGCAGGCGAACCCCACTACAGTCTCCTTTTCCTCACTGACCCCATCCCCAATGGGTCACAAAGATCTTCTCCCCCAACCTCCCTTCCCCCAACTCCTCCCAGTATCCCCGCCTCCAATACCAGCAGACACACCAGCTTAGCAGAACAGGGAAATGGGTAAGCCAACTGAAGAACCCCCCACGACTCCCTCTTCCCCTCCAAATCCAATCCCCCAGTCTTATCCCCAGAGCTGCAACGGAACACCAGCTGCAGCCTTCCTTCACCCTGCCCAAATCTCCTGTGGATCCCGAAGTCCATCTCCTCCTAATCTTCCCCTCCAACTCAGTCACATTATCCCAGCCCTGAACTCCAGCAGGTACCCCTCACAGGAAGCCAGGTAGACTGCCTGCAGACCTTCTCTTTCTGTTCCCCCAGACTCATCCCCAACGCTGCAGCATAACACCTGTGGCAGCCTTCTCTGCCCTCCTGTTACCACCTCCTGTGTATCCCACATCTCTTCCCTTCTAACATTCCTCCTGCAATGTATTGCTTTGTCCCAGACCACAACCCTAACAGGCACCCAAGGGCAGCTCCTCCCAGGACAACAAGTAGACTTAAGATGGACCTAGACTTCACCTCCTGCTCCTGAGAGCCAGTTCCCCCAGTCTCATCCCCACCTCTGTAGCAAGAAACCCACTGATATCTTCCTTTCATCTTTGACCCCCATCCCCAACAGGTCACAAAGACCTTCTCCCCCCAAGTTTCCTTCCCCCAACTCATCCCAATATCCCAGCCTCCAACACCAGCAGGCATTCACTGTGAACATACCAGCTGAGTAGGCCAGGAAAACAGGCAACACACAACTATCACTCTCTCTGAAAATCGAGAGCAGAAATAAAAAAAAAAAAATACAATGAGCAAAACATCCACCCAACAACAACAACAACAAAAATCAGCACCTAGACCTATAATCACCCCAAACCCAGATGCCTAGAAAGCCAGTGTAAAAACACAATCACTAACAATCAGGGTAATATGTCTCCACTAGAGCCAAACTATCCTACCACAGCAGACCCTGAATATTCCAGCATAGCTGAAACACCTGAAAACAACCTTAAAATAAACTAGATGAGGATGATAGAAGTCCTTAAAGAGGAAATAAATAAATCCCTTAAAGAAAGCCAAGAAAGCACAAAGAGTTGAAAAAGTGCATAAACTCTTCAAGACCTGACAATGGAAATAGAATCAATAAAGAAAACATAAACTGAGGGAATTCTGAAAATGAAAATTGTAAGAATTTGAACAGAAACTACAGAGCCAAGCTTCACCAACAGAGTATAAAAGATGGAAGAGAGAAACTTGGACATTGAAGATATGACAGAAGAAATGGATATATCAGTTAAAGAAAATGTTAAATTTTAGAAATTCCTGACACAAAACATATAGGAAATCTGGAACACTGTGAAAAGACCAAACCTAAAAATAATAGGAATAGAGGAAGGAAAAGAAACCCAGGTCAAAGGCCTAGAAAAAAATTTAACAATATCATAGAAGAAATTTTTTCTAAGATAAAGAGATGCCTATAAATGGACAGAATATCAAATAGATTGGACAAGAAAAGGAGGTCCCCTCGCCACATAATAATTAAAACTCTAAACATATAGAACAAAGAAAGACTATTAGAAGCTGCAAGGGGGAAAGACCAAGTAACACATAAATGTAGGCCTATTAGAATTACACTTGACTTTTCAATGGAGACTCTAAAAGCCAGAAGGGCCTGGACAGATGTGCTGCAGACTCTAAAAGACCACAGACCCAGACTACTACACCCAGCAAAACTTTCAATCAGCACAGATGGAGAAAATAAGATATCCCATGATAAAGTCAAATTTAAACAACATCTATCTCTAAATACAGCCCTACAGAAGAGGCTAGAAGGAAAACTCCAACCTCAGGATGTTAACAACACCCATGAAGACACAAGAAATAAATAATCTCACAACAGCAAAACCAAAAAAAGGGAAGGAGACACTTTCTCACTCACTCACACACACAACAACAACAACAACAACAAAACTATAGGAACAATAGGAATCAGTAATCATTATTCATTGATATCTTTCAATATCAATGGTCTCAACTACCCAATAAAAAGACACAGACTAACAGAATGGATACAAAAACAGGTTCCATCATTCTGCTGCATCTAAGAAACACACTTCAACATTGAGAATAGACATTACCTCAAAGTAAAGGGTTGGAAAAAGATATTCCAAGTAAATAGACCTAAGAAGCAAGCTGGTGTAGCCATTTTAATATCTAACAAATTAGACTTCAAACCAAAACTAATAAAAAGAAGTATATATACTCATCAAAGGAAAAATCCACCAAGATGACATTTTAATTCTTAGCATCTATACCCCAAATACAAGGGCATCCAAGTTTGTAAAAGAAACACTCCTACAGCTTAAATCACATATTGACACATATACACTGATAGTGGGGAGACTTTAGTACCACACTCCGGTGGTTTAAATATGGCCCACATAGACTCATGTGCTTTAATGCTTGGCCCATAGGTAGTGGCACTATTAGGAAGCATGGCCTTGTTGGAGTGGGTGTGTCCTTGTCGAGTAAGTGTATCACTGAGTGGTGGGCTTTGAAGTCTTCTATACTCAAGCTACACTCAGTGGGGAATGTAGTTGTTTCTGCTGCCTGCAGATCAAGATGTAGAACTCTCAGCTCCTTCTCCAGCACCATGCCTGCCTGCATGCAACCATGAAGATAATGAACTAAACCTCTGAAACTGTAAGCCAGCCCCAGTTAAATATTTTCCTTTATAATAGTTGCCATGGTGTCTCTTCACAGCAATAAAAACACTAAGACACCCACTCTCACCAATGGACAGGTCATCTAGACAAAAACTAAACAGAGAAATACTGGACCTAATAGATGTTATAAACCAAATGGACCTAACAGATATTTACAGAACATTTCACCCAAACACAAAAGAATATACCTTCTTCTCTGCACCTCATGAAACTTTCTCCAAAATTGACCACATACTTGGACATAAAACAAGTCTCACAGAAAAAGCAAGTCTCATAGACAAAGCAAATCTCACATGAAAATTGAAATAACTCCCTGCATCTTATCAGACTACCATGGATTAAAGCTGGATTTCTGAAACAACAGAAAGTTTACAAACTCATGGAAACTGAACAACTCTCTACTGAAGGAAAAATATGTCAAGACAAAAAGAAAGATACAAGTTTAACTCAAAAAATCATTAGCCCTCCTACATACAAATGAAAAATGTATTGAGAAAAAAAATCAGAGAAAAACCCCTTTCACAATAGTCTCAAATAATATAAAAATTCTTGGGGTATTTCACTTGCTTCTAACCAAGCAAATGAAAGACTCATATGATAAAAATTTCAAGTCTTTGAAGAAATGAATTGAAGGATATATCATAAGAGGGAAAGATTCCCCCATGCTCATGGATTAGAAGGATTAATATAGTAAAAATAGCCATCCCACCAAAAGCTATCAGCAGATTAAATGCAATCCCCATCAAAATTCCAATACAATTTATTACAGATCTTAAAAGGACAATTCTCTACTTCATAAGGAAAAACAAAAAACCCAGGACATCTAAATCAATCCTGAACAACAACAAAAATACTGGAGGTCCCTCCATTCCTGATTTCAACTTATACTATAGAGCTATAGCAATAAAAACCACATGGTATTTGAAAAAACAAAAACAAAAAAACAGACACATTGGTCAATGGTCAATGGAATCAAACTAAAGACCCAGATATAAATCTAAACACATATGGACATCTGAGTTTTGACAAATAAGCCAGAAATACACACTGGAAAAAAAAGACAGCTTCTTCAACAAATGGTGCTGGTCATGCTGGATGTCAGCATGTAAAAGAATCCAAACAGATCCAAATTATTTACTTTGCACAAAACTCAACTTCAAATGGATCAAAGACCTCAACACAAAACCAGATACACTGAACCTGGCAGAAGAGAAAGTGGGGAATAGCCTTGAACTAATTTATTATGGAACTGATCTACCTCAAAACCCAACTATACCACTCACTCTTGGGCATATACCCAAGGGATGCTCCATCCTGCCGAGAACCAGAGACTAGATAGCCCAGAGACCTAGGGTAAAAATCAAACACTACTGGTCTAAAAAAAATGTATCAATAAAATGACTCCTAATGATATTCTGCTATACTCATAGATCTGTGCCTTATGCAGTCATCATCAGAGAAACTTCTCTTGACAGCAGATGGCAACAGACACAGAGACCCACAGCCAGACATTAATACAAAGAGAGAGTCTAAATGGGAGGTCTCCATCAAATTCCTCCCCTCAGAGTTCAGAGAATCTTGTGGAAGAGGAGGTGGAAAGATTGTAAGAGCTAGAGGGAATGGAGAACGAGGCCCTCTGAGTCTACTAAGCAAGTCACATAGAGCTCACAGACTGAAACAGCAAGCACAGGACCTACATGAATCTGCACCAGGTCCTCTGCATATATAACTACTAAGTTAGTGTTTTTATGGGACTCCTGACTATGACAGCAAGTGGGTCTCTGACGCCTGTGCCTTCTCTTGGGACTCTTCTCTTGTTGGTTTGCCATGTCTAACTTTGATATGATAGTTTTTGCTTCATCTTATTATATTTTATTTTGTCATGTTTGGTTGTTGTCTTACAGAAGCCTGTTCTTTCCTAATGAGAGACAGAAAGGGAATGGATCCGGAGGGAATGGGAGGTGAAGAGGAGTTGGGAGGAGGATAAGGAGGGGAAGCTATAATCAGGATATATTATATGAGAAAATCTATTTTCAATAAAAAAAATGAAAATTTTCTTCTTATATGGTTTAGTTTTGCTAGATTCAATTTTACCAGTGGCTTGGCATTTCTCCAGTGTCACCCTCATCAATTTTATGAAATCT
The DNA here is from genome assembly GCF_049852395.1 of Peromyscus maniculatus bairdii. Lineage (NCBI taxonomy): Eukaryota > Metazoa > Chordata > Mammalia > Rodentia > Cricetidae > Peromyscus > Peromyscus maniculatus. The sequence goes on along the minus strand of NC_134862.1, from coordinate 71,924,846 downwards.
TTTCTGTCTTGCAGGCTATGCAGTGGCCCTTTGTCACCGATTTCCATCACATGGTCTGCATTACTATGCAATCAGACACAGATGATCGATGAGATATCAAGTACCAAAATCTGTGGCTACATTAGTATCTTACACAAAGTAAATGGCATAGAATTTGCCTATACACATTCTATATACTTTCCCCATATACTTTACCTATACACATTCTCCATATACTTTAAGTCACCTCTGTATTGTTTCTACTGCTTAATAAATGTAAATGCTGTGGAGAAAAAATCTCTTTATCCTGAGAGTTGTCCCAATTCACAGACTAGATCCAGTGTTGCATTATTTTTTCTTATTGCACTTTGGGGCTTTGCATCAAATTCTCTTGTACTAACTTATAGCCATCAGTTACTTACTTTTATCACAACTAATAGGCTATAGAGTGCCATTAAGACCAAGACCATATCTGTTTTCTTCCTGATACATTATCAGAATCTGGTTCAGTATACAAAGATGAGATTAATAAATATGTGTTGAATTAATAAAGATAATGTGCAACTGAAGATGGATGATAGGTAAGCTGGTAGGTGTGGGTGAGTGGTTTTCAGATGGATGGTGGAAGGACAAATGGAATGATTTTTGTCTCTTCCAAATTTCACTAAATTCTTTTCTTTTCCTTTTCTTTTTTTCCTTTCTTTCTTTTTTTATTTTATTTTATTTTATTTTTTGGAAAAGTCTCACTACATAGTACTGGCTAGCCTTGAACTCACAACTCACTGAGACCATCTGCCTTTGTCTCCCAAGTGCTGGTATTAAAAGCATACATCACCAAGCCCAGCTGCACTGTTTTTTTATCTCTCCCTTAAACTCTTCACTAAGCTGGTCAAATCAGAATTTTGTGGAAGAAAAACATTTGCATTTTTTTGATTACTGGAAGCCACACTAGAGGGGCAGGTTTCCCCTTGGCAGCAGTCATTAATGAACTGGATGTCCCAGTGCTTGCTATTTCAGCTGAGTGACAGCTTGCTCCTGATGCCTCTGAAATGAAGACAGTTCTCCAGGGTTTACTTTAGAGCTCAGACCTGCTCTGTTTTCTTCTGCATGAATTTCACACCACCACTGACACATAATGCCTTCTGTCCAAGTTACAGAATAACTTGAATCAGTCTCCATGGGGTGGGTTGTCATAAAGCAAGGCTGCCTCTTGTTTCATTACTTTTTTGTACATTTATTTGCCCTTCAGCCTTTCTACCATGTAATGATAGCATTTACACAGCTTAACTCTTCACCAAAAAAAGGTTTTCATTTATAACTACAAATATTTTCTCATAGTCAGAATTAGCCTCTTTGTTTTCATGCATTTTTTTCCTGAGAGCAGATTTTAAAACATGAAATTGACTCACATAAGTGAGATTTTTTTATTATTCATTAAGAATCTGAGACATCTCCCTAGTCATATCTCTTTAGATAATTGTCTTTAATTTACACAAATCTGAGAAAGGGGGGAAGATCAAAAAGGCTGAGGTTGTAGCTCTGTGACAGAATTCTTCCTTAGGTTCTGTCCTAAGCAAGGTGTAAGACCCAGGGTTCCAAAACTGAAACAAAAGAGAACCTTAAATAAAACTAATGAGCATGAGCCAGAGAGCTGGCTCAGTTAGGAAAGTGCCTACCTTGCAAGTATGAGGTTCTCAGTTTGATCCCCAGAACCCACATTTTAAAATCCAGTAGTGGTGAATGTTTATAACATGAGCACTGGGGAGGTGGAGACTAGTGGACCCATGGGTCTTGCTAGTAGGCCACCTAGCCCACTTGGCAAGCTCCAGGCCAGTAAGAGACTCTGTCTTAAAGAAAAGTAGACAATAGCTCAAGATTGTCCCCTGACCTCCATAAACATATATACACTTGCACATGTGCATCTGAGCCCATGCGTGCACCCATACGCCCACACTAAAATAATAGTAAAAAATTAGAATGAGAGGTCGGTTAGGTATGCATACCCATCACCTATGTGCAATGTGGGGGAGTGAAGCATGAGGTTTGTAGTTTTGCTATGTGATGTTACAGAATTCTTCTGGCAGATTTTTCAATTTCAACCACTTATCACAATGACAAGTGAAGTGTGGCCTGTAAGCCATATGCTGTCAACTTAAGCATGGGATGCAGCTTAGGATCCAATTTCTGGAATCCTTTAATCCTAATAACTGAGAAATACATTCTTCTTAGAGAAACTCAACTGAACTCCAGCTGACCTTCGCTGATCACGTATTTCTGTACAGGCCAAGGAGACAGAAAAGAGTCAGACAGCTATGGATGTGGTATGTACAGTCATTGGGAGAGGTTATTATCCAGTCTGAGCCTCAGCCTGATCTTGGATGTTTGCAAAGGATTAGAAAAGCAGCTGTGAGTGTTTCCACTTCCTCATTGAGAATGAAGACTCCCAAGAATAATCTAGAAACTCATTACATTATTAAAATCGCTTTGTCTCCTGTCAGTGATCACAGAATCCATATAGAGGTCAGCATAAAAATAGAGTTCAAATGAAATCATGCAATAGCAAGAAGTGGACCGAACCAAACTTTGCAAGATCACACTCAAGGAAATTAAAATTAAACCAATGTAAAAACAAAAATCTCATGCTCAACATCAAAATACGACCACAAAGCTCAGCTTTGTACTTATTACATATCTTTCCTGCAAAAGTTCTGAAATGTATCTGCTCTAAAAGAAACCCTTCAAGTGAAGGGAACATTCATTTTTCAAAAAATGTTAAGCTTCAAATATTGCATTTTTACTTTAATAAAAAAAAGCATATAATAACTTGAGATGAAATAAATTCAGCTTGAAAGCATCTACTTTTACTCTCTTGGACTACATATCTGGATATACATATGTGTTCTAACATCTCAACCTTCCAAACTGGGTTCACTGGATGTGTTCAGGGTAACTCTTAAGTCTCTGTAGTAATAGCAATCACAAGGCAGCCATTAACTCTGCAGGAGAGACACAAAAATATATACACATTTACACACGAGTTCACCTGAGGTCAGTTTACTTGTAACAGAGATGTCTCCTTCAGCCACCTCAAAGAATCTTACCTGGAATGTGACAGATACAATGTGTACAAAAGACAGAATGGCCCAACAACGACAGCAAAAAGTACTAATAGGCAAAAGCAGAGAGCAGGAGCAACCAAGAGGGAAGACAGAGAGAAGCAGAGACTCCAGCTTAAACAGAGGCGACGTCTTGGTCATGCAGAAGAAATAAGCCACTCTCAATAACACTTGAGAAACCCATCGGCAAAAACTGTCTGACTGAGGCCAGGTGTGCCAGTACATACCTGTGATTCTAGCAGTGGGGAGGTAGAGGCAGAGAGACTAGGGGTTCAAGGCCAACCTAGGCTAAAATAGTGGGGATGAGGCCAGTCTGGATTACATGAAATGCTGTGTCAAAAGCTAGCAAATGAAAATAATGCATCATTAACACCAAAAGAACTATGATCTATGTATTCTGAGGGGTAAAGTATCATTGCAGTCATAAAACAAGAACAGAATGTTATATAAGAACAACACAAAAGGAGCTTACAGAAAATAAAAATGGGAATGAAAGAAAAGTTTAGGATTCTAAAGAAAGAGAGACCAAAGATAAAATGATGAGTCATAAGAAAACTAAGAATGGGGGTATCCTTCTAGGAAGCAGAACGTGGTTTTTTATTTGTCTGCTTTATTTTGTTATTGCTTTTGTCTGTAATGAGGATCAAATCAAGAACCTCACACAAACTGGCCAAACACTCTACCTTCTATTAGATTTCTTTGGAAATTAGACATCTGAATAAGAGGGCATCCAGAAAGAGAAATGAACAATCAAGATAAAATATCAAAGAAATAACATATCTTCCTAAGAAAACTGAAAGGCTAGAATGCAAGAGCTCATTGAAAACATCAAACAATGAGTGAGAAAAGTCTCAAGCAAGGCTCCCCAGAGCTCTGTTTCAGATACGTGACGCTTACAAGTCCTGTAACAAGTAATAGTGAGCTATCGTGTAAATAGATACAAGAGTCCAGCTCAGAGAAGTTAGGGTTGAAGGTGTGAATTGGGAGATATTTGCATATGAAAAGTATTTGAAGACAAACACAAATGGAACAACTTATGAGGAGCTGTGCAGGCACAATGATTGATACCTGTAATCTCACATTTGGAAGACTGAGACAAGAAGATTGCTTCAGCTACACAGTGAATGCTGAGCCAGTGTTTGGCTTTGTTTCCATATATTTCTTCCCACAATCCCAACAGAAAGACCTTGTTCAGTGAGTGCTCAGAGCTGTCCAGATTATATGTGTGTGTGTGTGTGTGTGTGTGTGTGTGTGTGTGTGTGTGTATATATATATAAAGTGAGGTCACACAATCCCAGTAAGGAAAAAAACAGCATATTCTCTTACATAGTTGGATCATATTCTATAATACACACATACACATATACATACACACACACATACACACACACACACACACACACATACACACACACACATACAGGACAACATGGAAAGGGTAAATATGCAGGCGATAGGGGCTCACACCTTTAATCCCAGCACTCGGGAGGCAGAGCCAGGTGGATCTCTGTGAGTTCGAGGCCAGCCTGGTATACAGAGCGAGATCCAGCACAGGCACCAAAACTATACAGAGAAATACTGTCTCAAAAAACAAAAATAAAAAGAGAGAAAGAGAGAAAGAGAGAAAGAGAGAAAGAGAGAAAGAAAGAAAGAAAGAAAGAAAGAAAGAAAGAAAGAAAGAAAGAAAGAAAGAAAGAAAGAAAGGAAGAGAGAGAAAGAGAGAGAGAAAGAAAGAAAGGAAAAATAGGTGATGAGGAAAGAATGAATGCAGGTAGTGAATACTTGAATCACAGAAGAGGATATGAAGCTAATTATTTTTTAACTCTGCCCAGATTTTAATATTAATACATTAGCTATTCTGAAGAAAGCTAGAAAGGGCCCCACTTGGGACACATGAACATGAACATTAGCAAACAGCTCCCCCTGCTGACATGGTTTTTAATGATGCTCTTGAAAAGTCCTGAGATGGGATTAATAGACAAGCCAGAACACTTGATGACTCCTCAAGAAAAAATAACTGTTCTGTTCACAGACCATGTTTATCCCCAGTATATGGGTGCTGTAGAATATTATTTTAAGATGTGTTACATTTGTTTATGCTGTGGAACATTTCTTTAATGATGCAAAGATGTGTTGCATTCTTTTATGTTGCATTTGTTTAACTCTGTGAAACTGTTTACTTTGCCTGTCTAAAACACCTGATTGGTCTAATAAAGAACTAAACGGCCAATAGCAAGGCAGTAGAAAAGATAGACAGAGCTAACAGGCAGAGAGAATAAATAGGAGACTAAATCTGAGAAGAGAGAGCCAGAGGATCAAGGAGCGAGAAAAGAAGGAACCAGTCACACAGCCAGACATAGAATAAGGAAAGAAAAGATATATAGAAATAGAGAAAGATAGATGGTATAATTTAAGAAAAGCTGGCAAGAAACAAGCCAAGCTAAGGCCAGGCATTCACAAGCAAGAATAAGCATCCATGTGTATTCATTTGGGAGCTGGATGGTGCCCCACCCCACCCCTGCAAAAGAGCAAAGAGTAAAAACCAACTACATATGGCTGCCACAGAAAGATATGTTACTATCTTTTTAGTATTTGAGGGGAAAACCCACTCTGCCTTCTGAAGACCATTCATTTGTCATGTGAAGGAGCTATATCAAATCATGCTGGATTGGCACATTGTTTCAAGATGAAATCACCTTGAGGAATTAACTTCAGAAAGGCTAATTTGGCATATTTTACTACATGAGGCAAGACATGCATTCTCTGGGGAGGGATATTCCACACATACTAAGAGTACTCTGCATCCACCTACTAAAACTTTGTAAGTCATCACCCCTATAAACTCTAATAGAGACGGATTCCATGAGTGAGTGCTAAGTCGGTCATCTAGCTTACTCTCACCCCGGTAGTGTATCATCCAACTTCAAACAGCCAGTAGGTAGCTGGATATTCAAGTGTGCAGCCCTTGAGAGAAAGTGAATACTCATAAAGAAAGCACGGGAGCGTTTACATCATACATGGCTACAATAAAGTCCTAATGGCAATGTGTCTTCAAATGTGGTTCTGTGTGTTAGCTTATAACGTAAGTCATTAAAAGTGATTCTAGGAGAGACCAAAAGAGCCCAGTGTGAGTAACCAGGCACCTGATGGACTGCTTCAGATCCTTGAGAAATCTTCCTGGAAAGCAGGAGAGATGGCTTGGAGGTTAAGAGTGCTTGCTGCTCTTAAAGAGAACTGGAGTTCGGTTCCCTACCCCCACACAGTGGTTCACACCCATCTGAGACTCCAGTTCCAGGGGATCTAACACCCTCTTTGGCCTCCGCTGGCTCCTGCAAGCATGTGGTACACATAAACTCACACTGGCACAGGAACAAACCCATAAAGAAATAAAGAGATCATGCCTGAAAGTTAGTCTTCTTGGGTGAATTTTTGGGAAGAGTTTGTTCCCTACAGAGAAGTGGGCAGTTAAAGGAGGATTTGTACACTTTGGCAGTCAGTCCTGCAGCACACACACAAGCATCTGGAAAACAGTGGGGCCCAATTTCTCTCCTATATGCTTTCCTGGAATACATCAAGCCTGGAAGAGTCTCTGAGCTCAGGAGTTCAATTTGCTCAGCTACTAAGAATTAAAGGAGCTGGGCGGTGGTGGCACATGCCTTTAATCCCAGCACTCGGGAGGCAGAGGCAGGCAGATCTCTAGGAGTTCGAGGCCAATCTGGGCTACAGAGTGAGTTCCAGGAAAGGCACAAAGCTACACAGAGAAACCTTGTCTAAAAAAAAAAAAAATTAAAGGAAGAAAAGGCGAAGAGGAGGAGAAAGGGAAAGAGAGAAGAGGCAACAACTTCTGTGAAGTATTTTCATTTTTACATTAGCAGTAAAGTACTTTGTGGGGAACCCTTTTAAATATTCTAGTTTCCACCTGTAGAAATTCTGAGTCAATAAACTGACCTGCTCATTCATTTTATATAAACCAATTCAGCAGGCAGCCACACACTGGAGATGAATGTACAGAATAAGCCCTACTCTCCTAGTGCTTATATTCAAGTAGAAAGATGAAAGTTAAATAAGTCATCACAAAATAAATAATGACGGCCGTGAGATAGGCTTTGAAGGGACAGCACAGTAGGGAATGACCCAGTGACCTCATTTAGGGAAGGGGTGTATGGAGGAGTGGGCTTGGGGAAGTGAGCCTTTAAACTCAGACAGAGGAGGCATAGTTGCTCTTTGGATAGCGAGTGGAGGAGTCAGGGTGTTGCAAACCAAGGACAGTAAGAAGTCCCTGAGCAAAGGATAGTGTTATCACATTGCTGAAGGGACAAGATGATGGACAACAAAGACCCAAGGTTAAAGTCAAATAAATCAAGACTCTAGAGGCCAAGGTCAGTGTTTCTGATTTGACCTAAATGTAAAAGTAACGCAACTTAATTCATGTTTCTAAAGTTTTAAATACTGCATGGAGTTTTTAACATCACACTAAAGTATGATTTACTTCTGATGAAACTCTCCACTTAAGCATACAGTGTGACAATTTTTATTAATTCCCATGGTTGTCAATCATCAGTGTTGTCGCCTCAAAATGTGCCCTGGTGTCCTGGGCACCTTTATTTTCTTACCCCTTACCCAAAGCAACCACTGATTTGATTTCTAACCCCAGAGACAGGGCTTGGAAGTGGTTTGCCTGGTCCCAGTTTAGGGGTATTGAAGTGTTGGAGTGTTTAGGAGGTTGGGTTAGTAGGAGGTCATTTTTCCAAGCTTTACCACTGAGAGGCATCTCATGCTCCACATAAGACAAGCTGTTTCCATTCACCAGTTGATGACCACCTGGTTTGCAGACATTGGCTACGGTAAATAAGGCTGCCATATTTAGATATTTATGTAGACATATTCTTCTCTGGGTGCAATTCCTAGTAATGGGTTTCCTAACACCTATTTAAGGTCCTATGTAACTTTTACATCAGCCTCCCAGGAGTTGGATTATAGGTGTGCAGAGATTTGTTTATGCTCATTTTCGCCACTGTAACACTGAATTTTAAGTGAGCCTACTTTTCTCATGGCTTCTAGGTGTGGTATCTTGCTTGTGTCTCATTTCTCATATCCCCTCCCAGAAAATGACTAAGGTAAGATGTGGTGATTTGAAAGAAAATGGCCCCCAAAGGGAGTGACACTATTAGGTGTGGCCTCGTTGGAATAGGTGTGGTCTTGCTGGAGGAAATGTGTCACTGTAGTGATGGGCTTTGAGGACTCCCATATGCCCAAGTCATGCCCAGTGAGACAGTCACTTCCTGTTGCCTGCAAGATGTAGAACTCTCAGCTACCCCTCCAGCTCCATGTCTGCCTGCACACTACCATGTCCCACCATGATAATAATGGACTGAACCTCTGAAACTGTAAGCCACCACCTCAATTAAATGTTTTCTTTTATAAAAGTTGCCATGGTCACCGGGCGGCGGCGGCGGCGGCGGCGGCGGCGGCGGCGGCGGCGGCGGCGGCGGCGGCGGCGGCGGCGGCGGCGGCGGCACACGCCTTTAATCTCAGCACTCGGGTAGGCAGAGCCAGGTGGATCTCCGTGAGTTCGAGGCCAGCATTGGCTACAGAGTGAGTTCCAGGACAGGCTCCAAAGCTACACAGAGAAACCCTGTCTCAAAAAAACCAAAAAAAAAAAAAAAAAAAGTTGCCATGGTCGTAGTGTCTCTTCACAGCAATAGAAACCCTAACCAAGACACAAGACTTGTTTTAATTTAGTACATTATGGTATGAATTTTTAACTCTTTAAAATTTTATTTTTTTATTATATTTTAATTGCATGTATGGGGGTGGGAGTGTTTGCAGAAGAGTGCAGATGCAAACACAGGCCAGAAGCAGCAGCTCACCTGGAACTGGAGTTACAAGCAGCTGTGAGTTGTCCAACAGGGGTGCTGGGAATCAAACTCAGGTCTTCTGCAAGAACAGCGCCTGCTCTCAACCACTAAGTCATTTCTCCAGCCCCTCGGGAATGGATCTTTATATTTCGTCTCTAACTAACTGGAAATTAGTGTAATTCATGCTGTGAGATAGGAATGAACTCTTTCTTTCTATACATAACTGGACATCTCATTGTTCCCCATTGGTCTGAAAAGCCACTGAGTTTTGAAATGTCATCCTTAATATACTTACTACCTTTCCACAAACACACACAGCAGTGTTAGCCGATGCTCTAAAACTTGTCTACGACATTCTTTTTTACAGTAAGAAAAATGCAATAAGAGATTAAATGCAGGAAGAGATTACAATAGCTAGGCAGTGGTGGTTCCTAAAATAAAATCAAGATTGCAACATACATGTGCATATGCTTTTAGCAGGGGCTTCATATACCCAGCTGAGAGAGCAAGTATGTCAACCCATGAAATGGCTACTTTGAATAAACTAAATATCTATTGACTCTGACTTACAAGATGCTATGAAAGTCAGGTTCTACATTAGCGTCAGACAGCGGAGATGGCACAGTTGCCAAACAAGCATGAGGACCTGAGTTTGGACTCCTGGCATCCATGTAACATAAGGAAACTGAGTGCAGCAGCATGTATCTGTAACCCCAGCACTGGGGTTGGAGACAAGTGGATTCCTGGAGCTCCCTGTCCAGCTTAGACAGCTGAACCGATGAGTTTCACTGAGTGCAGCAGCATGTATGTCTCTGTAACTCCAGCACTGGGGATGGAGACAAGCAGATTTCTGGAGCTCTCTGTCCAGCTTAGATCGCTGAACTGATAAGTTTCAGGTGAGACACCTTGTCTCAAAAAATAAGGTGGAGAGCAACAAAGAAAGACATCTGACATCAACCTCTGGCCTTCTCATGCTCGTGTGTGTGTGTGTGTGTGTGTGTGTGTGTGTGTGTGTGCGTGCGCGCAAACACACATAGGTACATGTGCCTCTAGAAACATACACAAACTTGCACACAAATGCATGAAATGATGATACTGATGATAAATAAGATTATTATATTTATAGCATTATATAGATGGATTATAACATTATAATTGGAACATGGTTTCCCATCTACTAAATATGAGTCTGAATGATGTCAGACTAGTCATACTCAATAAGTATGTAATTCTGTAAGTATAGGATTGTAGGAAGAATTGGCACAGTAACACCCCGAGGGGGAAAATGTTCCAGAATTATTATCTTACCACAAACTGAGAAACACAAACAGGTGGATGGATATAAGAATAGCATCTACATCAAAAAAGGTAACAGTTTAAGAAGGGCACTCTGCCATTCCCAGCCCACACACACACAACACCACATCTATTCTAAGAAACATTCTAACAACAACACTGATAAAGTAGACTGTAACAGTAGAGGTTGGTGAGGAACGGGAGGTAACAGGATATCATTTGCTCTGGAGAACATCAGGAGGAACCTGAAAAGCAAGCAAGCCTTTGTTCAGAGCTCTTAGTGAAAGTGACTCTTCAAAACCCTTGAAAACATATATACAAGTAACATTATACAGACTGAGCAGGTTAACTTTAGGAATATATATGTACATACATATACATGTATGCATGTACTGACAATTAGTGAAAAAAGAAGCCATAGATTTGAGAGAAAGAAAGGAGGGGTATGTGGGGGAATGGGTTTGAGGGAGAAAGGGGATGGGAGGAATTATGTAATTATAACCACAAAAAAAAAAAAAGAGAAAAATCCAATCACAACAAATTTCCTAGAATCCAAGCCAAAGAACAAGCTACACATGAAGTGAATATCCCTGTTCTCCTAGGAGTTCATGGGGGATAGAGTCATCTTACCCATTGAGTGTCTCAAGTCAAAACCCAAGATACATCATTAGTCCCTTTCTTTACTCACCTCCCCATCTAATACAAGATCTCCAGATTCCATAATGTGCTGATGGAAGCAGATCTCCACACTCAGCTCCCACTTCAGCTAAAGCATCTGTCTCCTTGCTTCTACCCTTCCCCTTGAAATCCATGCTCCCTTCCAAATCCCAAAAGTATACATTTCCCTGTTAAAAACATTGAATTAGCTTCCCCTCCCACTAACAATGAATCTCAGACTCCTTAAACATAGTAAGTTTTCCCCTCCTCCTATAATAGTGTGTAAGTTACTTGTCTTGTTATTGTCTTTAAAACACCCATCAAAGGAACTTAAGAGAGGAAGAGTTTATTTCAGCTCCTAGTTCAAAGGTAGAGTCCATCACAGTAGACGTAGTGATAGAAACAAGGTCTTAAGGGACCTGGTCACACTGCATCTGCAGTCTGGAGGCAGAAAGGGAAACAGTTGATTCACTGTTTCCCTTTTATTTGGTCTAGGACACCAGACCATGAAATGGCACCACCCACATTCTGTTGCATCTCCCCATCTCCACTAATCTAATCTAAATAGTTCCTCATGACCATGCCCAGAAGCTTGTCTCCTAGGTGTTTCTAGGCCAGAAACTGCATTATTTCTTAAGGTTCTTCTTAGATGTTCCAGCCTGGGCCAAACTCTGCATAATAAGGATCGGAGTCACTCCTTGCTATCTATGGGGTATTGACCACAGGACTGCCCAACTTATCTCCTCTAATACTAAAATCTAGGGTTGCTTGTCCCTTATAAAATGTTACTGGTCTGGGGAGACAGCTCAGTTGGTAGAGTATTTGCCTTGCAAGCTTGAGTGCCTGAGTTCTATCCCCAGAATCCTCACCCTTTTGAGACAGACTCTCACAATATAGTCCTGGCTGGCTGAGAATTGTGATATAGACTAGAATGGCCTCAAACTCATGAAGATCCACCTGTCTCTGTTGCCTGAGTGCTAAGATTAAAGTCATGCACCACCATGCCCCTGGTACAGATGGCTATATCATCTCAAAGTCTTTATACATAGTTCTTGAATAAATCCCTTGGAGTTTCCTGAGGGGCAGTGGTGATGGGAGTACCTTTTGTTGTAATATATGATGTCTGTACAGAGCTATAAAAACTCTCGAATTTTCTAAGTGATGGGAGCATCAGCATCTCATGTTCTTCATAACAAGCTGTGGTGATTTGAATGAAAATGGCCCCCATAGGCTCATCAGGAGTGGCACTATTAGGAAGTGTGGCCTTGTTAGAGTAGATGTGGTTTTGTTGGAGGAAATATGTCACTAGGAATGGGCTTTGAGGTTTCAGATGCTCAAGCCAGGCTCTGGGTCTCTCTCTCTCTTGCTGCTGCCTGCAGATCCAGATGTAGAATTCTCAGCTACCTCTCCAGTACTGTGTCTGTCTGCATGCCACCATGCTTCCCACCATGATGATAATGGACTAAACTTCTGAACCTGTAAGCCAGCCCCAATTAAATGTTTTTTTTTTTTAATAAGAGTTGCTGTGGTCATGATGTCTCTTCACAGCAATAGAAACCCTAACTAAGCCTTCGGGTCCCATCTGAGTTTATGGAGCCCTTGAGCACAAAAATAGAGTTAGTGGCCCAAAACTGCAGTGGTCAGAGGATTAGAACACTCAACTTCATTCAGCAATCTCCATGGAGGAGGGTAAGGCCCAAAGCTCCATGTAGAGATTATATAAGCTTTTGACTTCTGAACACTTGGATGTACTAGCAAGGTGGTGTACCTAAAAAGGGCTTGAAAGCTCTGGGCTTGTCTCTGATCCCTTGCCCTGTCCATCTCCTCCTCTGGCTCTTTATCTGTGTCATCTGTAATATACTTTATAGTAAAACAGTAAATATGAAGTATTTCCCTGGGCTCTGTGAGCTGCTCTTAGTAAATTGAACAAGTAGAGTGAGGGGAGAGTCACGGGAACCCCCATTTACAGCAAGTCACTCTCACACACAGCACAATGCAGGGCGGTCTCTTGGCGCCTGAAGTGGGGAGAATCTCAGAGAATCGCCTTGCTTGGCGAGAGCCACCTGAGCCTACTCAGCTTTTGCTCCAAGAAGGAACAGGCAGATGCAGAGGGGAGCCTAGCCTGAGAAGCAGAGCTTGATGACTGAAAGGCATGATGGGAATCAGAATAAAACCAGCTTTCTCAAACGCAGTAGTGGCACATCCCAGCACTCAGGAGGCAGAGGTGGAGGATCTCTGAGTTCAAGGCCAGCCTGGTCTACAAAGCAAGTTCCAGGACAGGCAGGGTTACACAGAGAAACCCTACCTGGGCGGGGGGGGGGGGGGGGGGGGGAGTATGGTGACCTTTTTTTTTTTTTTTTTAAAGACAGGGTTTCTCTGTATAGCTTTGCACCTTTCCTGGAACTAACTCTGTAGACCAGGCTGGCCTCAAAGTCACAGAGATCTGCCTGGCTCTGCCTGCCGAGTGCTGGGATTAAAGGTGTGTGCCACCACTGCCAGGCTCGGGTGGTAACATTTTGTCTGTGCACCCCAATAAAGTTTATCTGAGGATAAGAGGAAAAAAACCAGCCACTATAGTAAACATTAGAGGTCAGGCAATGATAGCACACGTCTTTAATCCTATCACTTAAAACGCAGAGATCTGTCTGGATCTCTGTGAGTTCAAGGCCACGCTGGGAACAGAGCCAGGCATGGTAGTACATACCTTTAAACCCAGCACTAACCATAAAGGTCTGAAGGTCTGTACAGACAGACAGGAAGTGACAGAGCTGGGCAGAAAGAGGAAGTGATGTAGTTGGGCGGAGAGAGGAAATGAGTTGGCAGAACAGGAAGGCATATAGGCGTGGATATACAGGAAGCGGGTCTCTTTGGAGACTGAGGTGTCGGTGAGGTGAGGTTTTCTGTGTCTTGTCCTATTCCTTTGATATCTTGGTTTTTCACCCCAATATCTGACTTTGGGTTTTTTATTAATAAGACCATTTAACAATTCGTGTTAAAGAAATGAAAAGAAAAGAAGCAAAGCAGCTTTCTCCAAGTGAGTAGAGCCAGTTCAGAGTCCACAGGAGCACTTCTGTTTGAGCACTACTTTCTGGGTTCAAGTCTTTTGGTCCCAAAGCTGTCACATTCTGTTAATTTGACCAGCCTATCAACCCCTTGGCCTCAGTGAAATCAGATAATCGTCTTGAAAGAAACTCAAACAGTCAAAGTGGTTTGTCACTAATAGAGCCAGGTACATGTCCAAGATTTCCAGGACAATTCCCCCCCCCACTCCCCCTACCCCCCCCCCAGTTTCCCCACTGCTGACCAGCACTGCAACAGCAAAAGTGTGGTACTGTGTTTTTCAAAATCTGAGTGAGTGCTTGAATTCCCATTTTTCCTATCCAATGAGGCCAGAAATATAGTATTTAGTATAGACAGCAACGAAGACACCATCTTTACTTTTGCAAGAAATGACTTTTTTAAAAAGGCAGCACAAACATTGTGTCAAGTCTGCACGACATTTAAAGTGCTAGTGTGACGTTAGAGGAAGTAAGAGGACGAGAGAAATCCTCAAACATCGTGAGGAGCAAGTACGGTTTTATAGGTAATAACAGAGAGGAAGGAATTCCAAGATAGAGGCAGCCAGAGAAAACTGAAAACTAAGTCTAAGATGACTGGAGTGGAGAAATACGGAGCTCAAATAGGTCAGCCTAGAAGCCAAATCCTGAACCTTCCTGCGTCTTGTTAAGTCCCTTGGGGGCTAAGGTAACTTCACTTACTCATTCCTTAATCTTTGGTGGCTCTGGTACAATACTTGGCACGCAGAAGCAGATGATTAAATATTTGTTACATGAAAAAGCAAATTGTGAAGTTACATTCATTCGTGCTTAGCTGAGTCAGGCGACCTAAATAACTGTGAAGAATCCTGGCAGATGGAAGAGGCTGCGAGTCAAACTAGGAAATTTGCATATGAGTTATGCACGATACTTGATGAGCTCATTAGATGATTCAGAAACTGTTTTCTCAATGTTCCTATATAGAGTCAGATGGTGGTAAAGGCAAAACTTATTTTCTTCCAACAATTTTCTTTAAAGAAAAAAAAAGAAACAATCATGAAAATATAGTATGTTCACTTCAGAAAAATCTGGACACACCTCAAAGCTATGATAAAGACTGCTTAAGTTCCTGTGAGTTCACCAACTAGTGATGCCTCAGTACAGCAGTAGCCTCTCTGGTGTCATCAAAGACTGTCTAAAAATGACTTTGGTGGTGGGATTTTTCTACTGGCACATACACCCATATCCCTTCATTAAACTGATCTTCTCTTGTTGGACATGCAAACAGCTTCCACGTGTTCACTTCACTTTTGTGAGCATATCTTTAAATGCATCCCTAACATGTTCCATACTCAACAGTCCTAAATATATTCCCTTCACTGAAGACATAAAAAGAAGGCCAAAAAAGATATACCACATTTATGCAAAATAGTTTACAAGTAGAAATCTCTAGGTTCTTCTAAAACTAACACATATTCACAATATATTTTCAGCTCCGTCGGAATTTTGAGGCACTGTAAGGAACAGTTTGTAATGCATACAAAGAATAGCAGATATTTTGAGTTCTACTACACCTTGTAAGTTGCAAAGTTCATTGTAACCTGAGACCTCTGATACTGCGGGACACGTGAGAGAACACCATTGTGCACTTGGTACAGATAAGGCGTTAGGGAGGACAGCCTGAAAAGCACACTGTCAGTGCAGTGATTCATAGGTTTAAACCTAAAAACAGAGCATGTTTTTCAAGAAGAATGTCATAAATCTAGACGACAAGAATCAGCTGAGAAGAATATATGCCAGCCAGGCATGATAGTGCACTTTGGAGAGGGAGGAGGGAAGACCAAGAATTTGAGGTTACCCTGGGATACAGAGCAAGTTCTAGGCCAGCTTGAGTTATGGGGGAGCCTGTCTCAGAAAAAAAAAATATATATATATATATATATATATATCTGTAGCTAGAGTTTTCCTGCCTGGCCCACAGTCAGGACAAATCTTTGTCACCCACCAGTCTCATAGCCGCTCAGACCCAACCAAGTAAACACAGAGACTTATATTGCTTACAAACTGTATGGCCGTGGCAGGCTTCTTGCTAACTGTTCTTATAGCTTAAATTAATCCATTTCCATAAATTTATACCTTGCCACGTGGCTTACTGGCATCTTCACATGCAGCTTGTCATGGTGGCGGCTGGCAGTGTCTCTGACTCAGCCTTCCACTTCCCAGAATTCTTCTCCTCCTTGTCCTGCCTATACTTCCTCCTGCCTGACTACTGGCCAATCAGTGTTTTATTTACTAACCAATCAGAGCAATACATTTGCCATACACAACATCCCACAACAATTATCCACCATCTCTAAAATTCCTGAATTATATAGAAAATGTAGAGAATTTCTGTAAGTCAATAAACAAAAGACAGATTGTCGAGTCCACCTCGACCAGCAAGGAAGACGCAACACCAGGCTCTTCTCCAAGCAGTTTATTCAGGAACCTTGAAACAATCTTCTGACCCCAGGGAAAGCCAACTACAACCTAAATAGCTTCTGGGCAGCCAACCCCAATCTGCCACGTGGGTACTGCGGATAGGTCCAGGTGCGCGGAAGCAAGCCAAATCCTTAGCCTTAGCCAAATAAGGAGTTGTTTATCACAGAGAGCGCTCACCGTCGGGAGGGTGGAAGGCGGAAGCCAGCGCCATCTTTGAGGTGTGGCTGCACGCAGCTCTCTACAGTTCCCCCTTTTTTATTTATTGCAACAGGCAAGAGTAGAGGCCTGATCTCTGTAAGAACGAATCAGGGACATTGTACTGACTCTCACTCAGGCGTCTGCCACCCGAGTAGTGCCAGACCCATCCAATACCCTTTTCACAGAGGTGGGACATAAGGTATCAGCCCACAGGCAATCAGGCATGCTGTCCTTGGGGTCCGATATGCAATGGGCCCCAAGTGCAGTGCTTAAGCCTTGCATCCCGTGCTAGGGAACTTAATGCTTCATGGTGGCCAACCATGCTTGAGGGGACTGGCCCGCCTCGACAGCTGTAAAGGCTTGAATGATCATGGCTGCATTGCGACGCTGAGAAATCCTAAACCGGCAAATACACCATAGGCAAACCAGAGAAACCAGCACCAGAAGGCCAGCTAAAGCCCCTATGGCCGCCCATTCCTTAAGATGATTCATGGCCTTTTTTTTTTTTTTATTTTACAATACTATTCAGTTCTACATAATAGCCACAGATTCCCTTGTTCTCTCCCTTGCTGCCCCCCTCCCCTTCCCCCCAGCCCACCCCCCATTCCCACCTCCTCCAGATCAAGGTCTCCCCCGAGGACTGGGATAGACCTGATAGACTCAATCCAGGCAGGTCCAGTCCCCTCCTCCCAGATTGAGCCAAGCGTCCCTGCATAAGTCCCAGGTTTCAAACAGCCAACTCATGCAACGAGCCCAGGACCTGGTACCACTGCCTAGATGCCTCCCAAACAGATCAAGCCAATCGACTGTCTCACCTATTCAGAGGGCCTGACCCAGATGGGGGCCCCTCAGCCTTTGGTTCATAGTTCATGTGTTTCCATTCATTTGGTTATTTGTCCCTGTGCTTGTCAGTCATAATCTGCAGATAGTACTGATGCTTCTTCTATATACAATATTTTAGAGTTTTCAACACATACTGTCACTGCTTGTGTCTCACTTTCTGACATCAGATTCCTGTTAAAGAAAAAAAAAAGAAAATTTAAAACAAATTAAAAAAAAAAAAAGATGATTCATGGCCATCGAGATCCACGAGGACAGTGCCTCTGCCAGTCCAGCGTCTACTCGGGTAGAACTCACGGTGACAATGGCCATCCTCAATTGCTCCATCATATTGTCAAATTCTCCAGACCAATTACCTGAAAGATAGCTAGACAATTCTTTAGATAAATTTGCTGCATATGTGAAATTGTAAGATAAAAGGGAAGTGTTCTTTGCCAAATCAACAGCTATAATTGTTGAAATAAAGAGCAAACAGGGCTAGAACTTTTAATAGGTCCAGCTGTTTCTAATACCTTAAGAGCATTAACAACATAAAAATCGAGCACCTGAACTTCCTCTTTTATTTTGAGTTAGCTGAACCACAGCTGCTGCTAGACCAGCATTAGTCAGGGGCCCCCCTAGTTCTCGGCAAACCTTGATCCATACCTCTAGCCCCCTGTTCTTATACGGGGTTATGGCAGCCCTACATTCTTTTGTACATTGCTCATAAATAAGTTGCTTAATCAGGGGCATGGCTGTGTCAGGATCCCCAAAAATTCTGCCTGCAGCCTCAACCATGTGAGCTACAAAACCTGAAAAAGGCTTTGTAGGGCCCTGTAAGATCTTGGTAAGATTGCCACTGACTTCACCTTTGTTTGGGAGTGACTTCCAGGCTTTAATACCAATCTTATTAATCTGTTCATAAACCTGTACTGGGTACCCAGTCTGTTGATTGGCGAATCTCCCCCCTGGCCCAGGAGCATATCCAAGCCCCAAGCCGGCTGCCCTCTGGCTTGGTTGGCCGCAGCCTCTTCATTGGCAAACTCATTGAGTGTTCCCTGCTCGAAGGCGAAGTCTAAGTCTCGGCCAAGTTTCTCCCAGGACGGAATGGTGAGGCTGCCGGAAACTGCAAACCAGGGAGATACAACGTCACACTCCTCTAGGAGTCTCTCTAAGGTACTTTTCTCGACTTCTAAGTTCTTTGATCTGAGCAGCTCATTAAGAGCCAAAAAAACTGGGTGCGAAAAAGAGGCGCCCATAATTAGTACTGAAATTTATCTACCTTTTGGTTCGCTCGTCCGCGACCTGTTTACTTTCAGTTCGCTTCACCGCGAACTTTCTTCACTCTCTCTTTGTCTACAGAGAAGAGCAATATTCCCGATTTCGTCGCAGATCCCCCACCTTACCTGGGGACTTACCAGTGCACTGCCCTGACCGCAAAGAGTTCTGAGCCTTAAAGGTTCCCTGTACGGGCCACCACTTGTCGCGTCTGCCTCGACCAGCAAGGAAGACCCAATACCAGGCTCTTCTCCAAGCAGTTTATTCAGGAACCTTGAAACAATCTTCTGACTTCTGACCCCGGGGAAAGCCAACCCCAACCTAAATAGCTTCTGGGCAGCCAACCCCAATCTGCCATGTGGGTACTGCGGATAGGTCCAGGTACGGCGGGAAGCAAGCCAAATCCTTAGCCTTAGCCAAATAAAGAGTTGTTTATCATAGAGAGCACTCACCGCCGGGAGGGTGGAAGGCGGAAGCCAGCGCCATCTTTGAGGCGCTCTCTACAACAGATCAGATGGTCATGGCACATACCTTTAATCCCAGCACTTGAGAGGCAGAGGCAGGTGGATCTCTGAGGCCAGATTGGTCTACAGATCAAGTTCCAGGACAGCCAGGGCTATACCAGAAACCCTGTCTCAAAAAACCTAAATAAATAAATAAAGGCAGAAAAATTGGATAAAATATTACACTCAGAAAATCACAGCAGAAAGAATCTGATATCTTATCTATGAAAAATAATTTTTAGAAACTAGTAATCTAGTAGGAAGTACTCTAGAATGCATTGGCACAGGAGATCACTTCCTAAATATAACACCAGCAGCACAGACACTGAGCACAACAATTAATAAATGAGACCTTTTGAAACTGAAAAGCTTTGGTAGGGCAAGAGACATGGTCAGTAAGACAAAAAGACAGCCTACAGAAGGGGAAAAGACCTTCACCAACCCCACCTCTGACAGAGGACTGATCTCCAAAGTATATAAAGAACTCAAGAAACTGGACATCATTATACTGAACAATCCAATTAAAAAAATGAGCTAAAGAGCTAAACAGAGAATTCTCAAAAGAAGAATCACAAATGGCTGAAAGACATTTAAAGAAATGCTCAACATCCTTAATCATCAGAGAAATGCAAATCAAAACGACTCTGAGATACCACCTTACACCTATCAGAATGGCTATGATCAAAAACACTAATGATAGTCCATGTTGGAGATGATGTGGAGCAAAGGGAACACTCCTCCACTGTTGGTGGGAATGCAAACTTGTACAACCACTGTGGAAATCAGTATGACGGTTTCTCAGAAAATTGGAAATCAGTCTACCTCAAGACCCAGTCATACCATTCTTGGGCATATACCCAAGGAATGCTCAATCATACCACAAAGATACATGCTCAGCTGTGTTCATAGCAGTACTATTCATAATAACTAGACCCTGGAAACAACCTAGATGCCCATCAACTGAAGAATGGATTAAGAAAATGTGGTACATATACACAATGGAGTACTACTTAGCAGAGAAAAACAATGACAGCATGAAATTTGCAGGCAAATGGATAGAACTAGAAAATATCATCCTGAGTGAGGTAATCCAAACCCAGAAGGACAAGCATGGTATGTACTCACTCATAAGTGGATACTTGAGATAAGACAAAAAAACAATCAGACTGCAACCCACAGAACTAGGGAGGCTACACGGCGGGGGGGGGGGGGGGGGGGGGGAACCTAGGATGACTGTGGCTTATAATAAATTTTGGTTTTACTCAATTACTGGGCAAGCCTTAGTGAAACATTTCACTATTAGGATAAGAATTTGTACTGTATCAAGCTGATAATAAAAAAAATAAATTAATTAAAATTTAAAAAATCCCTCATGCCAGGTGGCGGTGGTGCATGCCTTTGATCCCAGCACTCAGGATGCAGAGACAGGCAGATCTCTGTGAGTTCAAGGACAGCCTGGGCTACAGAGCGAGTTCCAGGACAGGCTCCACAGATACACAGAGAAACTCTGTCTCGGGGAAAAAAAAAAGAAAAGAAAGAAAAAAGAAAGATACTCTGGTAATCAAAAGAAAACAAGTTAAAATAGCAATGAGAGAACTGGGCCATGATATAATCCCAGCACATGGAAGATGGAATGGAGAGACCAGGAATTCAAAAACATCCTTGGCTACATCATAAGTTCCAGACCAGCTTGGGCTACACAAGATCCTATCTAAAAAAAACAGAAAAAAGAAAGGAAGGAAGGAAGGAAGGAAGGAAGGAAGGAAGGAAGGAAGGAAGGAAGGAAGGAGAAAAGGAAAAGACAAAGAAGAAAGGAAGGAAGAAAATAAAAAGGGAAAGAAAAAGAAAAAATAGCAATGAACTACCACCTCATAAACACTTAAAGCTAGCCAGGCTGTGGTGGTGCACGCCTTTAATCCCAGCACTTGGGAGGCAGAGGTAGGCAGATCTTTGTGAATTCGAGGCCAGCCTGGTCTACAGAGTGAGATCCAGGAAAGGCACAAAGCTACTCAGAGAAACCCTGTCTCGAAAGACAAAAAACAACAACAACAACAAAGCATTTAAAGCTTCCACACTACTAAGTATTGATAAGAATTTAGAAAACATGGATATTCTCAATACTGTTCATCTGAGTAAGGTGCGGTGGTAGTGCATACCTTTGATCCCAGCACTTGGGAGGCAGAGGAAGGCAGATCTCTGAGAGCTTGAGGCCAGCCTGGTTACTAAGGAGTGAATTCCCAGAATAGTCGGTCCTCTATAAATGTGGGTTCTGTGTCCAGAGATTCAACAAACAAACAAAAAATTGTATCTGCATGGACAAACTCCTTAAACAATATAACAAGTATTTACATTATATTCTATACTATAAGTCATCTGTAGATGATTAAAACATGGGAATGTTATACATAAGTAATATCTGATATCTAAATACTGTGACATCTTACCCTAGGAAGATACTTGTATCCATCTGCAGGCGAGGTCTAATTTCTACAGAATACCAAGAGATAACTGTATTTGTGCAACTAAATAGAAACAAGCAA
The DNA here is from genome assembly GCF_049852395.1 of Peromyscus maniculatus bairdii. NCBI lineage: Eukaryota > Metazoa > Chordata > Mammalia > Rodentia > Cricetidae > Peromyscus > Peromyscus maniculatus. The sequence goes on along the minus strand of NC_134862.1, from coordinate 71,903,086 downwards.
TCAGTATTATCCCCAGAGAAACTTGGATGTAGACTTGATCTGAAAGAGAATGTACATGTCAGTATTGTTTGTTGCAGTCAGGAATACAACTCTGTCAGATGTGTTTAGTGTGAAACTGGGCAGCAGTCAGCATTCGCGAGCCAGGCACATTCCGCTGTATAGCTACGCCTTGAAGACACAGTGTCAAGACAGCCAAAGGGTGAGAGCCAAAATAAATGAGATGTGTATCGTGATAGCAATGTAATTTTTAAAGACTGCAGCCGTGGCATGTCTTCCTTGTCTGATATCAAGAGGTAAAAGACTGTGGCTGGTTCTAGTGTGAGTGACGCTACCTTGGAGATTTTTTAGATTTTGTCCACTAGTGTGTTTCTAAGCCCCAGAATAACAAATGGCACATATACTTTTTAAAAGACTTTGTTATCTGACAGGCAAACCTCTGACCTTTCAGTGAAAACTTAAAATCAAGTCTAAGATGACTGGGGTGGAGAAATATGGATTTAAAGTAGGTCAGCCTAAATGCCAAATCCTGAACCTTCATGTGTCTTATTAAGTCCATTTGGAGCTAAGGTAATTTCACTTACTCATTCCTTTGGTGGCTCTGGTATAATACTTGGCACACAGAAGCACTAGACAAACTAAATGACTTCAATTCTGCAGAGTTTAGAAAAAGAATTAGGAGGAGGAGAGATGTAATAAGAACATAAGTAGAATATTAAGGTGATAAATTCTAAGACTGCATACTTCACTTTTCAGGCTCACATTACCCAGGTTGCTTGTGTCAGCCCACAATATCAATACTATAAGATTTCCAGACTCGTAATACTTTTTTTTTAAACAGTCCCATTGTGTAGCCCAGGCTGGCCTTGAACAATCCTCCTTCCTGAGGCCCCTAAATGCTAGCATTGCAAGCATGTACCACATCCCCAGCTTGATTACTCACTTGCTAGCGTAACAAACATATCTTCGGATGTTCCTCTTAATGGAATAATAGCTCAGTTTAAAATGATCCTGATTCCTAAAAGCTTTTCCAAGTTCCTCAGTAGAAAATATACTAAAGAAGCTACAGAAGTCATTTTTTAGAGTGTCAACTTTCATTAATGTAAAACTGAGTGGAAACTACCTCTTATGTGAATATAATTACTGTTTACCTCAAGAAATAGATTACTTGATTAATGGTCTCCTGTAGTAATAAAATAAACAATGTAAAAAGGGTGGTATATTCAATTAACAAGCTAAGAGAATAGAAAGGCATAAAAACATTATCCTAAAAATTGTTACGAACTAAAAATGCACAAGTCACTTTTTATTTCCTTCAGGGACACACCAATATTTACAATAAAAGAAAAGGAAAATTGTGTCAACTATTTGATTTTAAAATCATACTTTAAAGCGATGCCGGAGTCAATATTGTTTTTATCAAAATCTCAGTTGTTCAATTTTACCAATAATCAGGAGCCTGATTCTGGGTGAAAACCTGCTACCTCATAAAGGCAGAGAAAGCATCCAGCTGATCTGTCCTCTGTTAACATCCCCAAAAGAGACCTTTCTCCTCCATCTCAAACAAGACTCCTCAAACTCAATATCCTTCCCTTCTACTTCCTGTGTATCTCTCTATCCATCCTCCTGACTCCCTCTTACTCTCTATGGTTTTTCTCTATGGTTTTTTTTCCCTGTCAACTTGTTGCTTGCTCTGCCTCTTGACCTATGGTTAACTTTTTTTAGTCCAGTTTACAATAAGCAGGATGCTCTTGGATTAAAGATGTGTGCTAGGATTGAGCCACACCACAAATAGAAACTGGTTTTTCAGTAAATAACAAAAATCTTGGGGTTTACAGTGTGACCAAATATCCTGTAACAGAACATTGTGTTTAACTTTAAACTAACTGAATAACTAATGGTAGATTTTAACCTTCTTTAAAAGGTTTCCCTTTCAACATTTTAAAATTTTTATTGAGGGATTTTAAATTATCTTAGCTGTAAGCAGCTTTTCTTCCAGCTTCCTATAAGAAAACAAACAATAAAACCCAGCCTGAATAACTAAGTCTTTGAAGGAGCAACAGTTTAAGAGTCTATCCTTGAAGTTTTGGTTGTGAGCTTAGCCTCTAAAAGCTGATCCATCTCTCCAGCCCAAGAACTCATTTTTTATGAGTTTCTAAGGTGATTGCTTCAAGCTAACAGGACTGTTTTCTCATATCCCTTTGGAATTTCATTACAAGATCAGAAAGAGATGCACTCACTGGAAAATAATTGATGGGATACTTTGCTGGTTTTCCTCTTATGTGTGAACTTCTACAGGGAAATACAATCACACACACACACACACACATACACACACACACAGAAATATTCAGACACTCACACAATACTCACATACACACACTCACACTCAAGTACACATTCACACTCATATACTCACACATACACACTCATATCCATACACATACAGGCACACACACAATCAGATGCTACCTTCAACTTAGACACAAACACCATCCTTACACTCTCAGCATGCCATTTTTATATACAAATAGCCCACAGGACACACATAAGTCACATCATCATCATCCTCTCACCTACTCCCTTATAAGGGATAAAACACTGAAAAGAAAGAGATAAACAAATTTAGGAAATCATGGGTGTAGTTTTAAGTTATTTAGGGATGCAAGAATATCCAAACTATTAGACCTTCAAACCATTGAAACCTGTGTCCTGTGTGAAAGTCGTGGTACTTAGCATCGATGCCATATTCCTTACTGATACTGTGAGTTCTGTTTCCACACAAGCATTCACATTTCCTCATCTTAAAGAAGTGAACTTACTTTGAAAATTGAAATTCAGGAAGGTTTTTTTATAAACTATATTTTCATAGATAAGAGCATAATTGAAACAAACTATTGTCTCAACATCTAAAGGAGTCTTGAAAAGAATGTAAATAATCATAAGTACAGCCATCTCTCAGAGTCTGTGGATCTTTGGGAATATCAAAATCTGTGACTGCTCAAGTCCCTTATATAAAGTGGTATAGTATTCACCTATAACCTGTGTAATTCTCCCATATATTCACAATCAACCCTTGATTGTGTCTACTACTCAACACAAAGTAAATGCTATGTAAATAGGTGCAGTTTAAGGAATAATGGGAAGGGGTAACTTTTGTACATGTTCAATACAAATGCAATTTTTCTTCCAATATTTTCAACCCACGTTGGTTGAACCCACAGGTGCAGAACTCACAGATATGAAGGGATGGCACTGTGTATGTAGTAAGGCCTGCTTGGCACTTTGCACACTGCCATCGGAAACTATCTTTATACACATCCACTTGTTTAGTATGTTTCCCACACCAGAATGAAAGATCAGAAACCTCAGGGGCATTCTTGGATTTTTTTTTTTTGTAATACATGTGTCTAGAACATAATAGGGGTTAACAAATATTTACTAAATTAATGAAGACATACCAGCTGGGCTTGGTACACAGCTGTCATCTCAGCACTCGGGAGGTTAGGGAGGAAGGTCTGCAGAGTTGCACTGTCCCAAGTCAGCATCTTATAGTTGTTTGTTCTTTTACTCTGAGCTCTTTACTCTTTTTGGGGGGCCCATCACCTAGCTCCCAAATAATCACACATGGAGACTTTTTCTTACTTATGAATGCCCAGCTTTAGCTTGGCTTGTTGCTAGCCAACTTTTCTTAAATTATCTTGTTTACCTTTTGCCTCTGGGCTTTTTCCTTTTCCTACGTCTGTAATCTTACTTTCATTCTTACTTGGTGGCTGGCTGGGTGGCTGGGTGGCTGGGTGACTGGGTGGCTGGCCCCTAGCATCCTCCTCTCCTTGTTCTCTTGCTCCTTCTTTTTTTCCTTCCAGATTTCTACTTCTATTTATTCTCTCAGCCTGCCAGCCCCACCTATCCTTTCTCCTCGATCTTTGTTGCTCAGCTCTTTATTAAACCAATCAGGTGTTTTAGACAGGCAAAGTAGCACAGCTTCACAGAGTTAAACAAATGCAACATAAAAGAATGCAGCACATCTTTGCATCATTAAACAAATGTTCTACAGCATAAACAAATGTAACAAATCTAATATTCTACGACAGCTTCTGGTGGAGAGAAGCATTTTTTTTTAAAGCACCACCAACTAGCCACATAATTTTCCTCTTTCTGCTGCCTCTAGGGGAGCATTACTGTTTGCCACGAAGCCGGCTCCCCCACCTCTCAGCAGCATTACCTTCTGGAGAAGAAGCAGTAGCTCACTAATGAATTGCCTCAAAGGTATTCCCATGGCTGCAGTTTGTTTATGTCACCAAAGTTGTTCCTTGGAGGTCTCACAGTGTTCCCTGGATACACAGCCAAGGCATTCACAAGAGGTGAGTTTAAGTAGGCTGGTGACTCCTGGAAATTCTTACAAGTCATTTTTATGTTGAATCCAGGAGCCAAAGAGCGACTCTGGTATAGACCGAGTTCACATCAGGAACATCAGCAGATGCACAGAAGGGCTGTGCTGAGCTCATCATTCTCAAAAGCAAAGCCTGGCAGGATCTTCCGAAGATACACGCAGCCGGGAAAGAGAACTGGATTGCTTTGACACATCTATCTCATCCACTCACTGCCTGCACCATGGGCTCACTGAAGCAGGAGCAGTTCTGACACACAGTGCTTGGGAGGGCAATTGGTTCTTAGTTTTCTAACCTGTTCACGACACCAAGCTCCCTCCTGCCATTAGGGGTTCCCCTGCCCACAGTCTTTGACCTTGGGGCGTTTCTATGAAACTGTTGTTATCTTCACCCAATGTCACTCAGGTGAAGATGGCAGATGTACTTTTGAAATTTACCTAGTTTATATTTTTAAAAAATGTGAATATTTATTTTTAATTTCAACTTTCAATTAATGATCAAAAGCAGTCTCATAGCTGGGCTGGAGAGATTATCCAGTGGTTAAGAACATAAACTGCTTTTCCAGAGGACCTGAGTTCAATTCCCAGCACCTACATCAGGGAGCTCAAAACTGCTTGTAACTCCAACTGCCAGGGGACCCAATACCTCTGGCCCTGGCAGAGACCTGTACTCACATGCCCAAACACCCACACAAATACACACACAAACATCCCTGCTATAATGGACTGTAGACCCTCTCAAACTAGTTAATAAAGGAGTAGAGGCTGTCTTGCTGGAGGTGAATAAACAGCACTAAAGAGGGCTGTTTTTCTGTTTTCTTACGAAAGTCTTGATTGTTTGGCAGCTTATCTCCAATCACTGCTTTCCAGTCAAGCCCGTGGGCTCCACCAGCAACATTTTTTTACAATCTCAACAAGACTTGTGTCCCATAAATTGATTTTACCATGGCATTCGAACTAAGCACTGATTTTTCCTGGGTCCTCTTTATGTCTGAGCCTCCTCAAAAAGGTACTGCCCTCTCCCCGAAGCTAATCCTGGTTGGAATGCCCTCACAGACCTCCCCAAGATGGGTGCTTTAGTCAACTCCGGATACAATCAAGATTTAAGTATTACACTGCATTATACTTTTTAATAACTGGGACATCAAAGCAATGTGAAGTGGACAAGTACATTTAAAGAAAGTAAAGATATGTCAACACTCCCACATGTGGTGATGTATTGTGTCCCCCAATATACTGGGTTCCCCAATAAAATTTATCTGAGGATCAGAGGAAAAAGCCAGCCACTATATTAAACACAGAAGTCAGGCAATGGTAGCACTTGCCTTTAATCTATCACTTGGGAAGCAGGGATCTGTCTGGACTCTGTGAGTTCAAGGCCACACTGGGAACAGAGCCAGGCATAGCAACATATGCTTTTAATCCCAGCACTAACCATAGAGGTCTGGAGGTCTGTACAGACAGACAGGAAGTGATGTAGCTGGACTGAGAGCCAATGAGTGATCAGAACAGGAAGGAATATAGGTGTGGATATACAGGAAGCAGGTCTCTTTTTTGGAGACTGAGGTGTCGGCGAGGTGAGGTTAGCTTGTGGCTTTTCCTATTTCCCTGATCTCTCAGGTTTCAACCCCGATATCTGGCTCCATGTTTTTTATTTAATAAGACCTCTTAGCAATTCATCTACACCCACAGGACAAAATAAGAACACACTGTATGTAGAGAGTGGCACTTCATGATGGGATCTGAGCTCTGAGAAAAATAATTATCATCCCTTGACATTTTGCCACATTGGGTGACGCTTCAGGACAAAGTCAACTACTGAGTGAATATCTCAGCAAGCGACACTACTAAGGAAGGAGTGGGACCTTGGTGGCTGTCACCATGCACAGGATAAATGCCTTCGGCAGTGTGAGATAGCAGTTGAAGATTATGTGTCCTGCAGCATCCACTGTCGATTATAGCCTAGGAACCTGCTTAATTCCTAGGTAGCTCATGATAATACTTACAAAAAATAAATAATTATTTATTTTATTTTAGGTGTATGCATGTTTTGCCCGCATTTATTTAAGTGCATCATGTGCATGCATTGCCAACAAAAGCCAGAAGAGAGCATTGGATTCCTTAGAAATGGAGTTAGAGAATGTTGAAAGGTTGAGAGTTGATAAGTGGGTGCTGGGAACTAAATCCCAGTGCTCTGCAATAGCAGTCAGTGCTCTTAACTGCTAAGTCATCTCTCTAGTCCTGTGAACTTGTGTTGTTGTTTTAAATAACCTGTAAAGGGGCTGGAGAGAGAGATCAGTGGTTAAGAGCACTGACTGCTCTTCCAGAGGACCCAGGGAATCCAACACACTGTTCTGGACTCCATGGGCACTGCACACATTTGGTGCACAACATACATACAGGCAAAACATCCACACACATAGAAAAAATAAATAGATAAATAAATAAGGGGAAAATCATTTGTAAGAATATAATCTTGAAATGGATCATAGCCACAGTGCATAACCTAAACTTTGGTGATGATTTAATACCATTAAAGTAATAATCTGTAATCTGTAACTTAATTTTTCTTATATAGAGATATTTCAGAAGAATAATAATTATTTTATGATGGAATTAAAATATGTTAGCAAGATGGTTCAGCGAGTGAAGGTACTTGCCACACAAGCCTGGCTACCTGGGTTCTAATTCTGGAACCCACATGAAGATGGAAGGAGAGAACCAATACCATACCTATCCTTCAACCTACACACACACACACACACACACACACACACACACACACACACACCATGACATATACACACATGCAATACTAACAAACAAAATTGTAAGTAATTACAGTGTTCATGATTTTTCACATACCATGAATGATAATTTAAAACCTCAGTGTTACATACCTATAGCTTGAACTATTCAGGGAGCTGAAGCGAAAGAGTTATGAGTTCAAGGCCAGCCTGTGCTAACTAAAGAAACCTACCAAAGAATTTAAAAAAAAAAAAGAATACATTTAACCCCTTGAGCATTAATGCTATCAGAAAAACATGTTGCCACCAAAATATTTTGATACTTTTTGGTTTTGTTATGTTGCTGGGGAATAAGGGGACTCTTGAGGACTTTAGCCAGATGCATATGGTAAAGTATTTGTGCCTGAAAAAAAACTGCTAGGAAAATTTTAATACTACCCTATGTAACACAGAAGTATCTTGATTTAGGAAAGTGTGAATCATACATTCATTTTATATAATGCTCACTCAAAATTTAAATTATAGTATTGACTATATTTTTAGGAAAATAGCTACTGTAATCAGAATTTAAAAGTCTTAATCTTAGGTAATTCGGTACAGAACAAGTTACAGTTTTATACAAATATTGTGCATAATAAAGCTAACTGATGTATTCTATGGTATTTATTCTACATGTATCTGCTTAATTGCACTAGTGCAATTTAGCCTTTTGTTCATTGTTACAATATACTGCCAGAAGTGGCAGCAATTACTGTATTTGGTTAATATAACTATGAAAATATGTTTCTCAGGAAAGAAAGCCTTCCAGACTGTATCTCTATATGAAGAAATTATATACCATTACCAGGTGAAGTTGGAAGTAATTTTTCAGTCTCTCTCACAAAATGTACACATTTGGTGATTTAGGAGTGTTGTTGTTTTGGCTATGTTGTTGTGTAGCCTGGAACTCACTCAGCAGACCAGGTTGACCTAGAACTCAGAGATCTGCCTGCCTCTGCCTCTTGAGTGCTGAGATTAAATGTGTGCACCCATATACCTGGCAACATTTTAGAGTTTGTTTTTTTTGTTTTCAGTGATGAAGTAAAATATATTCTTTGTATTTTTTTTCTTTTTTTGGTTTTTTCGAGACAGGGTTTCTCTGCGTAGCTTTGCGCCTTTCCTGGAGCTCACTTGGTAGCCCAGGCTGGCCTCGAACTCACAGAGATCCGCCTGGCTCTGCCTCCCGAGTGCTGGGATTAAAGGCATGCGCCACCACTGCCCGGCCTTCTTTGTATTTTTTAAAAGGCATAAAAAGATCATACATTGGGTCTACTATCTTTAAGAACACATGTAGCTGGTTGTTTGGTTTTTATTTTTTGCATTGTGTTTTGAGACAGGGTCTTGTTAATGTAACCCAGTCTAGCTTCAAATGCTTGAGTTTCCTGACTCATCCTCCCAAATGCTTATGTGTCTTAGTTAGGGTTCCTATTACTGTGAAGAGACACCATGACCACGGCAACTCTTATAAATGAAAACATTTAATTGGGGTAGCTCACTTACAGCTCAGAGGTTCAGTCCATGATCATCATGGTGGGACATGATGGTGAGCAAACAGACATGGTGCTGGAGCCGAGAGTTCTACATCTTAAAGGCAACAGGAAGTGAACTGAGTCACTCTGAGTGTAGCTTGAGCCCAGAAGACCTCAAAGACCACCCCCAAGTGACACACTTCCTCCAACAAGGCCATACCTACTCCAACAAAGTCACACCTCCTAGTAGTGCCACTCCCTTTGGGGGCCATATTCTTTCAAACCACCACAACAGGCCTGTGATGCCATACCAAGACAGCAAAAGTCTTCAATTATTTTACACAATCTGAACAAAAAGGTCATGATAGTCCTTATTACCAAAAAGCTGGACTTAAAGGTGAGTAAAGATGACTGCTGAGGTCATAGAATCTAGTCTTCTCATTTTCCAGTAAGGAAACTAAAGATGAATCTTAGAAATGAGACTTGTTCGTGGTGACCGGATCATGAGCTTCTTTGAATTTTCTTGTGTCAGCAGCAATTGCACACACCACCACCAAGCATCCAACAAATGTGTGCTGGATTTATACTGTGAACAAAGAATGGGAGAGATGTTGTTGTTTATACGTTAGATATGCTTCTAGAACAAGGCACTGTGCAATGAACGTCCCTGCTAAATTTTGTTTGTTAAAGTCGTCACTTCAATGTGGTAGAATGAGGAGGTGTGCCCTGGAGAGGCAATTAAAGAGTCCATAAGAACCGTGTGTGTGTGTGTGTGTGTGTGTGTGTGTGTGTGTGTGTGTGTGTGTGTGTGTGTATTAGGGCCCCACAAGAAGAATTGTGCTATCTTCCACATCCACTACAGACACTTGAAAGACAGCTTTCATTCGGAACCAAATTTCCTTGCTATTTTTTTTTTCTTTTTAAATTTATTTTACTTTATGTGTTTGGAAGATTTACATGTACGTGCACCATGCTTGTGCCTGTTGGATCCCCAGGAACTGGGGTTATGGGTAATAGTGAGCCACAGTGTGGGTGCTGAGAATCTAACACAGGTCTTCTCCGAGAGCAACAAGCATTCCTAACCACTGAGCCATGTCTCCAGTGCCAAGCCTTGCTCTTGTACTTCCTACCCTCTGTGACGGTGAGAAATAATTGTCTGCTATTTAAATGACCCCGGCTGCAGTAGTTTGTTATAGCAGACTGAGCTGGCTGAGGAAGAAAATTTGTGAAAAGAAAAATTTCAAAAGGAAGCTGAAAAAATAATAAGGTGTGGAGTAAGTCGCAAGAAAAAAACTTAAAAAATACTTTATTATGAAATTTCTCTTCAATTCATGAAAGAAGGAAATATAATACCCCCCCCCCGAGCATTCATAGGCCCATAGGAACAATTATCAACATTCTGCCGTCTCATTCCATGTGCTTTCTTACTTAATTTTCTATTTTTATTTGCTTAATGGAATTTAGTTTTAGATTTATTTTACCTTTAATTATGTGTTTGTGTGTTGGGGGAGGTATGTGCACATGAGTGTGGATGTCCAGGAAAAACAGAAGAGAACACCAGAATTCCTGAGCTGGAGTCACAGAGATCTATAAGCCATCCAATGGGTGGTTGCCAGGAACCAAACTTGAGTTCTCTGTAAAAGCAACAAGTGTTCTTAATAGCTAAGCCATCTCTCAGGCCATGTGGAATATTTTTAAAGCAAAATCAAAGCACCATGTTATTTTACCTACAAACATTTCTATAATTATCTCTAAAAGATGAAGATTTTTTTTTAAATAATATACCCACATTAACTTTGTCATACCTCATAAAATTGGGGGGCAAATCTTTAAATATACCAATATCTAGACCCAGAGAAACGTAACTTTACATATACACAAATCAATCAAGTTTCTAAATTACAATATTTCAATAAAGCTAAGAATTCTAAAAAATAAGATAAAATAAAAGATTAAAAAGAAGAAAATCTCAAAACTAAAATTTTCTACCTCATTTTTCCTTCTGTCGCTGTGCAGATGTAAATCTTGGTGCTCAGAGTCCAGAGAATAAAAATAGGCTGTGAATCAAAACCATTAATCATGTCCTGTTATTTTTAGTTATTTGTCTCTTCCTGAGATTTTACTCAGCTTTGGTTCAATATATTTCATCATACTTTTTTCTGGGGGAAAAGTGTTTTTGATCAATTGTGGAAATTTTTAACCAAAAAAAAAAAATCAACCTAAATTTGAAACTGAGTCCCTCCCTTCAATGGGGTGATTACTTCATCCTCAAAAGTCCTATGTCAACTGTCTGTCCTAAAGCTACCTGAGGTGGGCAGACCTCTAATCCCAGCACTTGGGAGGTAGAGGAGTGAGGATTAGAAGTTCAATGTCACCCTCTGTGACACAGAAAGTTTGAGGCCAGCCTGAGTTAGATGAGATTCTGCCTGAGGGGAAAGAAAATTGTCCCAAGTTCAACTATGATTCAAGTATCTTCCATAGAGTTTATATAAAACCCTCTCAAAAAACTCAACACCTAGGAATTTAAAACTTACAAACCATAAATGGCAGGGCAACAGATCATATTGCCTTCCTTATGATAACAAAACATTGATGAAATTAGAGAACTTTAGTGTGTCAACTATTTGCCTTTGGATGGACTTAGTCAAGTATCAGTGCCTTTATTTCCATTTGATTGTTTATAAAGACCCATCTATCCTTAACAGGTGCACAATAATATGTGTTAATCAGGGAGGGTAAGGAGATAGTTCAGTGGACAAGGCACTTCCAGTGCAAACGTGAGGACCAGAGTTCAGATCCCTGGCACCCACATAAAAGCTGACTGAGTATAATGGCCACTTTTAATCCCAGAGTTCACAAATTGAAGAAAAGGAATCCCCCAAACAAGATGGTTAGCTATATTTGCCAAATTAGGGTGATCTGGATTGAATTAAAAAATCCTGCTTCAATACATAAGGCAGAGAACAATTGAGAAAGATACCAAACATTAGCCACGTGCACACAATTGCATGCACACATGCCTATACACATTCATACATGCATACATATACACATTACCACATACACATATACATACAAAAAATAAATATACTTGTTGGTTAGATTTAATGTTGAAACTAAATTTTCCAACAGAATAAATTTTTTTTCAGTTATGCAAAAATGCAATCAACATTCATTAGTCCACATTCTGAAACTGAAGAAGACAAAAACATTTCTTACACATTCTTTTGATCTGTATTTGTTCATTTCCTGCTATTACAAATGTAGACATTTGTATTCAGAATTTGTTAGTCAACTTCCAGTCACTGTGATAAAGTATCTGAAAGAGAGAAAGACAAGTTTGTTTGAGAGATTTCACTCAAACTTTTGGTCTCATAGTAAGCCAACACATTATGGCCAGAGCAGATTTCAGAGATGTCTGCCTTATGGCAGCCAGGAAGAAAGAAAAAAAAGGAAACAAATACAAGAGGGAGGAGGAGCCAGTCCATAGTCTCAATGTCTCTTTCAAGTCATTGGTTTGTCTCCAATAATCCAACCCCCCTTCCACTAGGTCCCACCTCTTAAAGGTTCTGCTACCTACCAATACTACTGCCTACTGGTGACAGAGACTTAACTCCTGTGCCTCCTGTAGCCATATTAGACCCAGCCTACGGAAGGATCATGCTGCAGCTATGTTGGCATGAGTGAAGTCATCTTAATCCTGCATCACCACCATCCTTGCAAGGACACCGGAGAATTGTCTACAGGGAAGGTGAAGCCTAAGCAGTTTCTTTATAGAGAGGTACTTATCAGTGCTGGTTTATGTCAATGAAATCCTGGTTTTCTAGCTGGACAGCCCACTTGGCACACCTCTCTAAACAATTCTATTTCATCTTTTCTTGGCCAGAAACTCAGCAGCCCTAAGTAGGGTTTACACCATCACGTATGCTTCTAACCACAAACCAGAATGCCTACAAACACATTTTTGTCAACCCATGGATTTTTCTACCAGTACCATTTTACTGCTATCAACAGTAGCATGAATAAAAATACTGCTTAACCCTCTCTTTAGGTAGCATTTTGTAGAGGGGTGGGTATGAGCAAATGCATTTATGGTGATATTTTATTTGTACTGAAATGTTATTTTAATTTTATGTTAATAAATAAAGTTGCCCTGGGGTCAGAGCTATTAGAGCCATAGCAAGAGCGTGGTGGTTAGAAGAGCTAGGTAGATTTCTGTGTGTTCAGGGATACAGCCAGTATTGGAGACATACGCCTTTAAGACCTGGAGGGCGGTACTTACAGGCAGTGATGAGGCAGTCATGTGGTTGGGTTTAGAACCAATGAGAAGGCAGAACAGAAAGACTATTTAAACACAGACAAACAGGAAGTAGCTCTCTCTTGGGGAAGTTAGGAGCACTGCAGGAGGTAAGATTTTATCTCTGAGCTCTGACCTCTCGGCTTTCTCTTTTACATTGGCTCTGTGTTTCTTATTTTAAAAAGACGATTGGTTACATCTACATCTGGCGCCCAACGTGGGGCTCGAACCCACGACCCTGGGATTAAGAGTCCCATGCTCTACCGACTTTTTTTCTTTTATTAAAATAGAAAAGGGGAAATATGGTGATATTTTATTTGTACTGAAATGCGATTTTAATTTTATGTTAATAAATAAAGTTGCCATGGGGTCAGAGCTATTAGAGCCATAACAAGAGCGTGATGGTTAAAAGAACTAGGTAGATTTCTATGTGTTCAGGGATACAGCCAGTATTAGAGACATATGCCTTTAAGACCTGGAGGGCGGTACTTACAGGCAGTGATGAGACAGTCATGTGGTTGGGTTTAGAACCAATGAGAAGACAAAACAAAAAGACTATTTAAACACAGACAAACAGGAAATAGCTCTCTCGCGGGGAAGTTAGGAGCACTACAGGAGGTAAGATTTTATCTCTGAGCTCTGACCTCTCGGCTTTCTCTTTTACATTGGCTCTGTGTTTCTTATTTTAATAAGACGATTGGTTACATGTCAGTTGTTGTGCCCTGTTCTTGTATAATATGGATGGCTGGTGACCACTCAAAATAATGCCTTCTAATATTTCTCTCAGAAACATGTGCTAGTTTATGATTTGTTTCTGAGATTGGAGGGATTTTAATCTGAGTATTCCATTGTTGCAACATGCATTCATGTCACTCAGAGTGACAAACTGACAAAAAAAAAAAAAAAAAAAGACCCAGCTTTCCTTAGGTCGTGTTTAGTCCTCTCCTCAGCATCTCTATGATTTTGAGCAATGTTGCCAGTATATTACTTCAAAATGGTTCATGAGACTCACATAAAGGGATTGCTTTTAAATGCCATTCTCATCAACTAAGCAACAAACAAAAACCAGAATTTCCCCAGGTCATTTTTCTGCTGGACAGCACCAAGAATGTGTGAGAATAATTACCCAGGGGGGGCTTGAACAATCTCTACATACGGTAATCCTATATAAATGTTTGACAAATGAGTACATAAATGTGTCGAAACCAGAAATTAACAACTCAATAAGATCTGACCACATCCGAGGTCTGGACCAACTGGAGGCTCACTCAGCTTTGGTCTGTGTTCCCTCACTCCCATTTCCTCCTGAATAACACTTCTCTGCTCAGAAATGGTGGGTATTTTGTTTGTTTGTTTGTTTGTTTTAAAAAAAAACCCACCCTTTGCCTTATTTATTCCTTGGCTTATAAAGGAAGGATTCAGTAATCATAAGCCCTGTCCCCACAGAAATGCCCACCAGAATTCAACAGAATCCTAAAATTATTAAGTAGGAGGCCACTGGCTTAGAAGGCTACAGCACCTTGAATCAACATGGATAGTAACAAGAATGAATGGAATTGTAAGTGTAATCACTTAGAATTCACTCACTAATGCTAACAAGGGACCTTGCCTGTTATCAACTGCAACTAACCACTTCCACTTTAACCAATCAAGTAGTTTTATTCTTTTACTTGCTCCAACAAACTTTATGAACGATTTCCTGTTGTGCCTCCTCTGTGACTCACTGAACTGCTGTGGTCAGGTGTTGCTTGGTTCATGAATCACCGAACACTCAATTCAGCTTGTTAAAAAAAAACTTAATGTGCCTATTTTTTTTAACAAATGTAAGTAAGCAAAAGTAGGTCTACCATACAGCTCATCTACCCCACTTCTCTGTGTACATCCAAATCAAATGGAATCGAAGCAAAGATCCTTGTGCTCCTGTATATCTTGAAGCACTTTCACAGATGCTGAGATATGGAGCCAACCTTGCTGCCCATCAAGGGGCAGATGGATAAAGAACATGACATAATCACACACCCGTAATGTTATTCACCCATAAAGAAGTGTGAAACCCTGTCGTATGCAGCAAAATGGTTGGAACTGATGACGGTATGGTCAGTCAAACAGACACAAAAAGGCGAATACTGCAAGTTCTCTCTCACAGGTTCAAACTAAAAAAAAAAAAAAAAAAAAAAAAAGTCGACCTAGATGTAGAATAGTGATTGCTGAAAGTTGGGGGTGGTTGGTAACATGGATAAACCTGACATGGTGGCATATTCCTATAACTCCAGCATAGTTAGGAGGCTGAGTGGGATTCTGAGTTCAAGGTCATCCTGAGTTACACAATGAGATGCCTTTCTTAAAAGAAGAAATAAGTTGAGGAGCTGCCAGCCCCACCTGAGCCCCACAGGGAGCATCCCTGCTGCCCCACCGCACCTGAACTTTGTAGGGCTGAGGTCTCACCTGCCCAGCCTGCTCTCAACAGTCCAGATCCGGATACCACCCTGAAGGAAGCAGACAAGGACACAGCCCTCTCGGAGCTGAGGTCCCAGCCACAGTTCCCAGGAGACACCATCGCACCTCACGACAGCACAGTTTCAACAACAGTCATGACTCCCTTTCTCTGCCCTGGACCTGAGGGACTTCATTTGGAAGGATGGAGAGAACATTCCTGCCGGAAAAGGATAGTGTTCTTGGCCTTGCTCATGGAGAAGAGCACCTCCTTCCTCAGGCAAGAAGGACTTGGCGTGGTTTTGAGTCACAGAATAACTTAATGACATCATCAGAGATAGCCACGCTGGATGCCATTTTTCAAGAGACCAAAAGGTTTCGTATGAAGATCCATTACCTAGACATAATGAGAGCAGAGTGCCCTGGATGCTGGAGGGAGTGGTCCTGAACGTGCCTGCTCAAGGGACCTGTTGCTACCCCCAGCTCCAGTCTCCCTAGCTTCACCAGCCCCACGTCCTTCCACCGAACCCCTGGACCTGGAGGAACTCAGCTTAAAAAACCACTGGACAAAAGTTACTCTCTAGGTACTCCCAAAGTACAAGAGCCCTGGGGAGCGGAGAGGAGCCCCTTGTTCTCCCAACTTACAGAGGAGGGTTGTCCAGGAGGAAGAAGATGAGGGCACAGGAAGTGGAGCCGGCCAGCTGGGAGGCAGCAGCAGGCGTGAGTACTGTGGCCTCCTGGATGGGCCAGTGACATCACAACCCCAGGAAACAGCTGCCCAAGAGGCCCTCACTGTCCCTTGTCCCCCCGCTGGGAAAAGCCGCCCCCAGCTGTTGTGCTACTCTTCTTACTCTGCCTCTTCCTGGATTGTCCCCGGGTTGTCCATCATCGCTAGCAGTGGCCCCGACTCGCTATCTGATGGTCCGCCGTGTGTGTGTGTGTGTGTGTGTGTGTGTGTGTGTGTGTGTGTGTGTGTGTGTCAGAACCGCGTTTCCCTGTGCCGCACAGCTCACAATTGTATGCGTTCTCTTGAGCCGTTGCATCAATGGAGTACTATCTCCATTTCCCAAACGATGGGAGGTTTTAGACCAGTGGTTCTCAACCTGTGGGTCATGACCTCCTTGGTGTCGCATATCGGATATTTACATTATGATTCATAACAGTAGCAAGGCTACAGTTATGAAATAGCAACAAAAATAAAATTATGGAAGTCACCACCAAAAAAAAGAAGGAGGAGGAGAAGAAGGAGAAGGAGAAGAAGGAGAAAAAGGAGAAGAAGAAGAAGAAGAAGAAGAAGAAGAAGAAGAAGAAGAAGAAGAAGAAGAAGAAGAAGAAGAAGAAGAAGAAGAAGAAGAAGAAGAAGAAGAAGAAGAAGTAGTAATAGCCGGGCAGTGATGGCACACGCCTTTAATCCCAGCACTTGGGAGGCAGAGCCAGGAGGATCTCTGTGGGTTCAAGGCCAGCCTGTCCTACAGAGCGAGATCCAGGATAGGCACCAAAACTACACAGAGAAACCCTGTCTCGAAAAAAAAAAGAAAGAAAGAAAGAAAGAAAGAAAGAAAGAAAGAAAGAAAGAAAGAAAGAAAGAAAGAAAGAAAGAAAGAAAGAAAGAAAAAGAAAGAAGGAAGGAAGGAAGGAAAGAAAGGAAGGAAGGAAGAATAGAAGACAGGATAATGAGTACACTAGTTAGAAGGATCAGGTTCTGGTATTACACAACACAGACAGATGCCTTAAAATTAGAACACAAACAAGTTTCTTCCTTTCTTAAATTCCTTTGACTGCTCCAGTTACCTTTGAATGAAGAAAAAAAAATTTTCAGAGTTTAGTTTTGTCTCCCACCCATCTTTAGAATTTCCTCTGGCAAGACTTTCCATTTTGCAGTCTGACTGGACCTTAAAGCCAAATTATGCAAACACAAAACAAAATAGCTTATGCAGAATGGTATTGATGGAGTTTCTGTGGAATAAAGACAACTGGAGGACACTGGCTCCCCTTGCTTCTCTCCACCCTGACTGCAGCACTCACACTCCTCTGAGTAGTGATCAGCAGCACAGGCTCCTCAGAGCTGCTTCTGTGTCTAAGCAAACCGTACTCTACCTTCCAGCTACATAAACACTGCAAGCAACAATCATATCTCCAGCAGCCAGCACAGTACCTAACATACAGTCCAACGTCAATGAATACCTAGCAGAAGTGCCCTAAGTACTAATAAACTTGGTACTCGATTTTACATGTGCTATCAACACAATTTATTAATGATACATAGTCTACACAATATCCAGATACATCCTACCCATAGACTCCTCTGACTCCTGGGATGAAATGGGACTCTTTCTGACACTGACACCAAGGAGAGCGGAAGAGAAGAGATGCCACCGGTGGACCAAAGACAGAATACTTCCCTAATGGCTTCCGTCTCAAGTCACATTGCATTTAATTTAATATTCTAAAACCACAAGGCGAAATGAGCAGGCAAGCAAAAGCATATATGAAGTTATCTTTGGGGCTTTTGGTTTTCGAAGGCATATGTTAGAGCTGACAGGGGTAAGCTTTTTTTGGTCAGGTTGCTAAAGGCAATGAACTATTGTTTCAGCTACTTTTCTAGGTCATTCTGTTCCAAGTAGCAAGGGAAGTCTGCTAGGCAATAGGTGGTACAAACAATGTTTCAAGTGAATCACTAAATAAATCAATAAGTCACTAAGTGATAATTGGTCTTTTCTACCTTATTCTACTTCAGTAACACATATTCAATTGGTCCGGTGTTTTAGGATCTGGTTTTTTAATATCTTTGAAGTTTCCTTCTTTTGTCCTTCCCCCTCACTTCTCTTTCATGATCAAAACCACAAAGCTACTAATTAAACTACTTTGAAATCTTCAAATATGCCTGGCTTTAGGGAGTCTCTCCACATGATGTTCCCTGTGTCTGGAGCATTCTTCACCCTCTCTAAATTTTTTTTTTTTTACAGTCATCCATTTGTGTGTGTGTGTGTGTGTAGGGTCAGTGGACATGGCACGGCATGTGAGTGGAGGTCAGAGGACATCCTTCAGGAGTTAGTTCTCTCTTTCTTCCATGAGGATTTCTGGGATTAAATCAAGGATCTTTACCTACTAAGTCATCTTGCTGGCCCTCTTTACGTGTCTCTATATACAAACCAGCTGCCTCCCTTTTGTCCAAACATGGTCCCACTACACCTTGCTAGATTTTCATGTACACACACACACACACACACACACACACACACACACACACTTCTAAAGAGAACTCACATAACTTTTAGACATAGTTGCTTGTAATTTTTTTTACTTTACTCCGCTCCCCATCCGACCTAACTATAAACTCCCTGAAAGAACTCCTTTTTATGTCTTCCATCATCAGAATAAATATCTAGTGCATCATAGCTTCCTCATCTTAAATCGACTATCCCTGATATATCTGTTACAATGATAGAAAGCTGGCTAACATATTTTAACAGTAGTCATGGACTCTCAGGGTAAAGAAAGAGTGTGATATCATCAACAGGACCAGAGCTCCACGTAATGGTTAAGCTTTATTGTCCACTTGACTAAATTTAGAATCACCTGGCAAACACATTTCTAGGCAGGTCTGTGAGGGTGTTCTCCCTTCCTGAACATGGACAGCACATCCCATGTAGGCAAGCGCTCTACCACTGAGCTAAATCCCCAACCCTATAGATGATTTTTATAACAGCAATGATGATTGGTTAGATCTATGATTTAATTGGACTTTCTGGATGAGCCTAAAAGATACAGGTGGTTTAGACAGTTAGTGAAGATGATTATGGAATTGGTTTAGATTATTCTGCCCATTGCTCCAATATGAGATACAAAAAAGGCAAAAATAAGCTAGAAGTCACCTTCCCCTTTGGTAAATATGAGATTTGTAGTGGATGGAAAACAAGAACGAGGAAGTTTCAAGCATCACAGACCCATGAATTCTGCCTTGTGAAAAAATAGGCTGATGACTAAAGAGAACAATTATGTCCCTACACCCAAGGTTAGACCTGAGTTCCTTGGTCATGTAACTTACAGGCCCCGGTATGCACCTTGAAAAAACAAAGTTGTGAGAGGAAATTAAATGACCCTATTGTGTGTAAAAGAAAATAGATGGTGAACTGACCACACATTTAAAATTTATCTCGAGTAGAATTAAGAACAGAAATCTGCGGCACTAAAACCACAAACAGCTGGCTGAAATATACTTGGCTTGCTTAAAACTTGGTTAATCAATTATAAAAGAGTCATTGCTTTGGGGTGAAGATGTTATGGTGGGAAAATTAATACAAAGAAAAATGTTTAACCACTTGTGGGATTCTAAGGAAAACATGTAACTGGTGATCTTAATGTGATTTCGTCTTATGTAAAGACGAAATTTAATTTGCTTTTGGAAAACACATAACTTATGGTTGTGAGGTAATCTTTCCTTTCGTAGAAACTTTTGTCTTAGGAGGTATTAAAGAGTAAGAGAAAAATAAGAGATGGAGAAAGAAATAATAAGAAGGGAAGATGTAGAAGAAAAACATCAGGAAAACCATCAGGAAAAAAATAGAAGGGAGACAACTGGAAACAAGAAAAAGGAAAACCACTGGGTAAAAACAGAGCAGAGAAAGAACAGGGTCAGAAGAGCAGCCAACAGAGAGAAAATATGATGGAGAACTAAGCTTTGGCCCTCAGATTAAGTTTCCGTGTGTGTCTGTTCCAGTTGCTCACCTAGTCCACATCTCCTCTCCAGTTTCTCTGATCTGGGGGTGGGGGACTGGGCCCCTCAGCAACAAGGGAGTGTAGCCCTTAACACGCTGAACCAAAATAACTCTTCCTTCCTTGAGTTTCTTCATCCTAGGTATTCTGCCAGACTGTAAAAAAAAAAAAAAAAAAAAACTGCCTAGTACACCCATCCCAGAAAGCATGTGAGGAGGAGAGGCCCTCCTGGAGTAATGAGGACTCAGGCAGAGGATGTGTGAAATTGGACCTGGGTTCAAGCACCAGCTCTGACACTAGTATGATTTGCTAGAGGTAAATTATTTCATCTCTGAGCCTCAGTTTTATAATTTGTACTACGAAGCGGTGTATCAAATGTGTGCACAGGTTTCACACCGTGCTGGCCACCGGTGGGTATTCAGAACTTGGCAGCTGTAACAAAGTAGCAGGAATTAATAGAGGAATAACAACCCAGACCAAAGCACAGAGGCAGTATGTGTAGCTGCTGTCTTGGGCAGCTGGGGCCTACCTTCTCCGCTCTCTGCAGCCTGGCTTACCCCTGGATGATAGGCCCTCTCTCTGCCAGACACAGCTCTCTGCCTGTGATCTTTGAGCATATTTTTGGGCAGACACCAAAAATCAAGGGGAGCTTTTTGTGAGGCTTGAGGCTGAAGTTCCTGTCTCCAGTCTACTGTAGGCATCAGGGGTGGGACAATTGTCTTGCTTTGCCCTGGACCAAGGGGTTTCCTGGGTCATAAGACCCTCTGCACTAAAACCAGACTGGTTCCATGAAAAACAGGATGGCTGGTCACTTTGCCAGCATCCTTTCAGGTTGGGTAGGTGTCATAGTCAAATATGCATTAATGTATAGCACTATTTTATTCGTCACTATAATGACTGAGATTTCCAAATTAAAAGTTTCACACAGGGGCCAGTGTGATGGCTCCATGGGCCAAAGCACTTGCCTTGTAAGCCTGACAACCTGTATGTGGTCCCCAGAACCACAATGGAAGAACACTGACTCCTGACTTCTTCATATGTGCTATGACACGTGATCTTCCAGACTCTAAGGGTGCCTGTATGGATGCAATGCACACACACAATAAGGAAATTTTTTTTAAGTTTTATATAAGCAATACTGAATACTGGAATGAACAGTTACAGTTGAGTGTAATTTACCCAGGGTATTAGATATTTACAAAGCGTTTTAATGCTTTTAGTCACTAATCCCATTTTCTCTTCTTTCTACCAAGACTGTGTGCCGTGTGAAGTTAACAGTGGCTCTGTACTGAGTATTGAACTAATTCCCATTTGAAGCAATTATCTCAATGAGACTCTAATCAACTCAAAGAAGTATTTCTGAAATAACCATTTAATTAGCCCCAGCAGAAATAAGAATGGAGAATATAAAGACACTAATAAACAAGAACGGAGCTAGGCATGGGCTGTAGACTTGTAGCACAGGAAATTCCCTCTTCCACAAAGATGTTGCTCAAAATGTCTGGTTACCATGGAGCAAGAAAAGATTTGAAACTGGGTAGCTTCACTTGCGTACTGCATGTACAATAGGTTGGGCAGGAAACAAATAAAGGGTCCTTCAGCTTTGAAAAATGCTGGACCCAGCAGTCAGGCTGGTAATTTCAGAAATAATTGAGTGTCGTGAGTACATTTGTCAGCATTACCTCAAGTCTCTATTTTCCGGCCTAAAAATATTTTGAAAGCATTTTTCCCGTCTCTCCAATTACCACCACCTATATTCCTTTTCTGCATCTGCTCCACCTGAACCACGTCTTTGTGATCTCCCCTTCAGATCTCAATCTTACATCATGACTCACTTCCTGGCTCAGGCCAACTCACTTAAGAATGCTTGAGGCAAACTGTGAACCAAGTCATCTCCATCTTCTCTCTCTCTCTTCTTCCTCCCCGCCTTCCTCCTCCAGCCCAGGGTGACTAAACGTCCCAGATAATGTTCTTTGCTCACTAACAGCAGTACAGCCTCTTGACTTGGTACTCACCACTCTTAAGAACTTAGTTAGCTTCTCTCAGCTAAGAAGATGTTAGGAAAATTTTGAGTGAAGAGTAAATCACAATTCAGAATTTATTGACACATGATATGACAAATGAATACTTTCAACCAAAATGTATCTTTTATTCAATTAAAAAAGTTTTTTGCTATTAATAATTAATTGGCAAATAAAAATATTATCTCACTTTATATATAATGTAAACATATATATGTGCATTGTAATACTTCAATCAAAACTTATGAGTTGGCAAAAGGCTATTTCTTTTTCAATTTTATCTTGTGCGTGCGTGAGTGCACAAGTGTGCCACATGTATTCAAGGCACTGTCAATCCAGAAGACGGCTAGGAGCTCACACCAAAGGGTGTGAATCACCTGATGTGAGTGCTAAAAACCTAACATGGGTTCACTAGAGGAGAAGCAGGAACCCATGAGCCTTCTCTCCAGTCCTAAGGGAGGTTCCTGGAAGCAATGGCAATATTGTTCTTGTCTTCATTTGCAAACTTGTAACATCTGCAGTCATTAATGAAGTTACATTTTCATATAGTGTCTGGATGTCATGTCTTTACTTATATCCAGTTTATCATGTTTCCCAGTTTTATTAAGTCAGAGACATCCTGGATTTAATTGTTTAAAGCTGAGTCTAGCCCAAGCTGACCTTCCACTTAATACCCTCCTGTCTCACCTTCTAACTTTCCATGGGCTTCCAGTGTCATCATTTTATTAATTCATTTCTTTATTTGCTTGTTTGTTTGTTTGTTTGTTTGTTTGAGTCTGTGTTTCACTATATAACCCTAGCAGGCCTCCAACTTGCTACCATTAACCTGGCTTTGTAGTCACAAAGATCCACCTGCCTCTGCCTCCAGGGTGCTGGGACTAAAGGGGCACCCCACCACTCCCCTCCTGACTGATTCTTTTATTTGTAACCTACTGCGTCATACATTTTTAGTGCCTCTAGCTTTCTAGAATCAGTCAAAGATTAACTAAACATTTAATTAATTAATTAGTTAATCTTTGGGGGGGGCGGGTTTCAAGACAAGTTTTCTCTGTGTAGTTTTGGTGCATGTCCTGGATCTCGCTCTGTAGACCAGGCTGGCCTCGAACTCACAGAGATCTGCCTGGCTCTACCTCCAGTGTGCTGGGATTAAAGGTTTGTGCCACCACAGCCAGCTAAGTAAACACTTTATAAATAAGGCTGAACAATTATAAATGAAATAGATCATATTGTTTGGGGAGTCAATTCATTTTCAATTAAAAACTAGTTTGCTTAATTTCATACCAGCAATTGAAAATCCGGTGTTGTCAGGCGGTGGCAGTGCATGCCTTTAATCCCAGCACTCGGGAGGCAGAGTCAGGCAGATCTCTGTGAGTTCGAGGTCAGCTGGGCCTACAGGACAGCCAAGACTGTTAGACAGAGAACCCTGTCTCGAAAAACCAGCACTACCAAAACAAAGTTTTTCACATATATACACATGAAAACAAAAAAACCTTTGCTTCTTCTCTTTCTTCTTCTTCTCCACACACGTGTCTCTCCACAGGCCTGAGCACTCGTCTGTCTCTTTCATCTTAATAAAACTCTTGTTAGTGGAAAAAAAAACTTTTCTTTTTGGTATGTGTACATGACAAACATACATACGTATGTGGTAAGTGCACCTGTATGTATGGGTACAGGTGCACGTGTGTGCCATTCATGTCGAGGTCTGAGATTGACATCAGAGTCCTCCTTCTTTGCTCTCCACCTTATTTGTTCAGGGAGGGTCTCTCAATTGAACCCAGAGCACACAGATGGCAGCTTGTCCTGGGAACTCATGTATGTTTTTCTCAGTGTTGAAAATTACAGATGGCTGCCATACCTACTTGACATTTCTATGGGGGTCTCGGGGTTCAAACAGGTGCTTTTTCCACCGAGTGAGTGATCAGGTCAATGCAAAAAGTGTTTATAAAGTAGTATTTTCTAAAAACACTTTTATTACATTGTATGTCATTATTGTGTAGTGTTTCTGCCATTTGCATGCATGGAGAGATGATAACATGTGGAAACTGGTTCTCCATCATGGGTCTTAGGGATTAAACTCAGTGTGGAGACCCACAAAGGTTTCCTAGTGAGATATGAGCTTGCTTTACCCAGTAGAGCTGCATTTAAGGATTGTTTGACCACACGTGTGGTTACTAGGTGATTGGAGAGGGTCTGCACTTGGCTGTGCTGGGGGGCGGTCTTTTACTCCACCCCTTGGCATTCTTATAACTAGCCCTTTAGAAGAGACAGGAGGGGCCGGTAGATGAGGATCCAGGCCCTCCTGAGGCTATTCTGTGTTTTTATCTGTTTCTCTCCCCTCTATTCTTATATCTAACTCTTATATCCCTCACTCCTCAAGAGTACTCTGTCATAAAATGTGGGAGCTGGTCTCCCAGCTGGTTCCCCACAACTTAGGTCATCAAGCTTGGTGGCAAGCATCTTTTTTTTTTCTTTCAATTTTTTCTTAAAGATTTATTTAATGCATATGAGTGTTTTTGCCTACATGTATGTCTGTGCACCAGTTGTGTACATGGTACCTGAGGAGACCAGAAGAGGGTGTTTGATCCCCTAGAACTGGAGATGCTTGTGACCCACCATGTGGTTGCTGAGACTTGAACCCTGGTCCTCTGGATCAGCAGCCATTGTTCTTAACCACTGAGCCATCTTTCCAACTCTCAAAGGGTAATCTTGACTGCAGCAACATCAGATGCCAGAGTATCATTTTTGTGTTACTTTCTCATCCTCTGATTCCCACAGCGTGGTACAAAGAGGGACCACAACACAAAGAGCATAGAGTATGGAGAATTCAAAGACTGTCTAAAGGATCTTTCATCTCTCTGCCTCTTATACATGCGTGTGTGTGTGTGTGTGTGTGTGTGTGTGTGTGTGTGTGTGTGTAGATGATGTTGTCTTCTAAGGCTGTTTATTGTACAAACAACTTTAAAATAAAATCATCCAGATCAAAGGTTCTGTTCACAGGTTAGAGGACAGATGAGTGACTTCATGGAGAATTGTCTTCCCACATAACCTTGGAATATCACGAAACTCCAAGAATGTGGCTGGACCTGACTGAGTGCAGAGCCAAAAGATGGCAGGAATTTGGAAATTCTTAACTCTAGATTAATTATTTGATTTGTTGTTTTTTTTTCAATGCTTACTGGATGATTTTATGCTCAAAGCAGAATGTGACAAACATGAAAGAAATGTAAGCATGGCCTAGAGAGATGGCTCGGAGGCTAAAAACACTTGCTGCTCTTGTAGAGCACTCCAGTTCAGTTCCAGCATCTATAGGGTGGTGGCTCACAACTGTCTGTAACTCCAGTGCCAAGGGATCTGAGGTGGCAAGCATCTTATTGAGTCATCTCTCCTGCACGGAAAGTAGTATTTGACTTTGGACATTAAAATAATGCATGGCGATTTTAGTCAGATTCTCCCCTGCTCACCACCACCAAAAGAGATGGGAACTAAGGAAAAGAAGCCTGCTCTCTGAGAATTAAACTTTAAGACTGCACGCAATGAGTAAGAGCAGAAATGAGTAAACTCACCTTTAAAGCACAAACTGACCTGACTCCACTGTGATTTGATTTTTATTGAGAGAACATTGCTAAGAGGTAGCTATGGAAACAGAGGAAGGAACACACAGGGGCACTTCAGGCCTGGTGGCCATGCAAGTGCTGTCAAGGAGAAAAGAAGCCTAAATCAAGAGCAAGGAGGATGTCCCTGCTATATTGGCAATCAATGTGGAAATTTACAACCACTAGAAACTCAATATATATTTCAACCTTTGGAACAAAATCATCCTCTTGTGGAACTAGATAAATCAAGAAATGGCCTTACATATAACTACTTATTCTGAATCTATGCCCACCAACCATCTTCTGACAACAGCTTTGGTTTCTCAAGACAGGGTTTCTCTATGGAACAGTCCTAGTTGTCCCAGAACTAGCTCTGTAGACCACCAGGCGGACCTCAAACTCATAGAGATTCACCTGCCTCTGTCTCCAGAGTGCTGGGATTAAAAGTGTGGGCCACCATGTCTAATTTCAGCTTTTGTTTCTTTTCTATTTTCTTGGTTTTTTTGTTTGTTTGTTTGTTTGTTTGTTTTTTTCCGAGACAGGGTTTCTCTGTGTAGCTTTGAGCCTTTCCTGGGACTCACTTGGTAGTCCAGGCTGGCCTCGAACTCACAGAGATCCACCTGGCTCTGCCTCCCGAGTGCTGGGATTAAAGGCGTGCACCAACACTGCCCGGCTCAGCTTTTGTTTCTTAAGTAAGTTTAGCTACATAGGAAATGCTCTAGCTAGCTGGGAGTAGTGACCCATGACATTAATCTCAACCCTGGGGGAGGGGGACAGAAGCAGGTGGATCTCTGTGAGTTTGAGGCCAACCTGGTCTACATAGTGAGGTCTAAATAGTGTTCTAGGACAGACAGAGTTACATAGTGAGACCCAGTCATGGAAGAAAACAAAAAGAAGAAAGAAAGAAATGCACTACCTCTGCAAATATGAGCACTGATGTATACACGTTACAGCATGTGATGGCTATTCTGGAGTGTCAACTTGACTACTATTTGGAATTAACTAAAACCCAAAAATGTGGGGCACACCTATGAGAGATTTTTTTTTTTTTTTTTTTTTTTTTGCTTAATTTGAAGTGGGAAGATCCACTTCTAGTCTGCATCTTTGAGCTGGGATCATACACCTTTATTCCAGGTATTTTAAGGTAGGAAGACCCACCTCCAACTGGACCATGCCTTCTGCTAGAAGCCCATATAAAGACATGGACAAAGGAAAGCAAGCAAAGCTCTTTGCTTGTTCTTGCCTCACTAGCAAGTCCACTCCTTCTCTGGCATAAAAGCCTACTTTGAGATTTCAGGATATATGGGAAGACCAGCAGAGACTCCAGTGAAGTGTGATCATCCAAAGCCATCGTTGGATTAGCTGGACCATAGTGTGTAAGTCATTTTAATAAATCCCCTTTTTATATAGACACATATAGAGATTGATTCCATAAATTGTTACTCTAGAGAACCCTGACATGGCTCTTAGAAACTCATGAATATTCTGTTTGTACATGTCAGTCTCATAACCTGGGCAAATATCAATGCGGCTGATTGTTGGAGGTGTTCTACATTGCTCAAGAAAGGTATTTTAGTACCAGGATACTAAAGACCAGATTCTAATGGATTGTGGGAAAATCACCAAGGTACTTTCTTGGCCTCTCTCTGGCTTGTTATATCAATCAGCCAATATGTCCCATTTTAAATGACCATTAAAGGGGCTGGGGGCTATAGTTTAGTTGGATTGGCACTTGCTTAACATCTGGAAGGCTCTGGGTTCAAGCCCCAACAATGCAAAACAGTCTAAAACAAATGATCACAAATGTCAATTGGGAGGAAGTTGCTTGTGGCTTACTGCTTTGTGGTTTTATTTAACCTTCTAACACTGTGGTGTCATCCCATGAACACATACCAATTACTAGCAGAGAGTTTTACTTAGACCAGGAGAAGTTGGCAAAAAAAAAAAAAAAATCTTTGAATTTATTATACATTATAGATACTTCATCACACATTCATGAATTATTTTCTTTCTTTTGGGAAAGAAAGATCAAACCCAGGGCCTTGTACACGTGAGGCAAGATCCTACATGGCTTGGCCCCCAGATACAATATAATTTTCCTTCCTCACTTAGCATTCTTTCTTGTCTCTATGTCACACTTCTCTAGGAAACATCTGCAGGAGTGACTGACTCTTGACTGTTAGTTTTCTCTGCTAGTTGGTCCAAGAGATAAACACTGCCAGAAAAAAAAATCACTAAAGTAAACAGTGCCTAATTTACACCCATAATTACAAATGCCAAAAGTGGTCTCAGCAAAGCACACCAGTCCTTTTGTGCCTCACGCTTGGATTACTTTTTTTTCACGCTGAGGTAACTTCAGCCTGCTCGAAGTGCCACACCGTGCCCTCTCACTTTGTCCCCTACTTCACCGAGACGAGTCTAGCAAAGCGCTGGTTGTCAATCTACATGCTCATCCGTCAGTTGGGTCGATGCACGGAGACAAACCAAGTTGTATTCCAGACGCCTCAAGACTTCCGGAATCGTCCCAGGTGGAGGAAGGAGAGCTTTTGTCTCTCCGCGATCGTTCCGGTTGATGGAACTCCCTCCTTCCAGGAGGAGGCAGCGTTACCCTCGGCCGCAGTCGAGCTGCCACGGAGGCGTCACGTGACCCCGCAGCCTCATTTCCCCACCCCCTCCCCTGCCGCCCCCCCCCCACCGAGGGCGGGCTTGCGGAGATTTTTCTGTACGTGCGCGACGTCATGACGTAACACGTAGGGGCTGGCTAGCCGCCATCTTGCTTCTTTTTCCTCGCTTGCTCTCACCCTCTCAGGAGGTAGCGAAAGTGCTTTGGCGGTTTGTACGGCTGCGGCTCGGGCTTCCCGGACCGGGCGGCCTTGCGGACGATCCCTCGAGGCTCCCTCCCCACCCCCTGATCCGTACCTGGCGAGCCCCGTGGGAAGCGCGCAGAACTCGGTCTTTTTCACCCTGGCGGGTAAGGAGAGCCAGGGCGTCCGGGCGGTGAGGAGGCCCGATGGAGGAGGGCGAGCGCGGGGCGCGGGAGGAGGAGGCCTGGGGGCCCGCGGCGCCTCCGCCTGGGGCTCCCGGCATCGCGGCGTCCGCGGGGCTCCGGCGCGGGCCCCGCCGCCCATGTGCGCGCCGTGTGCTGCGGCGGAGCCGGCCCTGCGGCGGCCGAGGCACCTTCTGCCCGCGGGCCCGCGCGCGCCCTTCCTCCGCGGCGTGGAGGGATGGGGGCCCGGGCGGCTGCTTCCGAGGGCCCCCGCCGCCCGTGGACGCTGCTCCCGGGGTGATGCTGGCGTCTGCAGCGAGCAGTGTGGTGTGGGGCCCAGGGCGATCCTAGAGGCTCCGCGGGGGACCCAGGACCGACCCCACTTCCGCTAGGAACATGCTGAACAACTTCTTGGGAGGATCTGGGTAGTCCTTCCTCCCGCTAGGCCGCTCCAGCTCCGCATCTGCGGGAATGCAAACGGCTCGGCTGCTGCCTGTGCTTCCGAGAGAGCGTTTAGTACCGCTGGTTGCTAGGGCAAAGGCCCCGTTTAAGAGTGCAGAAAAGAGCCTGGGAATCAGTGAGGACTCCCGTTTGGTTTTACACATATGAAGCCCTCCAGTCCCTTTAAAGATGTATATTTGCTTCTTTAAAGAGATGTATATTTGTTTAAAGTTCGTCCAAGATCTTTGGGGTGGGGGTGTCTAACTTGCCTGCTAATTCCTAGCTGTTAAAACTACCCGGATTTCCGCATTGACTGGTCTTGAGCCTGGGTTCATAAATTCATGCCCCGGTAAGATACTTGGAATTGTAGGCGACTCTGTTAGGATTTCTCGTTTGGAACGCACCAGAAGAACTGGAGGATGCTTGATTAAGTGCGTGGTAGTCAATTCCTGTAAATAGAAGTGATAGGTAGGGGAGTATTAGGCGACCACCATGTCAAACCCCCAGCATTTTTAAAAAGTAGATTTAAGCTTCTATGTTGGTCATTAAGATGCTGCCTTGGCTGGAGCCATTTTTAGGTGTGTGTCACAGATGCACTGCAGCATCTTTTCTGGCTTTCCCCAAATACATTGATTCTCCGGAAATTAGAAATGGATTGACTTTGTATATAGTAAAAATAGTTGTTATTTGCTTTTCTGGAATGGATTTTTCCAAATAAGTTGTTGGTGTGGTTTTTGTTTTTTTGGAGGAGAGGTTGGCGGGGTCTGTAGGTGTGTGATGAGCATAGAATGCCGACTCTTCTCCCTTCATGACTTAACTAACCTCTATGTACTAATCACAAAAACTTCATATACATTATCCTTTATTCCTTCCAATCTGTGAGGAAGGTGCTCTTTTACTTGTTTTACAGACAAGGACATGATCTTTGAGAGACTGAAGTAATAGATGAAGGTCACACAAATATTTAGTGGTACTGTAGTCAAAGCTGTATTTTCAAAACCCAAAGGGGATGCTGTGAACTGTCAGGGTGCCCATTAGTTCTTCTACTTTTATAATCCTTGCTGAAGTGAGGTACATTATTAACTGGTAGTTTTTCTTAAGCTTGCCTTCAGTGTTGAACATTGTTACATATGAAGGTTAAAGTGTTGCCAGGTGTTAACTGTGGGTTTTATCTGTTTGTGGATAGGAAGACAGTGATGGGCTTGAGGCCAGTCTAGGCTTTGTAGTAAGACCAGGTGAATGCTGAAAGGGACTGTTAGACCATTCCTTCATTTATAAACTAAAGATGATAATAGCAGCACCTCTCAGGCTTGCTGTAGAATTAAAGACTGCGTAAAGGATTTAATACTATGGTTACTGCATGGTTTTTAAAAAAAGGACAGCTAAAAATGGAGGGAGAACAGTGGAGTACTGGTAGAAAGATTTATAAATAAATAAATAGATAGATAGATAGATAGATAGATAGATAGATAGATAGATAGATAGAACTTTTCCAAGCAGGATAATCTGTGTTCTCAGAATAACCCAAGTCTTTGGTTACTTAAGTAGTTTTCTTTTTCCAGTTCTACTTCTCTTTATATTTACATACCAGGCTTTAATTCATAAAGATTCCTCCTTTGTGCTCTATATAGTAAATAACCCTGGGATCAGTTCTAGCTCAGAACAAAGTGCAGAATTTCTTAAATGTTTTTGAAGATAATACCGTGCCCCTGAGTCTGTGTAGTGCCCTCTTCCCACACTTTAAGTTGTAGGTTAGCTGGGTGACATCTTTCTATGCAATTTATGACATACTGGTATCTATATAGTTCATCATTGGTAAAATTGCAAAATAAATCAATTGCATGTTTACAAAACTATATTCTCTCTCAATCCCCCCCCGCCCAGTCTCTCTCTGTCTCTTGCTCTCTCGATGGGCTCTTTATGTAGCTTTGGCTGTCCTGGAACTCACTGTGTAGACCAGGCTGGCCTCGAACTCATAGAACTCAGAGAGCCTCCCAAGTTCTAGGATCAAAGGCATGTGCTACCAGTGCTTAGCAGAGAACTGTATTCTTACAGTGAAAGCAGCCCTGAAGTTTATATCTAAGTTCTGACGGCCAGGAGGAGGTGGTGCACGCCTTTAATCCCAGCACTAGGGAGGCAGAGCCAGGCGGATCTCTGTGAGTTCCAGGACAGGCACCAAAACTACACAGAGAAACCCTGTCTCAAAAAAACAAAAAAAAACAAAAAAAAAAAGAGGAAAGTTCTGACTAAGACGTTTTGACTTCAATAATAAAGCAACACTTGTCTATTGCCTTGTGAGTGGAGTTAACACAATGAATACTTATCTCAATCTCAGTCGGTGTTGCTAGGAAGTCTGAGTTAGTGTTATTTTCCTGAGTCATAGTCCTAGCATCTTTGTGGATCAAGTATTCTTTAGAGTCACTTTTGTGTTGTGTTTTCTGTCTAAAGCTAACTATAAATTTGTCTTTGTGCCACATATTTCTCATTTTGTTCTAGAGATTAACGGGAGGCCAGCCATGTTTAGGGGCCTATATCTGCACCTATGTGCTGGCAGAGTCAATCAGTTTGAGTGCTATTACTGAGGTTCAGCAGGCAACTTCTGTCTCATTGGCAGGCATATGTGGAGAAAGCTGTTACTGATAGTGTGTTGGATTCCCCTGTAGTAGCACTGCTGGATGCTGAATGTTAAAGGAAGGTACAGCCAGCATTTATAGAGAGCATCACTAGTATTCTTAAAAACTGCTTCCTATTTCCCTGATAGTCTGTTTTTCTCTACTAGGCTTTTTCCATGCTTCTATCATCTACCTTGTATGGTAGTTGGCATATATAGTTTATCATGCATTATTTTCCATTCTTATACACCTACCTCATATAGTGGTTGGCATAGTTTCTTTTTACATTATTGAGTAAGGGTTAGAAATACCAAATAATAGATCCATGCCAGAGTATACTTAATAATACTCATTGTGAGATTGATTTGCATCAAAATATTCTTGTTTTGTTTGTTTGAGACTAGCTCTAACTGGCCTAGAACTCACTGTAGACCAAGCAGGCCTTGAATTTACAGATTGGCCTACCTCTTCTTCCCCGGTACTGGGATTAAAAGGCTTATGGTCCCACAGCTTAATCTTCAGTTTTATTCAATTATTAAAGAACCTTTTCACTTTGGCAGATCTGCTGAATCAGGGGAATGTGGCTTTGTTTCTTACTACCAAGATACTTAGTCTTAAGATTAATACTAAAAGTTACCATGAGGTGTGGTGGTATATACAATTAATCCCAGCACTTGGGAGGTAGATGCTGTCTGAGTTCAAGGCCAGCTTGATTTATTTAGCAGTTCCAGGTTACCCAGGGCTACATAAATAAGGTGGGTGGAGGTTACCATAGAACTGGAGAGAGCTATTTGTATGGCATTAATGAAGGCCTAGGTTTAGTTC
Organism: Peromyscus maniculatus bairdii; assembly: GCF_049852395.1. NCBI lineage: Eukaryota > Metazoa > Chordata > Mammalia > Rodentia > Cricetidae > Peromyscus > Peromyscus maniculatus. The sequence goes on along the minus strand of NC_134862.1, from coordinate 71,870,520 downwards.
CCAGTACTGCCCTTCACACCACCAAAGTTCCCTTATAATCATTGGATTCATACCTGAAGATGAAAACAAAGGCATGTGAGAAGGTGCAGGAAATTAGGTGAAGAAAAGCTACTCACAGAAAAAGATAGCATGGATCAAGTGTCTGGTTGATTACGGTAAAGGAAGACATGATGGCTAGAAGATTAAAAAAAAATTGTGGGGTATGAGAGGTGACTCGTTGGGTCAGAGTGTTTGCTGTGAAAACAAGAGAATCTGGGTTCAGATCTCCAGCACTCATCCACACTAGGCATTACTTCACGCCTGTATCCCCAGCAGTTGGGTGTGGTGGTGGTAGTAAGCTTCAGGTTCAGTGAGAGACTGTAAATGGAGAGTCTTAGAAGACCGGCATGATCTAGCCTTCTAGACCATGCACATGCACACAAATACGAATAATTGTAATTTTTGTTTACTTTCTTTTTTTCTGAGTTTTGCTCCATAGCTCAGGGCATGGCCTCAAACTCCTACCTCAGCCCTCCCTGGTGCCAAAATTGCAGGCATTAGCTATCCAGCTTGGATGGGGTTTTGTGTGAGGCAGAGGCTTGTAATGTAGCTAAACTGGCCTTTAATTCATATCCTTCTGCCTCAGCTTTTCAAGTACTATGTATGGTTCAGGTGTGTTCCAGAGTTATGGTTAGTTAGTTAGTTGATTGTTCTCAGTGCTGGGAAAGAGTCTTGCACATGCTTAACTATTCTACCACTAAGCTATATCCTCATCCCTGTAACTTTTTAATATTTGTTAAGGACTTTGTACCCAGCTCTAGGCTAAAAATTTTGCACTCGCCCCTGGGGGTTGGGGGGGGGGCTTTAAATCTATACTACAGTAAACCTTAGAAGTGGATTCTTCTCTCTGCATTATAACTCTAGAAAACATTTTTTAAAGCTGATTGAGTATGGTTACCTAGCTAGTAAGTAGTAGTAAGGATTTTAATCATTGACCCAGAGGAGCCTGAGTGGTAACTCAGTCCCGGTGGCTGATATTTCCTGAACTGAAGTCATTCACCAGGTTTTGGCTTTGTCTTCAACCCATCTGTTGTTAATACGTAAGTTTATTGCCCCACCCCCACCTCCAACCACGTCTCTGCTTTAAATTTGCCACCCTCTACTTCAGCCTTCAGAGTACTGGGATTACAGGTATGTACTACACTCAGTTCAGTTTTAATTTACTATCTTTTAAATAAGTGAATTTAAAATTAAAATGTAAATTTTTTTAGACCATCTGATATATTTTAAAATAAACATGTATACTCTTAAATTCTGACTTGTGGACCACCAGCCTGTCCTTCTACCCTTTGGAAAATAACTGCTATAAAAAATGATTGCTGGGTAAAATAAGCAACAGTTGCAGATAATGAAGGCCAGAAGTGATTAAAAAACTACAGTGGAATGGATTGATTAAACAGGAAATGGCAACATTACAGAAAAGAATACAAAGTAGTCCTAGTGCATACTTGACAACCACCACCTCCATGAACTTAGATAAAATTGACATTCTGATGTCTAAGACCTTACAGCAAGAGTGATGGAGTGAAGCTACTACAGGAATTGGGCCAGAAGGAATAATACAAATATAAGCTTACTAGAGTTAGATGTAACAAATTCAGAAAAACATGTGGTAAACAGCCTTGTTTTTGGATTTAGGTGAGATACCCTTGGTGACCCTAAAAAAATTAGGTCAAGTACTGGGGATAGGTTAAAAGGCAGAGTGGTGGGAAAAAGTAATGAGACCTTGATTTTCATGCGTCTGAAACTTAGAACTGTAAGTTTTAGAACTTAGGTTTAGTTCTTTTCAGTTTGTATCAGCTGTCAAGTTCAGGTCCAGTCATTTGATCTTAAAAAGAGAACATTAAATGTGTTTTCTGTATCTTTTGAACTTAATATTCTATGGTACCATATGTCGTGAGTTGTGTCCTTGTTTTATTTGTTTTGGGGATTTTTGAGACAGTCTCTCTATGTACTCTTGGCTGTCCTGGAACTCACTGTTGACCAGGCTAGCCTCAGTCTCACAGAGATCTACCTGCCTCCTGTGTGCTGGGATCAAAGGTGTACACCACCATGCCTGGCTTTAGCCATATTTAAAGCACAAATAAAAGAGGAGATAGGTGTTACTCTAGTCAGGATAGACACTCTAATCAGGCCATTCTCTGAGTTTAAGGCCAACTTGGTCTACATAGAGTGTTTCAGGCCAGCCAAGGCAATATTGTAAGACCCTGTCAAATAAGGTTCTAAATTTTGAGTCTGAAGGAAAGAGTGATGTATCTTCCTTCCTCTTTCCAGATGGTAATTTAATAAGTGCAAGGTTGTTGTTTATGATTATATGGTCAGTGCATTGCACAAAGATACTAGCCTGAAGATGGCAACAAGAACTTAAGTATAGCCCATGTTCTACTAGTGGAGTTATGTGCTCTTAAAGACATCAGCTTCTCTCCAAGAACTGTAGTTATTCCCAGAAGGATATATTTTCTATTTGCTCAAAGACTTTGTGGAGGCCAGTGGGTACCTCTGCAAGGCTTCTTAGGGAAGCTGACTAGATACACATTTAAAACATCAGAAACAGGCTGGAAAGCGAGATCAGTAGCTAAGAGCACTTGTCCTCTTAAAAGGAACCAAGGTTGGTTCTCAGAACCCACATGGTGGCTCACAACCATCTGTAACTCCAGTTCCATTTTTAATATACTTTAAAGATGGGTATTATAACTTATTAATATTTTTAATATGAGTGAAAAATGGTATATTAAATACCACATCAAATTTCAGAGGTAAGAAAGTGTTTTAAGAGTCCTAATTTAATAACAATTTAGTCCTCAAAACATTTTGTTTTGATTTTTCAAAATATGGCTATTGGTGGTCTGTAATTCAAGAAGCTACTTTTAGAATTAAGTTGAAATTTTTTAGATCTAAATTGAAGCACAATATGGGAGGTATAGAATTTCTGTTGAAAGTTATAGTAGTGGATACAAATTTTAGTTTAAAAGTGGGGAAAGAAAGCGGAATGTAGTTCTTCACGCCTGCAATGCCAGCACTCAGATAGTGAGTCAGGAAGATTGTGACTAGTTTCAGGCCAGCCTGGACTATCTAGCAAGTTACTGTCTTTGTCTGAAACCAAAAAATAAAAGAGCATTAATAGATGGAGGCTTTGGAAAGAGGTGTGAGGTTTGGTTATATTGCTGTATGAGTTTTATTATTTTTTTAATTAAATAAAGTTGGACTTTTTGTTCTAATACTGGGATTTGTATATTATCTACCACAACTAGGATCAAATTGTAGAAAGACAAAACATCTCCCAATAAGCAGGAAGACTTCTGACATTTTGAAGACAAAAGTGTTATATAATGTTTATGACAAACTTGAACTTGGAAAAAATGAAATTAGAAAGTGTAAGGGAGGGATACACTCCCTTCAGTGTTTGAAGACCCTGGTATTGGAAGAGTTAGTAACATAACTTAGATGTTACGTTTAAAATTCCATCCCCACCGGGCGGTGGTGGCACATGCCTTTAATCCCAGCACTCGGGAGGCAGAGCCAGGCAGATCTCTGTGAGTTCGAGGCCAGCCTGGGCTACCAAGCGAGCTCCAGGAAAGGCGCAAAGCTACACAGAGAAACCCTGTCTCGAAAAACCAAAAAAAAAAAAAAAAATTCCATCCCCTATTGTAACCCTTTGGTTATGTGAGAGATTGATAAGAAGGGTGAGCATTTGAGAAAGAATACTCTTCCCCATAGCTTATAACATTCTGGCCCTCCCAGAAAATAAGATTGGCTTTAAAACTATGAAATCATTCTTATATATAAAGAGTAGTTTAAAATCCTGTAGGTTTTCAGTAAGGATGCCCTGATAATCATTTGAAATAAATAGTAAATGTAAGATGTAGAGGTAACCAATCGTATTATTAAAATAAGAAACACAGAGCCAAGGTAAAAGAGAAAAGCCGAGAGGTCAGAGCTCAGAGATAAAATCTTACCTCCTGCAGTGCTCCTAGCTTCCCCGAGAGAGGGAGGTACTTCCTGTGTCCCTGTTTAAATAATCTTTCTGTTCTGCCTTCTCATTGGTTGTAAACCCAACCACATGACTGCCTCATCACTGCCTGTAAGTACCGCCCTCCAGGTCTTAAAGGCGTATGTCTCCAATACTGGCTGTATCCCTGAACACACAGAAATCTACCTAGCTCTTCTAACCACCACACTCTTACTATGGCTCTAATAGCTCTGACCCCAGGGCAACTTTATTTATTAACATAAAATTAAAATAACATTTCAGTACAAATAAAATATCACCACATTTCCCCTTTTCTATTTTAATAAAAAGAAAAAAGGCAAAAGGTTATAACTAACAAAAGAAAAACTATATACAAAAGTACAATAACTATATACAATATATACAAGTAACAAATACCTAAACGCTGTCTAGTCCATTTGTATTTGACAAATCAGAGAAAATAATTCCCTTATCTATCCTATTTTAGTAAATCCAAAATGTATCTAATTCACTTTCTATCCTAATTAATCTTCAACTATAACTAACTAATCTTCAACTCCCTCAGAGACCCAAGAAGGAAATAATATTAGCTAACAAAAATAAAAACAGGAAGTGCACAAAAGCAACTTCCAAAAAATTTTTTGAGTTGACAGAAACAGCCAGCTGCCTGGACAGTCACCTGAGGTTTCTCCACAGTGTTGGGGCATCATCTTCAGCCTATAGGCTTATGGTATCTGACAGACTCATTTGTGAAGTAGGTTGTACACAAGGTCAACAGTTCAACCTCACATTGGTGAGAGCAGTCCATGTACCAGAAACACCTGAATTCCACTAGTGTCATATCATGATTCAGGATTTTAAATTCTGGAAATTGTTGATGGTTTTTGAATTCAGCTGTCCATTCTTCTTGGCTGTGTATATATGGCTTCATCTCAGCATCCCCTTCTTCTCCACATCCCTCTATTAAATGCCAGTCTACTATTGAGAGGCGTGAGCTTTCAGTTGCTGTTCCATTGCACAACAGAAGCCATCGGCCCACTGCCTGTTCAGCTGCCTTCAAAGAAAAGGACACTGTACCTTTTCCAGATTGTGAAGGCCACTTCAGGGATGGTGCCATATTGTCCTGGCCTCAGAAGATGCCTTCTGATAAAGCCATAACCATACTTGTTTTGGCAGGAATCGGTAGTCCTTTGTTTCGTGTTCTGTCTGTCCATTTTGTCCTGTTGATTTGAGGATACTTTGTTGTCCAGTGGCTAACTTTTGCCACAATGAAAATTAACTCCATATGCAGTTTCTTCAATGCCCATATTTTCTCTGAAGTAGATTGGTACTGCCAGGAGCTGACATGTCTCAAAAAAGAAAAATTTCTAAGTTATTAAAACATTTTAAATGCCATATTCTGTAGATCTCTGAAGGGTTTGAAGATGACCTGTCTAAAATACATCTGCTCAATTTTTAAAACATATCTAATATGACTACAATTTCTATTGTAATGTCTAACTACTAACTTTCATTTCTTTATATCCTAATAGTTGGTAATAATGTAAAGTATTTAAAACTAGTAATTGTCTTTTTCTTTTCTTTTCTTTTTTTTTTTTAAACAAAAACCTTAAATCTAATCTCCTTTGCTTAGCCTTTTTCCTAACCCTTGACAACTTGTAACCTACCCCCCTAAATAATGAAAATTATCCCAGACCCAAAACCCATTAAAAGAACCAAAAAAAAAAACCACCCGCCCCACACCACCTCTTTGGGAATGTGGGCGTCATTCTTAAAATTGCTTCCTGCTGGGTATGGGCGAAGTTATCTTTATCCTGAAAGAAAAATTTTAGGTTAATTGTCAAATTCTAGGAAAGGTAACTATATCCTTCATTATTATCCAGTCCATGTGTATTGCCAAAGTTCAGGGTTTATCTCAAGTCCTTATTTAAGTAGTCTTTGAGACTGGATCATCTCAGCTAGTCATCTCAAAATTGTTCTGAGCACCTTGTAGTTCAAAGCTGATCTGTAGATGATGTTTGTCAGTTTAGTGATATTATTATTGTCCACGTGGAATTGTTGTTGTTGTTGTTGTTGTTGTTGTTGTTGTGGTTGTTGTTGTGGTTGTTGTTGTGGGGCCCCATCTTCTTTCCGGAGACTTCAGTTGATGTTAGGCCTGGCCGTGATTTCCTGCAGAAAACTGATAAGAGACTCGAACACAAAGACATATATATGCAGCTAACTGAAGCCTTTTTTCTAGAATTAGTTAGTACTCTATATGACCATTCATATCTTAACAAAGTTTAAAATGTATATATATATTAATCTTGTAAATTTTGATATAAAATTTATACTTTAAGAAAAGTTTAAAGAATCAGAATAGAATCAAAGAGTTGAGATTAGTAATAGAATAGTCCCTTAATTAATTTGGCTTTTGTCCTGTCCCATAGCAGAAAATGGCTCTTTTATTCTGTCATGATACAGGGAGTTTGTATTTTCATTTTAACAACATGCTTGAGTTTAAAGAAGGAGAGAGCCATTCTCCAACTCCAAAGTCAGCTTTAAATTTTAATTGAACTGGGACTATTAGAAGACCAATAGTGTTAAATCTTTAGAGAAAAGCAGAAACAAACATTTAAGAAGACATAAAATTTTTTAGATAATATATACCCATATGCCATATACTCCAATATACTCTGTTTCCTGGGATAGATGATTTGTCCCTTTTCTTCAGTTGTCTCATTTGTCTTGTGTTCTTCAGATTCCTTAACCTTCATTCTCCTAAAAGACAAAAACAAACCTTCCCCCAAGACTAATTTTGGGGATGTTCCTTTTTGGCAAGTTATTATCTGATTAAATGAAAAGACATGTGTTACAGGTACTAGTTAGTTTAAATTGGATGTTCATGCTGGTTGATGAACTATCACCTCCTCTAATTAAGAGGTTTCTCTTGTTCAAATCGAACCTTTATCAAGTTTGATGGTACCCACAGCTTATCTTCTCCTATAGAAACAAAAGCAAAACCTCGTCCCCAACGTAATACATACCCTGGCTTCCATTCTGAGGTCAGCACATCCTTAAAGTATATAGGCTGATTTAATTCTGTAGTTTTTTCTATTACCCAATGTCTCTCTGCAGCTGTTGTTCCTTTCTCATTGGCATTCAGAAAATTCAAAGTTAATAGAGCATTATGCAGTCTATTTCTGGGGGTTTTTGTTACTCCTTTCTGTTTATTTAGCATATCCTTTAGAGTTCTGTTTGACCTTTCTATAACTGCTTGACCTGTAGGATTATGTGGAATACCTGTAATATGCTTTATATTGTAATAAGCAAAAAACTGTTTCATTTTAACAGAGACATATGATGGAGCATTGTCAGTTTTGATTTGTGCAGGTATACCCATAATGGCCATAACTTCTAGCAAATGAGTGATTACAGAATCAGCTTTTTCAGAACTCAAAGCAGTTGCCCATTGAAATCCTGAATAAGTATCGATAGTGTGGTGTACATATTTCAGTTTTCCAAATTCTGCAAAGTGAAACACGTCCATCTGCCAGATTTCATTTCTCTGAGTACCCTTTGGGTTACATCCTGCTGGTAATGGCGTTTGATTATAGAAGGAACAAGTAGGACATTTCTTTACTATTTCTTTGGCTTGTTGCCAGGTTATGGAAAAATCCTTTTTTAAACCTTTACTATTGACATGATGTTTTTTATGAAATTCTGAGGCCTCCAGCACATTTCCTATCAATAATTTATCAATCTCATCATTGCCTTGTGCTAGAGGGCCTGGCAGACCAGTATGAGATCGGATGTGAGTTATATATAAAGGATGACTCCTTTTCCTGATTGTATCTTGTAATTGAATAAATAGTGAAGTTAATTCTGAAGCATCAGGGATAAATTCTGCAGTCTCAATATGTAATACCACTCTTTCAGCATACTGAGAGTCAGTTACTATGTTGAGAGGTTCTGAAAAATCCATTAATACCAACAGAATAGCATACAATTCTGATTTTTGCACTGAATTATAAGGACTTTGTACCACTTTACTTAAATTTTCTGATTTGGAACCTGCCTTTCCTTGTTTGTTGGCATCTGTATAAAATGTACGAACTCCAGATATGGGTTTTTGCCGTACAATTCGAGGCAAGATCCAATCAGCTCTCTTTATAAAATCAATTCTGTTGCTTTTGGGATATTTGCTGTTAATTTCTCCCAAAAAATTACTGCAAGCTCTTTGCCAAGGTTCACTTTCTGTCCATAATTTTTCAATGTCCTCCTTAGTTAAAGGTACGACAATTTCTGCTGGGTCTATTCCTGCTAATTGACGAAGTCTCAATTTTCCTTTCCAAATCAAGTCAGAGATTTTTTCCCCATAAGTTTTTAATTTTTTATTTGGTTTATTTGGTAAAAATATCCATTCCAATATGATATCTTCCCTCTGCATTAATATTCCAGTAGGGGAATGCCTAGAAGGTAAAATAACCAAAATGCAATCCAGCTTTGGATCAATACGATCCACGTGCCCTTCATGTACTTTCTTTTCTACCAAGGCCAATTCTTTCTCAGCTTCAGGTGATAATTCTCTTGGACTATTTAAGTCCTTGTCACCTTCTAAGGTTTTGAACAAATTAGTCAGTTCATCATTTTTTACCCCAACAATAGTTCGTAGATGAGAAATATCTCCAAATAATCTTTGAAAGTCATTAAGAGTCTGTAGTCTATCTCTCCTAATTTGCACCTTTTGGGGTCTAATTTTTTGTAGCTCTATTTTATATCCTAAATAATTAATAGAATCTCCTCTTTGTATTTTTTCAGGAGCAATTTGTAATCCCCAGCGAGGCAAAATTTTCTTTACTTCTTCAAACATTCTTTCTAAAGTATCTGCATTTGAGTCAGCTAGTAAAATATCATCCATATAATGATAAATTATAGATTTAGGAAATTTTTTACGTATCACTTCCAATGGCTGTTGTACAAAATATTGACACAGAGTTGGGCTATTTAACATTCCCTGTGGGAGGACCCTCCATTGAAATCTTTTAACCGGTTGAGAATTATTATAAGTAGGCACTGTGAAAGCAAATCTTTCTCTGTCTTTTTCTTGTAAGGGTATTGAAAAGAAACAGTCTTTTAAATCAATAACTATGAGAGGCCATCCTTTTGGTAACAGAGTAGGCAAAGGAATTCCAGATTGTAGAGAGCCCATCGGCTGAATTACTTTGTTAATTGCTCTAAGGTCTGTTACCATTCTCCATTTACCAGATTTCTTTTTAATAACAAATACAGGAGAATTCCAAGGGCTGGTTGACTGTTCAATATGCTGAGCATTTAGCTGTTCTTCTACCAGCTCTTCTAAAGCCTGGAGTTTCTCTGTTGTTAAAGGCCATTGCTGAACCCATACAGGCTTGTCTGTTAACCATTTTAAAGGTAGAGCTGTTGGTATTTTTGGAAGATTATCAGTTGTTGTGCCCTGTTCCTGTATAATATGGATGGCTGGTGACCACTCAAAATAATGCCTTCTAATATTTCTCTCAGAAACATGTGTTAGTTTATGATTTGTTTCTGAGATTGGAGGGATTTTAATCTGAGTATTCCATTGTTGCAACAAGTCTCGACCCCACAGGTTCATAGCTATGTTAGCGACATATGGTTTTAATTTTCCTCTCTGTCCTTCTGGACCTATACATTCCAGCCATCTTGCACTCTGTTTCACTCCAGATAATGTCCCAATTCCTAACAGTTGAACGTTTACCTCCTGAAGAGGCCAAGCTGGATGCCAAAATTCTGGTGCAATTATGGTAATGTCCGCACCTGTGTCTACCAGACCAGACAACAAAACACCATTTATTTTTATCGTTAATTTTGGTCTCTGTTCATTAATAGAAGTTTGCCAAAAAATTTTCTTTATGTTTTCTCCTGAATTTTCTATTCTCTCTTTTTCATCATCCTGACCAGCATGATTTATTCCAATAGTCATTTGGTTATTTAATCGCTCAGAGCAGGGATTTCCTCTACAGCTGCAGGAAAGGTTTGAACTGGTTTTGCTATGGGGGCCTGCATGAGGCCCCTCCGGGAGTTTCCCGAAAACTGAGGCAAAGGATTACCCTGTCTGTCCTTTGTTGATCTACATTCGTTGGTCCAGTGTTTTCCCTTACCACACCTTCTGCATACTCCAGAAGGAAGGGGCATTCTGTTGCCATTGTTCCTTGAAGAAACATTGCTTCTAGGATTGACCTGTTTACAGTCCCTTTTAAAATGTCCTTGCTTTCCACACCCAAAACATCTAACACTCCTCAAACCTTTTGAAATTACTTCTCCTACCCACGTATCATGCTCATCAACCTCAACATTAATTGTTTCTCTAATCCAATCTTCCAAAGGTGCAGATCTTGCCCTTAACGGCCTGATTATTCTTTTGCATGCTGCATTCGCATTCTCAAATGCCAAAGCTTCAATTATTGCCTTACTAGCTTCTGATCCTGAGACCATTCTGTTTACTGCTGAAGCCAGTCTTTCTAAAAAATCTGTGAAAGATTCTTTAGGGCCTTGCATAACCTTTGTGAATGACTCATGTTTTTTTCCTGGTTCATCAACTCTGTCCCATGCATTCAAGGCTGCCATTCGACATAAAATTACGGTTTGAACATCATATAAACATTGTGTTTGTATTGAAGCATATTGGCCTTCTCCAATAAGCTGATCCTGACAAACTTGTATTCCTTTATCCCTCCATTGTGTTTCTACGTTTCTAGCTTCCTCCTTAAACCAAGTCAGAAATTGAATTCTCTGGCTGGGTTCCAGAACAGCTTGTGCAAGGTCCCGCCAGTCCTGTGGTATAATCCTATTATATGTTGACCAAGAGTTTAACATTTGCTTTACATATGGGGAATGCATGCCATAAGATACTATTGCCTCCTTAAACCTTTTAAAATCCATCAGTTCAATTGGAGCCCAGATATTTTGTGTAGCCATTTGATCAGGCATCTGCTGTACGGTTACAGGATAAATTAAGGATGACTGTGTGAAAACAGGCTTTCTTTCTGTAACCTTATGATCCAAACTTGAACCAACTTCACTGTTAAAATTAACAGGTTTTTCTAAAGCTGTTATCCTGGCACTTAAATCGACTATCTTTTTAAATAGTAAAATGAGAATAAGCATGGTGATTAACTGCATAATTCCCATAATACTAATCTTTTCATATAGTTGTTCCATTGTCAGACTGCCTAAAATTTCAAACAAAACCCAATTTTCTTCCAATGTACACAGGAAACCCATTTTTTTTAAATGTGGAAAAAATTTGTCTTTTAAATAGTTTCTTTTATGACTTACCAAATCTGCGTAGAACAGTAGAAATCCGAGCGAATTTCAAAAAAGCCACCTAGAGTCCTAGGTGTAAATCCAGAGAGAGAGAGAGAGAGAGAGAGAGAGAGAGAGAGAGAGAGAGAGAGAGAGAGAGAAACAGAGAGACAGAGAGAAAGCAAGAGAGAAAGCGAAAGTGAAAGCGAAGGGGTAGCCGGCTAAAGCTTAAAGCCAGCCACTTGTTCCCTCTGAGCCGAGTCAAGGCTTGGCTTTACAGCCAGGGGCCCTGTTTAGCAGGGCAGGCCTGAGCTGTTTGTAGCACTGGCTTTAAGCAAGCAGCTCACAGTCCAGCCTGAGTCCAAGCAGACCTGGGCCGGGACTAGGGAGCCGGCTGCTCCGGCTAGGGAGCCGGCCCCAAGCAGTTTTTAATGGATTCTTGTCACGTTGGGCACCAGATGTAGAGGTAACCAATCGTATTATTAAAATAAGAAACACAGAGCCAAGGTAAAAGAGAAAAGCCGAGAGGTCAGAGCTCAGAGATAAAATCTTACCTCCTGCAGTGCTCCTAGCTTCCCCGAGAGAGGGAGGTACTTCCTGTGTCCCTGTTTAAATAATCTTTCTGTTCTGCCTTCTCATTGGTTGTAAACCCAACCACATGACTGCCTCATCACTGCCTGTAAGTACCGCCCTCCAGGTCTTAAAGGCGTATGTCTCCAATACTGGCTGTATCCCTGAACACACAGAAATCTACCTAGCTCTTCTAACCACCACACTCTTACTATGGCTCTAATAGCTCTGACCCCAGGGCAACTTTATTTATTAACATAAAATTAAAATAACATTTCAGTACAAATAAAATATCACCACATTTCCCCTTTTCTATTTTAATAAAAAGAAAAAAGGCAAAAGGTTATAACTAACAAAAGAAAAACTATATACAAAAGTACAATAACTATATACAATATATACAAGTAACAAATACCTAAACGATGTCTAGTCCATTTGTATTTGACAAATCAGAGAAAATAATTCCCTTATGTGTTACAGGTACTAGTTAGTTTAAATTGGATGTTCATGCTGGTTGATGAACTATCACCTCCTCTAATTAAGAGGTTTCTCTTGTTCAAATCGAACCTTTATCAAGTTTGATGGTACCCACAGCTTATCTTCTCCTATAGAAACAAAAGCAAAACCTCGTCCCCAACGTAATAGTAAGAGCTTCTTACTTAGAACAGGGCTTCTTTGTGTGTGTATGTGCGTGTGTGTATGTATGTGTGTGTGTGAGTGTGTGTGTGTGTGTGTGTGTGTGTGTGTGTGTGTGTTGGCATATGTGGAAGCCAACATTAGATGTTTTCCTCAAAGCTGTTTACCTACTGAGATCATCTCTCACTGAGCTTGTAGCTCACTGTTTGACTAGCCAACAAATCCCAGGGATCCCTGTCTCCGCAGCACTGGGATTACAGGTGCAAACAGCTTCTCCACCTACACCCACACCCCCAATGCATCCTGCTCCTCATATTCTCATCCATGTTTGCAAAGTCCATATTTTACCACTCAGCCATATATCGCTTCAGCTACTAGGACAGGGCTTAACCTTTTCACTTACAACTTCTTTTGTCAGTGTCCCTGCTATATAAAATATACAAGTCAAACATTTAGTAATATCATTAACCTATTTTAAAATAATTCTTTTGGCATTTTACCTTTTAAAGATAAAAACTTTATACTAGTGATAGCTTGCTCATTGCATAAGTAATTAAACTTTAAGTATTTGATTTGCAGGATGTAAAGATCTTCATTTCTCAGAGGTTGACTGGTATAGTGCTAAAAATGACATTTTGCATAAATTAATAAACAAATATCAGAAGTATGTGAAGGAACATCTTAAAAATTTGTAGTAATTGAATTCTAAACTGGAATGAGCTTGTGCAATTTTAAAACCAAGCAGTAAAGCATAATACAATCAACAGGTAAACTAATTTGATACGTGCTGAGGAATATTTGATAGGAAAATAGTTTTCCATAATTAAACCATTATGTTTCTATATAAACAGAAAGCTATGTACAGTAAAACACTGGAATTATCATAGCACACAGCCTTCACCAATTTTAATCAAGGTGTTAGAGTCAGCATCCGGCTCATGGCATGAGGGTATACACAGCGAAGTTGCCCAAACAACATGGTTGAGCACTGACAGAAGCACTTTGGATTCATTGTAGAATTACAAATTCAGAAGCTTTTTACTGTTATCAAATTTTCTGTCATGACCCACATAAGAAGCTGACTCTTTCAGCATTTGTTAGTACAAAAGATTTGCTAGCTAGATTGTTTTTCTAATTGTAAAGCTTGTTCTCTGTCCCAGAAACATAATTCCTTTATTTCCATTTTATTTTTGGTTTTGTTTGTTTGAGGCGTAGTCTCATCCAAGCTGGGCTTGAACTTCTGATGTTCCTGCCTCCATCTCCCAAGTGCTGGGATTATAGGTATACAGCAATGTTGTTTACAAATATGACCTGACTACCAGTCTCATTCTGAAAATGAAATGATAAGTTTTGATATTTTAGAGGCCTTCAACATATTGTGGTACTCTTATCCTTGCTATTATAGAAACAAATGTAATTTAAAACCAGTTGATGCTTCCTACACAAAGAAATGAACACTTGAGATGGAAGATATGACAGTTGCTCTGATCTGATCAGTACATATTATGTGTATTAAACATATAACAGATTAAGTGAGTTGAGATATCATTATATGTGGTGATATTTTTGTTGTACTCTAATAAAACTTGCCTAAAGATCAGAGAACAGAACAAGCCACTAGATTAAGCATAGAGGCCAGGCTGTGGTGGCAACACACCTTTAATCCTAGCACTCTCTAGGCAGAGAACTTTCTGGATCTCTGAGTTCAAAGCCACCCTGGATTACATGAGACTGATTCAGTCTAGGAGAAAACTAGAGCTAGGCAGTAGTGGCCCATATCTTTAATCACAATTCTTGGTTGTCACATGCCTTTAATCCCAGCACTAGGAAGGAAGTGAAAGAGCTGGGCGGAAAAAGGTATATAAGGTGTAAGGAGACAGGAACTAAGTAATTTACACAGTGTTCAGAAGGATTATTCCACACCACCCAGTGGGTGCAGATAACTCTCTCCCCTGTTCAAAGCAAAACCCATAAATGCCCAAGTCATCCTATATAAATGATTGGTACATGTCTGTAGTCATAACACTTGGGAAGTAGAAAACAGAATGATCAGGTAGTCAGGGATGTCATTTACATAGTGTGAAGTTGAGATCAACTTAATTACCTTTTGAGACCCAGTCTCAAAATAAGTAAAATAGCATGATATTCACATCTAATCAATGCACATGGTTATAGCAGGTCTTTCTTTGGATCGCCAGCTCCCAAATAATGACACAGAGCTTGGCCTTAGCTTAGACTTCTTTCTAGCTAGCTCTTAAAACATCTACATTCTGTCACATGGCTCATTACCTCTCTTCCATACTGTTCTTTTGATTCCCTCTGCCTTTCAGATTCCCTCTCTCCCTCTCTCTCTCTCCCTTTCTCTCTTCCCCCCCCTCCCCCCAAATCTCGCCTATTCTCTTGCCTACCTGTTGGCCATGCAGCTCCTTATTAAACCAACCAGAAGATGCCTTGCTTGACAGAGACACATGTTCACAGTGTACAAAGATTATCCCACAACACATAGTTATATATGTCTATAGACTATAAGTCACCTCGAGATTACTTATTATACCTAAACAATGTAAATGTTACTTGTTTATGGGTTTTCTTATAAGTTTATAGTTTCTTGAAGTTTTTCCTATCCACAATGGTTTGTGGGTTCTGTACTTAGTAATGATCCCATTCTTGTTTTGGTTTTTTGGGTTTTGGTTTTGTTTTTTTTTTTTTAAGATTTCTTTATGTTTACATACCCTAGAAGAGGGCACCAGATCTCATTACAGATGGTTGTGAGCCACCATGTCGTTGCTGGGAATTGAACTCAAGACCTCTAGAAGAACAGACAGTGCTCTTAACCTCTGAGCCATCTCTCCAGACTGGTTTTTCAATTTTTTGTTTTGTTTTGTTTTTTCCAGAGCTGAGGATCGAACCCAGGGCCTTGCGCTTGCTAGGCAAGCGCTCTACCACTGAGCTAACTCCCCAGCCTTAAATATCTTTTTTTTTTTTTTTTTTTTCCGAGACAGGGTTTCTCTGTGTAGCTTTGTGCCTTTCCTGGAACTCACTTGGTAGTTCAGGCTGGCCTGAACTCACAGAGATCACTGCCCTGATCCCATTCTTTTTTTTTTTTTTTTTTTTTTTTTTTGGTTTTTCGAGACAGGGTTTCTCTGTGTAGTTTTGCGCCTTTCCTGGAGCTCACTTGGTAGCCCAGGCTGGCCTCGAACTCACAGCGATCCGCCTGGCTCTGCCTCCCGAGTGCTGGGATTAAAGGCGTGCGCCACCACCGCCCGGCCTGATCCCATTCTTAAAAGTGATTTTTCACTAGGCAGTAGTGGTGCACGCCTTTAATCCCAGCACTTGGGAGGCAAAGCCAGGCGGATCTCTGTGAGTTCGAGGCCAACCTGGGCTACAGAGTGAGATCCAGGAAAGGCGCAAAGCTACACAGAGAAACCCTGTCTCAAAAAACAAAAAAACAGAAAAAAAAGTGATTTTTTTTTTTTCTTTTTTCTGCTTCCAATATTGTAGCTGGAGTTTTCCTGTGTCCACCCAGCTCCTGCAGCCACTCAGACCCAAGTAAATACAGAGACTTATATTACTTATAAACTGTATGACCGTGGCAGGCTTCTTGCTAGCTAGATCTTACATCTTAAATTAACCCACTTCTATAAATCAGTACCTTGCTACGTGGCTCATGGCTTACGGGTATCATCTATACACCTTGCTTCTCATGGTGGTGGCTGGCAGTGTCTCCTGACTCAGCCTTCCACTTCCCACAGTTCTCTTCCCTGCTTGTCCCACCAATACTATACTTCCTGCCTGGCTACTGACCAATCAGCCTTTTATTTATCAACCAAATCAGAGCAACACATTCACAGCATACAGAACTGTATCCACAGCACCCTTTTTTTTTTTTTAAAGGAAGGTTTTAACTTTAACATAGTAAAATTACATATAAAAAAACAATTATCAAGAAAAAATTATAGTTATAATATCTAGTCTATATGGCAAAATTAAAGAAAATATCCTATCCTATATTTGTGAGTCTAAGGTCTCATATGCAATTTATCTTTTATCATGTATTTAAGAAGTATTGTTAAGCCTGGTTCTTAGAGTAATGTCTCAAAAACACAGAAGATGGGGAAAATAAATAACTTTTTAGAAAATTTAAATTTCATGAATACTGACTACCTTGAACCTAGGATGGCTTGGCTTAGGCCTGGTAAGTGTTTGGTCATTTTAAATTGGACAATTGATTTAAAATTGGAGTAATAAAATACTGTGTTCTAGACTTAATACATCATTCCTCCCTGAACTTAGTATAACCTAGTAGATGGCTTAAACAACAGAAATGTATTTCTCAAAGTTATGGAGACTAGAAGTTCAAGCTAAAGTTGTTAGCATGGTTTGTTTTAGTGAGGACTGTCTTCTCTGTTTGCACATGACTCCTTTTTATTGTACTCTCAGGTCAGAGAATGAACTCTGTCGTCTCCTTATATAAAGGGTCGATCTAGTCATGACTTAATGCCATCATCTAAGCCTAATAACCTCTCAAAACTATGTCTCTAAATAGCATCACCTCTGGGTTAGGGCTTTGTCATTTTCTGGTTACACAAATTCCTCTTATAATCTGTGGTACTTTTTATGTTATTGCAACTTGAAAATTTCTAAACAGGTGAGTGTATTTATTGGAGGCATCACTTATTGCTTGTAATGATTTATCTTTGGCATTTTATATTGTATTGAATTATGAGGAAGGAAACATCAGCTATATCGAATCTCTTTAACTTTAAATAACATGCTAATTATTTTTAAAAAATTATCTCCTTAATGAAAGTTGTCATTATCTTGGGCACTTTTTTGAGAATCATCTGAATTAATGCCTTAGTCCAGAACATTTAAAAATAGTACAGAAAATTCTCATATTTCCTCATCCAGGTATCCAGTTACTATTTTACCTTATTTCCTTTGTCCTCTGGGTTCACCTCTGCACACACTGACACATTTTCTGTGTTTGCTTTTTTTTTGGTTTTTCAAGCCAGGGTTCCTCTGTGTAGTTTTGGTGTCTGTCCTGGCTCTTGTGATGTAGACCAGGCTGGCCTTGAACTCACAAAGATCCGCCTGGCTCTGCCTCCCGATTGCTGGGGTTAAAGGCGTGCGCCTCTGCCGCCGCCGCCCCTGTGTTTGTTTTTTAGTGTCTAGGTCGAAACACTGTAGTATCTGCAAACCTAAAATTAAAATCGTACTCTTAGGTCAATAATTTTCTGAGACCAGTTCTTGAACTTGTTTTGGTAAAGGAACAAAAAGCCAGTTAGTGAGTTTGATTCTTGGGACATGCTCAGTATTGTTACTTACAGAGGTTTTCATGACTATTGCTGACCAGTCCCCTTTTTCTTCGCCCTTATTTATTCTGCTTTTGTCTGTTAGCTCTGTTGTAACATACCCAAGACAGAAATTTGTCCCAGTTGTAGTATTTGCTTTCAAAATGCAACTTAAACACTGTGTCCTCACTTGAAGTAGGGGTAGAAAGACACAAGAAGCCCACTAGTTAGCTTCCTTCCTTTTTCCCATTTGCTTTTCAGACCTTTGGCAACCTCAGATTTCTAAGCTCTATCTCTGCTTAGTGGATGAGGACACTATATTTCCTGGTCATGGTTTTTCTGTGGTATATGATAGACACTGAGTAAATAGTTGTAAGAGTGAGTAGGGGTTAAACATTTTGAACTTGAAGCTCTGTCTAGAAACATACATGATGTTTTAGTATATCAGCAATTAAAAATTGAATCAAACATTGTAGTTTGAAGGAAATTTGGAGGAGTTGGCTTTACTGGTAATACTAGAAACAATGAGCTATAGATGAGATGACCACAGGGGAAAGAAGAAATGGGGAGAAGAGAAAAATGAGGCTGAAAGCTGTCAGTCACATGAACTTAAAGGAATGGCTTATACTGAAGCTAGTTAGCTTTTATGTTTTTGTGTGATACTTGGCTATTATCAGTAGCTAATGTGCATTTATTGTTGTTGTCGTTATTCAGTAATACAACTCATTATGGCCAGGTATGGTGTCACACCTAATTTCAGCACTCTTGAGGCAAAGGCAGGAAGAGTTCTTAGGAGTTCAAGGCTACAGTGTGAAATCCTAGTCTCAAAAAAGGAAACCGTGGGGGGGAAAAAGTTTTTTGGAAATGGTTTATATCTGTATAGTAGATGATCCTTCTCTTGTCCTTGTCCTGGTGTGGGCCACCATACTCAGTTTAGTTCCAATCCAGGGCTTCTTGCATCCTAGGTAAACATTGCCACCTAAGCTGTACCCACTGACTGCCCTGCCCAGATTGCAGAATTATTTTATTTTAGATTTGTTTTATGTGTATGTTTGAGTGTTTTGCCTACATGTATGTCTGTACCATGTGTGTACAGTACCCAAGGAAGCCAGAGGAGGGAATTGCATGGTTATGGTTATGAGTTCTGGAGTCACACCTGGATCCTCTGTAAGAGGAGTCTGCTTTTAACAGCTGAGCCAAGCCATCTGTCCAGCCCCAACAAGTCATTTTTTAAAATTTATTTATGTATTTGATGTGCTTTGGTGTTTTGCCTTCGTGAATGTCTGTGTGAAGGTGTCAGATCCCCTGGAACTGGAGTTACAGACAGGTGTAAGCCACCATGTGGGTGCTGGGAATGGAACCTGGGTCCTCTGGAAAGGACCATCTCTTCCGCCCCCAACAGGTCGTTTTTCATGTTGCCACATGAAAATCAATGGCGCATTGGACTATATTTAAGGGATCTAAATTGTTACATAGGAATAATGACAAGATGATAAACATTTAGAAACCCGCATGGCCAGAAACATACTTTTGTTGTTTATTTACATTGGGCAGATTGGAGTTTATTGAAATACAGGGGTTATTTTTATGCATATATTGAATATTAAAGATTATTTAATGCTTGCAGTATTAAAATCTAGAATTTTATACTTGGTAAGCCAAGGGATTTTAGAGATCATAGCTAATCTCTTTGAAAGATGTAGAAACCACTTAGATTGTTTTTTCCACATTAGCATTTTAGCTGAGCATTCATGAAAAACTTTCATTGTTAGCACTATTCAGTAGCATCCTTTCATCTTGAAAGGCTGATACTTGTATTATGTTAGACTGCTTCTCAAATTTCATTTAGATCTTTTGGAAACAAGCTACTTGCTTTAAAAACACTGATTCACCACGTGCATACCATTTATTTCTTTATATAATTTTAGGGGGGTTTTGTTTGTATTTATTTTTGGCCAAAATCTGTTAGAAAACTATCTACATTTTTACAAAATCTGGAAAATGCATATGTACTATATCTAATTTCAGTGGAAAATCCTATTTTTATTGGGCTTTCTCAGTCATAGAACCTCTGATTTTAGAGAAAATTAATATTTTCAATGGTAAAAGCAGGGGAGGGTTATTTAAAAGGTTTTATTTTTACAGATTGAGTTCTTAAGATGGTTAGGGACCTTAGTATGAATGACCATGAAATGTATTGTTAATATTGTACAAGTACAGAGGCTTTTTTGTTGTTTTTAAGAATTTCATGTGTGAGTACTATATTTACATAATTTCCTGTCAAACTCTTCTCACTTCCCCTACTTCCTCACAAATTCATAGCCTCTTTTTCTTTAATAACTATTGCTACATATATACATAGAATTATAAATACAACCTTTGGGATACGATATCCTATAAGAGCAAGCCTTGTTCCTGGAGAAGACTGATTTCTCCTTCTCTCAGCAGCCGTTAATTGCCTGTAGTTTTTCATTTGTGGGTGTTCCTTCATCCATGTTGGCACATCAACTGGTGTTACCATTGTTTTGGTCTTGTATAGGTGACCTCTTTGTGACTTCCTGGGTGCAGCTTTCCATTTCTGTATAAAAAAGACAGAATCTTGTGGGAGAGATCCTGCTCCTCTGGATATTACAATCTTTCTAATCCTTGAAGGGGTGTTTTAAAGTTAGAAAAGATACAGGTAGAGAATGTAGTGCTTTTGATCCCTATAATTATGCTGATGTGTTTTTGAAATCAGAAGCTCGAAGGCTGAAAACAAATGCTTGAGCTTTCTGTTTGAAAGGTTTGGGAGATCACTAATTACATAAGTTGTACAGGTTTGTTGAAATTAATGTCAAATGCAACCATGTATTCATACAGCCCCTTTTTAAACTAGTTTTCTTCCATTGGCTCTTGGCATGTAGACTATCCACAAAGGTAGCATTTCTTGTCCACCTGGCAAGCTCTATGAAATCTGATTTCTGTCTACTTGAACTTCTATCTCCTGCCTTTCCCCTTTAGGCATGAATTTTACAGTTGACCTTACACTTCTGGGCTAAGGTTCAGTGGTTTACAACTGTGGCTGTACTTAGAGACATGTAGGGGAAGTTTTTCAAAGAATACTTCTACTCAGCCTGGCCCCAGCAATTCTGCATAAACTGGCTGGTAATGAGACTCGTGTGTGTGTGTGTGTGTGTGTGTGTGTGTGTGTGTGCGCGCGCGCGCGCGCGCGCCAAGAAGCCAGAAGAGGACCATTAGGTGTATCCTACTCCGTACTGGAGAGCTAGTCAGCCAGCAAGGCCCAACTCCTGCCTTTTCCCCCACCATCTGCAGCTAGATGTTAGTGTTAACAGTATATATAACTGTGACTGGTATTTTACCTGGGGGCTGGGGTTTCTAGCTAGGGTCTTCATGTTTGGGTGGAACCTACTGAAACATTTTCTTAACCCTCTCGGCATAGATTATTTTTAAGATCTTTGATAAATTTGTACTTCCTGAGTGAGAGCACTGATTGATTTGTCTTTAGCTCATGTCACCTCAGAGAAGCCTTCAGAATTTTTTTTTTTTTTTTTTTTTTTTTTTTTTTTTTTTTTTTTTTGGTTTTTCGAGACAGGGTTTCTCTGTGTGGCGTTGCGCCTTTCCTGGAGCTCACTTGGTAGACCAGGCAGGCTGGCCTCGAACTCACAGAGATCCACCTGGCTCTGCCTCCCGAGTGCTGGGATTAAAGGCG
This sequence comes from Peromyscus maniculatus bairdii, assembly GCF_049852395.1. Lineage (NCBI taxonomy): Eukaryota > Metazoa > Chordata > Mammalia > Rodentia > Cricetidae > Peromyscus > Peromyscus maniculatus. The sequence continues at coordinate 71,849,018 of NC_134862.1, read as the reverse complement.
TGCGCCACCACCGCCCGGCGCCTTCAGAATTTTGTATCCCTTTACCCACTTGATTTTTTTTCCACTCACATTCTTGTTTTACTTATAAATTGTTGATTACAGGTTCCATAAAGTATGACCTGTACAGCTACAAGTGTACATAGTGTGGGGCCTTTACCCACCAACCCCACAGTTCCCCAGAGTTTTCTTGAGTGTGAGCAGCAGGAAATATTAGATAGAAGGATTTATTGCAGAGAATCTTTCGGAGATAAGCAGAAAATAAAGGATAGCCTCGAGAGGGCCTGGAACCTTTTCCAACGGGCCCTGACTGTCTCTGTCCCAGGGTATTTATAGAGATGCCAAGGGGGTGGAGCAAAGAGACACACACACACACACACCCCAGCACAGCCAAGTGCAGACCATCTCAGGCACCTACATTCAGGCCTGTGGTCCTAATCATCCTCCATGTGGACATGCTGGGTGAAGCCATGAGGAACCCTAAAACGGGCTCCCACATCATAGAAAAGGAGCTAATGGGCAAAGACTTAACTTGTGAAGGAGTCTTGTGTTTTACACAGGAAAAAATTAGAAAGGTAATAGACAAACATAAGCATATTTACTATGACATTTGTTTCGTCCTTGTCAGGAACTTACCTTTCATCACAGGCACATATAACTCTACTGTGCACGGTATTAAAATTAACTTGTACTCTAACATTAGTCCCAAAGGATAATACAAACACTTCTGTGTTGTATACATTTATCTTTGGATACTAAAGCCTCAGCCAGTGAAACGATTTTAAACCTGCTGGAGCAAGTTAGTATATTTTCTCAAATATAAATTTAGCCAATTACACAAAGAAGACTTTTCAGAGTATATATTCATTCATTACATATCAGGTATGTGTTGAAAGCTAATAGCTGTACTTGATGTTTTAATGTTTTTTGTTAGTCCGTCCTGTCCTGTCCCGTCTCCCCCCCCCCACACCCCCCCCCAGACAGGGTTTCTCTGTGTAGCTTTGGAGCCTGTCCTGGAACTCACTCTGTAGCCAACGCTGGCCTCGAACTCACAGAGATCCGCCTCCCGAGTGCACCACCACCACCACCACCACCGCCCGGCTTGATGTTTTAATGTTAAGGTATATTATAAAAAGACAAATGGTGCCTTTGTCTTTGTGGTACTTTTTAAAGTTCTTTGTGTGTGTGTATGAGAGAGAAAGAGATAGGGGTATGTGTCACAGTTGTCACAGTGCAGGTGTGGAGGTCAGAGGACAACATTTGGGACAGCTCTGTTGAAGAAGGGTCTTTGTTGTTTCTGCAGCCAGCAGATGCTTAGACTAGCTGGCTCATGAGCATCCTAGAGATTCTCCTCCAACCTCTCATGTTGCTGTAGGAATGCTGCTGGCATTGCAGATGCACACCACCCCATCACATGTGGCTTTTCATGGGTGTTCCACAGATAAAATTTGGCCCTTCTCACTCACCTCTGCTTTTCTTTTCTCTGGTTTTGAACACCATAGGCATCTTAGGGCCTCGGGGTATTTGTCTTTTCTTTTCGTCATCTTTCAAGTTGTCTTTAAACTTTAAAGGTGAGAAGAGAGAGGAGAGAGGATCTCTCCTTTGGATCCAAGTCAGAAGCCTTCAGTGACCAGCTAATCAGAAGTGAGTCCGCCTTTCTCATACTGTTGCCCTAATTTGTGGCATTGTTGCCATCTGGAATGACACTCTAGTCATTTAAATCACAACACTAGAAAATGAGGCCCTAAATTATTAATGACCAATTGTTGTATCTCTGGTCCATGGAAGACTATGTATTACAGTAGTCTTCACTTACTAGAGCACTGTTGAGACTTCTGTTGAGAGGACTCCAGAATTCCCATGTGAAACTGGCTATCTGGGCCAAGCCAGAAATGGGTGGGAGCGGGGAGGCTAGATAGCTTTTCAACAACTCTTTTGATTTTTCTGAGCCAAAAATTGGTAGTTTTTCTAGATAACTTTTATTTCTTAAGACTTAGATTTTGTGTGTCATTTTACCACTAGTTTTATCTGGTTTTGTTTAGTTTTTTGAGACAGGGTTTCTCTGTGTAACTCTGGACCAGACTGGCCTCAAATCAGAACTCTTGCTTCTGCCTCCCAAGTGCTGGGATTAAAGATATGGAACACCATCCTGGCTCACTAATTTTATCTTAGTTTTTAAAATTAGACCATCTGTGTTCTGGGGGGGGGGGGTATTTTGTTTTTCTGTGTATGGTTGTTTGTTTGTTTGTTTGTTTTGGTGCTGAGGATTGCACCTGGGGCCTTGATAAGTAAATGCTTGACCACTAAGCTACAGCTGGCTTAATTCTCACAACCCAAAGAACTAGCTCTTGAACTTACTGGCTTTGTTTTCTAATTTATTTATTTCTACCTTTTCTTCTTTCATTGTTTGGATAGCTCTTTGTTCTGAGACAGGCTTTTCATGTAGCCCATGTGGGCCTATAACTTACAGTGTAGCCAAAGGATAATATCAAACTCCTGACCCTCTTCCTCCATGTCCCAAGCACTGGGACTAACAGAGGTATGTAACCACAGCTATGTTGGACCCATTTTTTAAACTTCTTGCTTTGTCTAGTAATAGAAATATTTGACTTGGAGTGTGTATGATTTATATTCATTGTGTTTTGATAGAGTATTTTCTGTTAAATAGTTTTGCAATATTGGTTTTGAATTTGCATGTGTGTGTGTCTTGTCACAGATTTTTTTTTTTTTAATTTTAATTGATTCTCTTACATTTATGGGGTTATAATCTTAAACAGCTTTCATGCCGGTTCCAGAAGCAAAACAGGTTTTGTTGTCCCTTTACTATGTTCTGGGATTTTTTTTTCCTCCTATATTGTCTGTTGCATACATTTTCTTTTCTTTTCTTTTTTTTTTTTTTCTTTTTTCTTTTTTCTTTTTTTTGGTCAGGGCTGCTGATTTCTCACTTTCCCTGTCTTGCTAGACTAGTTCTTTTTCTACCATCACCTCTTGCAGTCTTCCCATCCTTTGACACTAAATGTGTGTATCACTTACAGGCCATTTTTAATATTATTCTGTGTTTATGTGTGTGTGCCTGAGTGTATGTATGTGCATGCAGTCAGAAGAAGTGTTAGCTCCCCTGGAGCTAGCTTCACAGGCCTGATGTAGATCCTGGGAACTGGACCTAGGTACTGGAAAAGCAGTAAGTACTTTTAACCACTGAGCCATCTGGACAGCCCCCAGTATACTTGTTTGTTTTTTGAGACAGGGCTTCTCTGTGTGTAGCCTTGACTAACCTGGAACTTGCTCTGTAAACCAGGCTGGCTTCAAACTCAGAGATCCACCTGCCTCTGCCCCCAGAATGCTGGGATCAAAGCCATGCGCTACCACTGCCTGGTGATTTAATCTCATCTCTAATCTCTTACTGGCCTATTCTTGGCCTGTATTTGCTCTAATATATTTAATAGTAAGATTTTGTTAGCAAAGAATCTAGAAGCCCTTGATTTAAAAAATAAAACAAAAATCTTTTTAGGGGTTGGAATTTGGTTCAGTTACTTGACTACATCAACAGTGTATGAAAATTCTAGTTTTTCCATATCCTTATCAAAACTTGAGTGCATTATTTTGTATTTTTAGTTCTCTTGAAGGTGTGGAATAAGTATTTTGTGGTTACAGTGAAAAATAATTCTAAATATGTCCATAGACTTATTTGCCACTTGTGTCTTAATGCCTATTTTTAAAAGTACTGGTTTTCCCCAATTAAATTCTGAGAACTCTGTATGTTCTGAGTAAGAGGCCTTTATTAGGTTAGTTTGGAAATGTTTTTTTCCTCCAAACTAGAGCTTGTCTTCTTGTTTTCAAGTTGTCTTTCCTCCTTCACACACATATACATACATACATACTTTTATCTAGGCTATCCTAATGTTTTGTAGTTTTCAGTTAACAGGTCTTAAACCTCCCTAAGTGTTTTCTAAGTTTTCCCCTGGCACTTACCAGGTTTTCTATATATATTGCCCTATGATCAACAGATAAGACAATTTTACTTCATTCTTTTCAATCTGATTTCTTTTTGTTTAACTTCTACTGGCTAGAATTTTATTACAGATGTGGGGAAAGTGGATATCCTTTCTTTGTTTCTGATCTTTGAGGAGATAGGGGTAAGCAATTCAGTCTTGTAATTGTTCATTTCCATTTAATTTACTGAGCTTTTATCATAAATGAATTTAGGCTTTTTCTGCATCAGTGGAGATACATGATATTTCTACTTTCCTTTGCTACTGTGGTAAATGACATTGCTTGCACTTTGGCTTTTGAACATACATTCCAGTTTGTTTACATGCTGGGAACCAAATCCAGGTACTTGAACTGTATCCCCACCCCAGTGGAGGTTGGTTGGTTGGTTGGTTGGTTGGTTGGTTGGTTGGTTGGTTGGTTGGTTGTGGTACTTCAGCTCTTTACGTACGGCTTCACACAATCTAGACAAGTGCTAAAGCATATCTCCAGCCCCTGAAGTGGTTCTTTGAATATTGTATTTTTAGCTTTAGTAAGTCTTTGTATGGGAATTTTCATTAAATTTATAATGGTTTTGACCATAGTTTTTCTAGTTTTCTCTTTAGGAAATACTATGTACAGAAACGACTACTTATTATTTAAAGACTCAATTGATAATCTGTTTCTTTGGTTTGGTTTTGGGACTTGATAGGCTGATCTTGATTGGCTTGGTCCTACATTAGCCTTCAGTGCTGAGATACAGATGTGGGCCACTGCACCCAATTACTTTCTGTTTGATTTATATATATATATATATGTATGTATATGTATATGTATGTATATATTTCATGCCTCTGTGCATTTGTGTTGGTCATTACTTTGTTTTAACAAAATAGCCATGATTCTGTGGCCCATTATAATCCTCAAAAATGAAACTAAATCTTGATGGCACCCATTTTGAGTTGCTTGGGTTCTAGCTGCATATCTGTTCCTTTAGAAATTATATTATAAAGCCAGGCATGGTAGCCCATGCCTTTAATCCTAGGCAGAGGCAGTAGGATCTTTGATTTTAGTTCTAGCCTGGTCTACATAGGGAGTTTCAGAACAACCAGGACTGTATAGAGAGACCCTGTCTTAAAACAACAAAGAAGTATAATTGTAGCATTATATGCAAGTAGATTATAGTTTACCTTTATCTTTGATTGTTATCATTTTATAACAACCTCCCTCCCACTCCCAGCATACTAGGTAACAAAATGAAACAAAATCAAGAGTGACTTGTGGCTTCTGAAAACAAAAAATTTCTTTATTCCAATGTACTGAATGGTGGATCCTTTGTCTACTTTTTTAAATTAAGAAAGTACATTCACTGTATACTTTCTACAGTTTATTTGGAAAGAACTATTGAAGGGTGTATTTAGAAAGACATCTTACACAGAATGTTAACTATGCAAAAACCCATTTTAACATGGAAGCTTTTACTTTATTTTATGTAAACCCAATAATTTGTGGCTTTCAGGAAACAATTGCTTATTTTGGATTTAGAATTTCTTTATAATTTATAGGAATATTTTTGTTTTGCCCTTTTAAAGTTTGGTTTTTGTATGTATTTGAAGTGTACATTGTGCTGCTTTGGTAAACACCAAATGACTAAAGTTTTAAGTAAATCACTGTATCCCTTACTTCCCATTGTTACTTGGACATGTGTTACAGGCACCCAACAATCCACTCTTTGATTTTTATGTAACTGAGGATGACCATGAACTCCTGATACCCCTTCTGCTTCCCAAATGCTGGGATTATGGCTTTTACTAAGTTTGCAGTATACAATACTTTAATTGTAGTCCTCATGCTGTCCAGTTGCAAGGCTCTTCTTTTGATCTCATTCCCTCTCTCTACCTCCTAGCACTTACTCACTCTGTTTCTGTGTATTGCTTCGTTGAGTTTTACACATACAAATGAAGTTCTTTAGTATTACTGGTGTTGCTCTTTTTGTTTTTGACTTACTTCATTTAGCAAAATGTCCCAACAGTGCTGCAACCTGCATGGCTTGGAAACCTGATTAAGGTGGGGAGGGAATGAAGAATTGATAGATAATTTAATGGAGTGGCACCAGCTGGAGCCTCAGCACTTAGACATGGGGTAGGGATGGAAGATAGCTAATCTCATAGGAGGTCTCTAGACAAGTGGTGTCTTCCTGTAAACACCTAGAACGAGGAAGCTTCACTTGGTAGTTGATGTATGTACACACTGTCAACATTGGAACTCCACTCAGGCTGGCTTAGAACACCTGAGCAGGCCTCTTTTTCTACTCTGAGATGCAGGGATTACAAGCATGCTCCAGCCGTGCCTAACTTTCTGAATTGAACATTTTAGTACATTTGCTCACTGGTTTTATTACTTGGTGAATTCTGTTCATAGACTTAATATTTGGGTTTCTTATGTTGAGTTCTGTTTAATATAAAGTATTTGTATCCTCCAATTTCATTTTTCGACTTACTTTCTTATGCTGGACAAAATACTGGTAAACACCCTCCTTAAATGTCCCTATATTCTACATAGAGTTAAAAATGTTCTCAAAAGAGGAAAAATGTAATTAGGCAGTGGGATGCATTCTTCAGTAGTATGTAATTTTGAATGATCAATTAGTATTGGAAGTAATAGGAGTTTTGATGAACTTCCTCACAGAGATGAGAAATGAATACCCCACATTAGGAATAGAACTTAATTTGGGGTGAGAAAAAAGATAAAATGGTTAAGGCTGTTTACACATTAGAATCACTTGAGAAACTTTAGAACTGCACATTGCTACTTAGCTTCTCACTCCTGTATTAGAATAATTTTAGTGTCTAGGTAACACTGATGTATAGCAAGAGTTGAGAATCAGTGTAAATGTGCCTATTCATAATGAGTCTTAATATATTTGTTCTTCCTTGTCACTGTACATAATTCTTGCTGTATCATGAAACTGAAAACTTGCCGGTGGGTTAGATTGTGTAAGTACATACATATCTCCCCACTCAGCTCCAACACCTTTTGATGCAGGGTCTCAGTGTGTCACTGTGGATGGCCTGGAACTCTTATGTAGACCAGGCTGGCCATGAATCAACCTGTTTCCTCCTCACAATGCTAGAATTAAAGGTTTGGACCACCATGCCTGGATACATACCTCCTTTTTAAAATCCTCATTATTATTAACACTGTTGAGATTAATTAATTGAACATATTTGTGTAAGTAAGTAGGTAGGTAGCAAGACAGGCAGGCAGCACTCAAGTTGTACATGTAGTTCTTTTGATGATAGGTGAGTCACACTATCAAAGGACAAGTTGATATGGTTAATTTAATGTATATCTGGAAGGCTGGGATTGTAGGTAGTTCTGATAGTAGAACATTTGCATAGGATATTGGATAAGGTACTGGGTCAGATTCTCAGAACTATAGAACAAGCAAACAAAAAAAGTGTATGACACGTGGTTGATACCTTATGAGTTTTTAAAATGTGTGTGTAGAAATTGTACTGTCCTTAGCTCTTATTCTATAGTTTTTAAGCTATTAATAGTTTGTTGTAAACTATTATTAGCCAACCCCTGCCCTGCTTTCGCCTTAACCAGCCTCGCTAGGACACACACATGAATGTTATTTCTTTAAATTGAAAGGAAGTTGTATGAGAAATAATTTGTCTACATCTCCTTTTTTTAAAAAAAAAAAAAAAGATTGATTGATTGATTTTATTATGTATACAGCATATATGACTACAGGCCAGAAGAGGGCACCAGATCTTGTTACAGATGGTTGTGAGCCACCATGTCTTTGCTGGGAATTGAACTCAGGACCTCTGGAAGAGCAATCAGTGCTCTTAACCTCTGAGCCATCTCTCCAGCCCCTATTTCTCCTTTCTTTTATCATGAATTCCATCTAGTAGTCTGATATGCCAGTCATTTCAAAACTTAAGTTAAATTCTTGTGTCTTTATTGAATAGACAGTCTGCTAGGTTCATCATGATGAAGTATTCATCTTAGGATTATAGCCCTTATCCTCTGGGATACCATTTAACAGTTAGAAGCAGTTGTAAATAATATATTCGTCAAGTGCATAATATAGTTTTATTTTAGTTAACATTGGCCTGTATTAATGAGGTCATGAAAATATTGGCATATGTATTGAAGATAAAAATCTCCTTCAATACCTACCTATCTTTTTAAAGATCCTGAGATGTAAATTTATTAAACTTTTTAGTCTACTAATATTAAAAATTTCCTCTTATTTTTCTTTCTTGCATGTATCACAAAGAGTACTTTTAAGGGTGTGGCAGGAGGTTTTGGACTCGATGAGTTTCCACCGAAATGTCGGAGAAGTCAGGCCAGAGCACAAAAGCAAAGGATGGGAAAAAGTATGCAACACTCAGTTTGTTTAATACTTACAAAGGAAAGTCCTTGGAAACTCAGAAGACTACAGGTGAGTAGATCAGTAGCATTTATGTTCATAGAGTTGTTAATGTAGATGTCACTGTATCTGCTGCTTTTGATTAGAGGTTAGGGCAAGCCCATTTATATTGGCCTTATTTGTATCACATACTTTTCAAGGAATATGAATTAAATATTTTACCATTGAAAATTTGCACTTTCATAGAACCTTTGGGAGATTTGTTTCTATTTTTTAGTTATATGTAGGGGTGTGTGTCTTCATCGAGGTATGTGGACGTGAGTACAGGTGACTGCAGAGGTCAGAGATAATAATATATATCTGCTGGAGCTGGTTACATATGGTTGTGAGCTGCCAAACATGGATGCTTAGAATTGAACAGCTGTTGTTCTTAACCCCTGTGCCATCTCTCCAGCCCATCACAAAACCATTTATACATGCTTTAGTCTCCCTTCTGGCTAGAGAAAAGAAACCATATTGAAAGACACAGAGCCATGTATACTCTGTTTAGCTACAGGGCAGAAAAGTCCTGATGAAACTACAGTGAAAAGTGGAAGGAACATTTACAGTATTATGAATAGAATTTATTCTGTAATAATCTTTTGTTTGTGGGTTTTGTTTGTTTGGGATTGGGTTTTTGAGACAAGGTCTTATTGCTGTGTAACTATCTGGCTTAGAACAGGCCAGCCTCCAACCTAGAACGATTTCCCTGCCTCTACTTCCCAGATTGTAGAGTTAAAGATGTGTGCTACCTCTTTGAGCTTTCTTCTAAACATTTTAAGTTTTGAATATAGAATAAGTTGCCTGGAAACATTTTAAAACTAGCCTTGTCACACACAACAACCCCTGCCAGGCCCATAGTATATAGTGTTGCATTTTTAGAAATGGGGGGTGGTTTGGGTGGCTTGGTGATGTTTTTTTCTTTTTGAGACAGGTCTTGCTTGGTCCCACGATAGCTTATCTGTTGTGTGGCTGATTTATTTTTTTACCTTCAATTTACATTACGAGTGTATAAACTGAGTTTACGGAGCTTAACTTTAAGATTAAGGACTATTCAGAGATTCCATTGATTCCTGTGCCTCTATATTTGAAGAATAAAATGGATAGATACTACAGTAGATGTTCTAAGAAAATTGATGTTACTGATCTTTTAGTTGCAGCTCGACATGGATTACAAAGTCTTGGAAAAGTTGGTATTTCCCGGCGGATGCCTCCACCTGCTAACCTCCCAAGTCTCAAAGCAGAGAACAAAGGCAATGATCCTAATGTGAATATTGTGCCAAAGGACGGCACAGGATGGGCATCCAAACAAGAGCAGCATGAAGAAGAAAAGTGAGTCAAAATCTGTTAGAAAAGAACACTTATTTCTTTATAGGAAACGTCTGTGTCAGTAACTGCTGTGTGCTGACAGTTCTGTGTATAGTACATATAAAAACACTGTATGACAAAATTAAGATTCAGAGAGATCTTTCATCAGATGAAAAAAAACAAGTCAACTTGCTCTTTCATGCTTATCTGATGCCTCCTATCTAAGAATGGTAAAATCTTGGGACTTCTTAACACTACTTAGCAACAACATGAAAAATGAACATAAAACATCCTAGGAACAAATTTATGAGTCCTGCTACATCTACTGCAAACTTTTATCATAAAGTGGGACCCAGCGCTCTGCTTTAGTAAGTCCTGGATTAATTCTGAGAGTTAAAAAGATAAGGCTAGGTGGTAGTGGTACACGCCTTTGATCCCAGCACTCTGGGAAGCAGAGACATGCAGGTCTATGAGTTCCAGGCCAGTATGGCTTACAGAGTGAGTTCCATGACAGCCAGAGCTACAAAGAGAAACACTGTCAGAAAAAAGGTACAGATACACACACACTCTAAAAGTAAATATAGTAGACATACAACCATAATGAATGCATTCCAGTCTTTAGATCCTTGGAGTCTAGTGGCATTGTCAACAGAAGAGATGACAGAGTAACTAATCAGCAAGTTTACTTACATTACACAGTCTGCACCACACTCCCTCCTCTCCCACCCTCCTCAAATCAGGCCTTCTCTTTCTAGTAGTAAAAATTGATTCTGAAAGAAATGAAGAAAAATAAAAAAATTTGGTTCCGTTGCCTAAATTGCAAGATGCTAAAGAATTCTGTCTCTAGCATTAAAACTGCTTGGTGTATCATAGATGCTCAAGCATTATCTATTAAGTGAAAAACAAGAATTAATACTGTCTGCCTTAATCATTCATTCAGTAAATATTTTGTCGAGATTTGTGCCAGATTATTAGCTGAGCTAAATAGTAATTTTTAAAACTTGAATAAGTTATTGAGGAGTTGATAGGATTTACATTGCTTTATTTGCATAGATCTTATCAAATTTCCCTATTTCTGCTTAAATTTATGTAGTATATTTGGCCACCTTTGTAGAAACTTGGTTGGTTATGGAATTATTTTATAGTAACAAGTAAGCTAGGGCTGGGTGTACCAAATATAATACTGGCATCTTTAGTCTCTTGAATTACCTTTTCATTTTTAAATATTGCCATAGTACAAGGATTGCATTAAAAATATTTAACATGTAATATCTGAAATAATGGATTAATATTTTTTTAAAGAGCACCAGAAGTGTCACCAGCACAGCCAAAACCTGGGGTTGCAGCTCCCCCAGAAGTAGCACCTGCTCCAAAATCATGGGCCAGTAACAAGCAAGGTGGGCAAGGAGATGGTAAGTGGACATTAGCTGGGGTATCTGGTTAGGTTTGACGGTTACTGAACAGCCATGTAGGAAATCATCAATGCAGAAAACATTGCCAAAGAGATATATTCATAGCCTATAAACTCTTTTAGGCTAATTAAATTTCTTTGTCAAAAGTCATATATGATCTAAGGAGAGCTGTAAGTTATCCTCTACCTTTTAAAAAATCTAAGTATCAAGACATGGCTCAAAAGACATGGGTTTTACCCTCAACACTGATCAATACATATATGTTGTATATAGACATTGTATTCCCTAAAGTCCCACACTTTTTTCAGGACTTCTGGGTGTTGGAAAGTTAGTGTTCATAAAGCACAATAGTAGCTATCATACTCCTTATAAAAATGAACAAGTATGTAAACAAATAGTGAGATGCCCTTAGGTATTTAGTGAGATAAAGTAGTAAATGAAATGAAAGCATCTTAGCCTTGCTTGGGACTTGGTGATCTTTAGTCCAAAAGTTTATTTCAGTAATACAATTTAAACTAGTTATTAAAAGCTTTTAGCTAAGAAGTTGGACCTGAGTAGGAGGAGTTGATTTCACTTGCCTATTCGACCTCCCTTAGTCCTCTGTATATGTCTGGCCCCTTCCTCTCAAGAGTTTTGTCTTCTCATGGCTGTTCATTAACTTTTCAAAGGCTATGGTGCAGTTTAATAGTTTTATTAATATAAGCAATCATTGGAATGATTAATCAGAAAGAAGCAAGAGCTATTGTGGGAGGGTTGCTTGAATTATCTTATTGTAAAAGTTACCTTAATTTTTTATTTAAAAAAAAAATGTAGGAATCCAAGTGAACAGTCAATTTCAGCAGGAATTTCCCAGCCTGCAGGCAGCTGGAGATCAGGAAAAGAAAGAAAAAGAAACAAATGATGAAAACTATGGACCTGGCCCCAGTTTACGGCCACCAAGTGAGGATGCTTTCTACCTATTTTATCTTGGGATATCACTTCATATATGCTGGGGCTGGGGTGTGTGTGTGACTTTCCTACTTTTACTTAAAACACTGGGGTTTGGGACCAACAGTACTGTAATTTTAGAGATTGTTGGAAATGTATTATACTTAACTTACTAAACCAAAATTTCTGAGATGTCCAGGTGTCTTGTATGTAAATAATATATTATCCTTTTGCCCTTGTCTTTGCCATTTGCCCTGTCCATTCCCTTTCCTCTTGGAGTGCATGCATCTACCTCAGCCTTCCAAGGTCTGCATTTACAGGCATATGCTACTGTGCCTAGCCATATATTTGATCTTTTTACAGTAACAAGTTTTTAAGCATGTTTCTCTGTTATATAAGATCTATTCATTTCTTTACTCTGTTTGTATTCCACAGTTTCTTGCTTTCTGAACTCAAACTGAGGAAATAAATTGTTTTGGATAGTGAAGGATACTTTATGTGCATTATAAAACAGAAACTAAAACTAAAAGTATGAAATGTGTAAGAGATGTGTAAATGTCATCACTAAAGATTTCAACAGACACTCTATTCATGAGGTTCCTCAGACAAAAATTTTAGAGGTCCATGTTTTAATGTTATATTGTATTTCACATTTAGGCCTAGTTCTTGTCAAACCTGAATATATCATCTACTTTTATTTTTTAACCTTCATAATGTAATCAACTAATTCATACTAGAACTTGTGTCAGCTCCATCATTTCTGCAGTTGATTAAATTTTTACCTAAAAGTTACTTATTGCCTCCTAACAAATATGGCAGTGTGAGTGAACAAACTGAACCCAACAGTGTTTCTGAAGGCTAGAAATCCAAAAGGAAGCCTGGTTAGAAGTTATGACTAAGGGATTCTCTCACAGCCCCTTTGCTGGTACTGCTTATGACATGTCTTCCCCAAAATAAGTGATAGACTGATGTAAAAGATTGGACTTTTTTCCAGAATGGGGACTGTTTATCTGTCTTTTAATAATCTGTTCACGGTTCCCTTAAAAGCACACAGTGGTTTTACTTAGTTAAGGATTTGAACAAAATAATTTCACTGAATCTCTCACCAGGGCCCATGTAACTAGTAATAGTTGACGGAAATGGGTGTGAGCATCTCCAACTCTTCTGGGCTGCACCTCACTTTACTTCCGTCTAGAATTCTCATGTATCTTGAAACATGACTATCTGACAGTAGAGCAAATGAGAGGAGTGGTTTTTTATTTTTTAACCTCTACAAAAATACTGATAAAGCTCATAGAGGTTCTAATAGCCCTCCTCTGATGGCTTGTCGTGGCAGCCTGAGTTACAATTTTTGTGCTTTGGAAGCCACGACTCTAGACTGCCTGAATTCATTAAAGAGACTTAGCGGACCCACACTGAGTTTCTTCCCCACCTCTTTACTGCATTTATTTGATGATATTTTCTTGAAATGTGCGTAGGTTGGTTAGTGTCACTGTTATGTTACTAAGTATTTTCTTTTCTCTCTCCATAACAGATGTTGCTTGTTGGAGAGATGGTGGTAAGTCTGCTGGCTCACCTTCCTCTGATCAGGATGAAAAGCAACTTGGCCAGGATGAAAGCACAGCTATAACATCAGAACAAAATGATATTCTCAAAGTAGTGGAAAAGAGGATAGCTTGTGGTCCTCCACAGACCAAGCTGAATGGACAACAGGCTGCCCTTGCTTCTCAGTATAGAGCTATGATGCCTTCATATGTGAGTATTGCTAAACATGCAAGCAGTCAAAAGGATTTTCTACTATGGGATTCAAGAAGAAAATTGGATTAGGGAAAATTGTGCTTCTTTAGTCTCATTAACATCAAATTAAAAATTAATTATGAATATAGTAAAGTAAGCAAATCATATGTATTGGCAGCACAGGTAGCTTTATCATTAACAAATCACAGAACATTACACTCAGCATTGGATTTATGGGTCAATAAAGAAGCATATATCGCCAAACATGATGGCCTTTAATTCCCTGCACTTAGGAGGCAAAAGCAGGTAGAACACTAAGAGTTTGAAGCCAGCATGGTCTACATGAGTTCCATGACAACCAGGGCTACATAGTGAGACCTTCAGTCAAAAAAGAACATACAAAAGAAGCATGTATATTAATTGCCAAATCACAGCTATTGTTTGTTATGGAAATAGAATTTTACTGTAACACTTTGTATCAGTGTGTATTTTGGTTTATGGATTTAAAACTTTTTGGAGAAGAGGCTCTCGTGGGATTTGCCAAATTGCCCAAGCAATAGTTCATGGCTAGGGAAAAAAAGTTAAAAACTGTTTAAGTTCTAATTAAGTTTTTAAATCTATAGTGTGGTCTTGTTTTTGAGACAAGATTTGTATGAAGTTCAAGTAGGCTTCAAAAGGAGTCCGATCTCAGGCTACTGGGTGCTGAGATTATAGGCATGCTCTTACGCCTACCTAAATTAATTTTTACCAAAAAAAAAAAAAGGTGATAAATGCCAATTCTCCATGATTTCAGGCTACTAAAGCAATCCTAAATACTATATTTCATTTATGGATTTTTTTTTTTTTGTATTTTGAAAGGAGCCAACCAGGCAAAGTACATTAACAGCTAAAATTAAAAAATGAATTCTTAAAAATTAGGTCACTGTTAGGATCCAGGCAATGATTGATTCTTTGGAATCAGTTCCTATTTCTTGTTAATGATCTTGTTACCTGTGGGTACATCTGTCTTTCATACTTTTCCTTTCATTGTTTTATGTTTTAAATTGTTTGTTTTAAGTTGTGTGTGCTCTATTCCTTCTTCCTGTCATGTTTTACCATTCTAGAAAAGCAGAGGGAGATGACTTGCTAAATATTTTCTAAAGGGGGAGGGTTACAGTTCATTGTGCATGAGGCCCTGGCCTTGTCTCCCCAGTGCTGAAGGATAACATCCTAAGAAGGATGAGTCTGACTTAAAAAAAGAAAAAAGAAAAAGAAAAACAACCACTTTACAAACTGACTTGCTCTTTAAAAATGACTATACTCTTGCCTCCTCCTCATTTTTAGATTTTTGAGCTTCCAGGTTTGAAGGCTGGAATGTCAAAGGAAAGAGAAGGAGGCTTCAGTACCAGTTGCCTCTGGTTCTGGTTGAAAAGTGTTTCATTGGTTATCAGAAAGCAAACACCTTTTAACACAAGGATATATTGAGAATTTAGGAATTGTTTCTGTTATTAATGTATGACAAACTCCAAATTTTAAGCTGTAAGTCACATATAATTAATCATGTCTGAAGTATCAAAAGGAAGATCTAATAAGCTAAAGATAATTTTGCCTATTTTTACTCCTTTCAGTATGGGTGTGTGATACAGACAGGTGCACCCCCCTCCCCCACCCCATTTTCCTCCAAAGTTCATAGTTGAACTTCATCTGGTGTTTAGTTTGACCTCATTTCAGCCCTACTTAGTAGGAATGACTTCTTTAAAAGCTTGGTCATACAAACCACCCTTTTTTCCTATGGAAAAAGATTTTTGTTTTGTGTCAAGACATTTTTTAGCAGAAGCTAATCTGGTTCAGAATACAAGTAGAGTATTTAAGATACACCATTGATATTATTTACATGATTGCCTTGTGTGTCGGTAAAAGAGTAAGTACTTCTTGAGACTTTCCCTTCCAGATCATAGGATGAATCCCTTAGTTGTTAGTGTTTTCAGAACTTGCCCCGCAGAGCCCCCTTTTTAAGCTTTCCTTTTCAAAGCTGAGATCCCACAAAATCAGTTTGACTTTTTATCAGGTCTTAATTTATGTCATCTATGTAGTAACTTGGCTGAGAACCTGTTTTCTCTGCCATGCTTAATGTCTTTCAGGGTACTCCTTCACCTATCTCTTGCCCTAATTTTGGTATGGACTTTCCCTTTCTGTAATCTGAAGTGAGCTCTTCTTTATTAGTGAGTCTTTCCACTTCTCTTACACAAAAAATTCCTACTTGGCTTCCTGGGGTTTGTGTATTATGAATTAGTGGCTTTTACGGTTTTTTTTTTTTTTTAATGTCATTACATAAGCTATAATTATATTAATGAGATACAAAGGTTCTTCATATGCCCTAGTTAATACTTTTGTGGTACAGTTTGCTGGAGGGGTGCAAGGGCACATGTCTTTAAGGTAGACTGACCTCTGAATTTGCAAACAGCTGTTTTGTAGCAAATTCCAGGCCAACCACAGCTACATAGTGAGACTTCTGCCTTGAAAACAAAAAAGACTTTCTGGAATCATTGTTCCTATAAATGGTTTGTTACTCAGTGGTTTGTTAGTGAGGATGAGTGATGTCTATATTAGCAGACCAAGTTAATTATTCATATCATTTGCCTTAATCATTCATACTTCATTACATTTAAGAGCCACTCAATCTGATTTGTATATCATAAGTTACTAAATTTCTTGTTTTCTTCACAGATGTTTCAACAGTACCCAAGGATGGCATATCCTCCTCTACATGGCCCCATGAGATTCCCACCTTCTTTATCTGAAACAAACAAGTAAGAATATTTAGAAAAGCCTACAAGAGATATGTGCATATTAAGATTTTTTTTTGAACATTGGGTATTCATTTTTCTATTCTCAAAAGGACATTTGCTAGTAATTAGCTACCTCTTTTAAGAAAAAAACTAAAATAGTTCAGTATTTGAAAAATCTAATTGACACAGATTCTGAAAACAGGAAATCATGACCCTAAAACCATTGATAATTATTTCTCCCCTTTTCTTGTCTTGTTGGTCACCCCATTCTTTTTCTTTGCTTAATGTGAGATTTTTAGTATCCTCTTAAATAATATTAATTATGCATTTTTAAATAAAATAAGTTTTTGAACTTTGTAAGCTACTAATTATATAATAGTGATTTTTATAGTCATATCATGGCCAATGTATATCTTGCTATAGAAAACACTAATGTTGAATTGAAATGAAAGTAAATTCCAGCATTTTAATACTCTCAATTCAATATAATTAAAACTGGTGCATTTTTTCTCTGCCCTCCCAATCATTAGAGGCCTTCGAGGAAGAGGTCCTCCTCCTTCGTGGGCTTCTGAGCCTGAACGCCCATCCATCCTTAGTGCATCAGAACTGAAGGAGCTTGATAAATTTGATAACCTAGATGCTGAAGCTGATGAAGGATGGGCAGGTAAGAAGCAAAATTCATTAAGCATTTTAAGCTGATTGGTGTTTTATAAGGCCCATCTAAATTTTCATTTGTTTAACAGGTGCTCAGATGGAAGTAGATTATACAGAACAGCTGAATTTCAGTGATGACGATGAGCAAGGAAGTAGTAGTCCTAAAGAGAACAGCAGGTAACTTGGGACAGTGTTGCTGTTGACAGTGTGACTTTTGTTGATAGAATATTGTTCTGCAAAGATGCTTCATAGACATTTTTTTCTTTTTTTCTTTCTTTTTTTTTTTATATAAAATTTCATTTTTCTCTTTAAGTATTAGTGAGGTAGGGGAGTGATTAGTAAGCCTAATTAATACAGTACAGCTAATCAAGGAATTAAGATTTTATATTTCTTCAGAAGGTACATTTTTCAAAAGGCTGTTTGTATACTTGGTGTCTAACTGCAGATGAGTATCTGGGACCATTTTACTAGCAGAACTGGAGGCAATTTCTTAGACTACTAAGTTGTTTCAAGGTCTTGATTTTTTTTTCCTCCTGTACCTTTAAAATGGTTAGGGTTTTTTTTGTTCGTTTTTGGTTTGGTTTGGTTTGGTTTGGTTTGATTTTTCGAGACAAGGTTTCTCTGTATAGTTTTGGTGCCTGTCCTGGATCTCACTCTAAATCAGGGTTAATGTATAATAGAATATTAGGTTTTTCCATGCCTTATTGGTAATTTTCTCAGCCATGGCATTGTAATATGCTATACTTTCATGGTAATCATCTGTGAGATGTCCGTGATATACTAATTTGATTTATTTTCCTTACTGAACCAGAATAAATTAGAATATAGTTCAATGTCACTTATTTATATTCAGGTGATATTTTTTGAGTGGACAGAAAAAGAAAAAAATAGTTTGTTAGAGTCATTTGCATCACAGATGAGTATCTAGTTTGAGCAGCTGCTGTACTGCTATGCTAGTTTATCTTTGATAATGTGAACTAACTAGTCCTCAAGTCCCTACAGAAACATAGTGTGTATTATTGAATGAATTAACATCACTAAGTTACAAACCTATCATTCATTGCCTTATACACTTTCTTCCCCTGAAGTCATACATAAAACATTTCTACACAGAGAGAAGTCATTTGCTTGTGATGTAATTCTACTTAGCTTTTTTGGTATCTTCTCCATTTTGATTCTTCAGTGAGGATCAAAGTTCAAAAACACCTGAAAACACAGAAAACCGAAAAGAAATAGATGAAGCATCTGGCACCAAATTATCTTCTCAGATACCTGCTCAGCCTCCAGGAGCAAAAAGTCCTTATGGAAAGGGACCTCCATTTAATCAGGTTCGTTGGGGACGTGCAGACCCTTGTCATTAACAATTCTTCAAATGAATTAATTTAACGTTCAAAATTGGAGGGACTTGGGAAAGGTTACATGGTTTGCAGGCAGGAGTGGGATGGTGGTGGTAGTTTTGTGTAACTGCTTATTTGAAACAAGATCTTGCCCTGTAGCTTGGGCTCTGCCCTCATGGGTGCTGAATTGTCAGACATATGTCACAGTACTTGACTGGGACTGTGTGTTTCCTTTAAATAAGCCTGAACCTTTGCTGATTTTATTGCCTGTTAATTGGAATTATTGATACAGTAGCTAAAATTACTAAGCCAAAAATGAGGCTTCACTTTTGTCTTGTTAATCAACTCAGGTCAGAATAGAGGTGTATTTTGATCTCATCTATGAATTGAGTTGGTGTAGCAATAGCTACATTGCAAACTGAAAAGGGGTATATTCAAGAAATTCATTGTAATTTTTAATTAGGAATCATTGTGTAGGTGGCATATATTTGAATTTATACAAAACAGATGGAAGAACATACCCATCACTAAGCTAAAAAAAAAAAGGAGCAAGCAGGCAGGCAATCTTTGAAAGGAAAAGGAAATTTTCACCATTTGCATAGTGGGTTTACTTCTTACCTTAACTGAAATGGCAGTGTGAAGAATGGTTCTGTAAAAAGTTATTTTACAGTGACTGATAACGCTTTTCCTAAAATGAGGACAAGGCTGATTGGTTGACTTCGAACAATCTTGTGTTCTCATTAAGAAAATTAGTATAGTGCATCATAAGTATTTGAGATAATTTTTTTAAATCTCTCCCACCCCAATCTTTTGTTCTTCATTACAGGAGCGTGGACCTTCTTCACACTTGCCACCACCTCCCAAGTTGCTTGCACAACAGGTAGATTTTAGATAAGTGTTGGTGTATGGTATGCTGTGTTTGGACTTATTTATAGTTTTCCTTTGATGAAACGGTGCTGTGTGTTTATAACTTTGATGAAACAGTTGTATATTGTTCACTCGGTGGCTTTAGCATATTTTTCTTCTAGTTCTTTTCATCATTCTTCTCTAACAGGCACAATGTGCATCTCATTAAAGAATGAGAAGCACTCGGCTGATAGCTGCCACTTCCACACTAGTATTCTTCCTTCCTGCTGTCCTTGCTTGTCCAGCCATTTACTTGTTCCCTGAAGTCAGTCCCGTCACTTACTACAGTGTTATTTCTCGGCACTTAAGAAAAACAAGCTGTCTACATACCACCTCTTCATCGTCTTGCCTCTTGTACTCCATTTCTTTGTTCTGCATCGTAGCAACATTCTTTTAATGAGTTATTTAAACTTAGGTGCATGTGTCATTAGTCTCCACTACTGCCACGAATACATGTGTATTCACACACACACATGCTTATTCCCTCTTCAAATACATTTCCAAATATTAATTTAACAAATAACTTGTACTAAGTTATGTTTAGAAAAAAAAAACACTTTATAATAAGGCAGATAGCTCAGTAAAATGGTTTCAGCTTCACAATGGAAGATGATGTGCGTGTGGGGTCCGGGACATAGCCCAGTGACTAGAATGCTTGCTATACAAGCATGAGGATAGGAATTCAAATTGCCAGAGTACACACGTCCAGGAGAATTCATACATGTCTGTGGTGTACACGGTGATGACCAACAATGACACCTATGTTACTTATTTACTTGGGGGGGAGGGTCGGTTCGAGACAGGCTTTCTCTTTCTCACAAGAGATCCGCCTGCCTCTGCTTCCGAGTGCTGGGATTAAAGGTGTGAGCCTCCACCACCCAGCCACCTATTTTAAATAAGGTACAGGGCAAAGACGACATCTGTTCTTTGATCTCTGCACATATGCTTTGCTCCTAAGTAATGAATA
Source organism: Peromyscus maniculatus bairdii (assembly GCF_049852395.1). Classification (NCBI taxonomy): domain Eukaryota; kingdom Metazoa; phylum Chordata; class Mammalia; order Rodentia; family Cricetidae; genus Peromyscus; species Peromyscus maniculatus. The sequence continues at coordinate 71,828,613 of NC_134862.1, read as the reverse complement.
TATTCATGTACATCAAACCACAAATATACACACATTCACAAAGAAAATAAATGGTCAGTAAGTACATGGAAAGGTAGTCAGTACCTTTAATAATAACTATTGTAATGTAAATTTAAACAACAGTGATGTATTTCCTGTGTATTCATCATTGCCATAATAACGAGGATATAGGATAGCTTGCACACTTGAATAGTGCTTTGAAGTCTGTAAACCTTGTGAACAGTGTAGGAAGGCAGCTTGGCAGTTTCTTGTTAAGGAAACGTGACTTGAGAGTGTCACTGCAAGCTTTTTAGTCAAGAAGAATGAAAATACACAGACTAGTGTTATAACTCTTATATGTAGTTAGGTAGACTACTAAGAGCAACCTAGGATACACATGAGTCATAGTTTCCTGTACTGGTAGAGGAATACTAAACAGCAGTGAGTGGTGTAAACTACCACAGACTAACCAACAAACTAATTACAGTGCATCAGAGAAAATGGACCAAAGATACAACTTTTTCTGCTTCAGTGAAATTGTAGGACAGGAAAAAGTGTTACGGTTAAGGTATTTGGAAGTCATGGATGAGAGCAGAAGAGTGGTGGAAAATAAGTGTCCTGTGTATATCATATCCTTTTGTGAAATTATTTCTCCTTTTTTAGATTGGCTCTGAGCTGTAGGTGAAGCCGTGAAGAGATTGATGGTTTGATAAGACAGCACTGTTGGTGCATTTCACTTTTTAGCTCTTGTTTGTTTCCACCAAGCCATTATTTTTCCTCTTTTTCTTTTTTGGACTCCTGACTGGGCTATAAGTGAATTTCAGTCTTTATACTGGTAACTTTCCATTTCTGTGTGTTGAAAATCTTGAGTTTTATTGTTTATATTCTAGCCCTTCGTGTGCTTTTCCTCATTCTTATCTTTGCAGGGTTTCCAGCAATATTGTTTAAGCTTTGGCCATCATTGGAAACCATCAATGAAAAGTATCACTCACATGCTCCTCTCAACTCTCCATTGTGTTCTGGATTCAGTTGTCAGTTTCTCTTTCCAGACTGAGTTTTGAGAATTTACTTAGGGCTATTTCTTTGGCAGCCATCTCCTCCATCTCTTTCTCTGAATCTTTCCTTCTAGTCCTTCCTTGTTCATATTCTCGGTGCCCATGTGCTGCCATCTTACATATTTGGGCCGTTCTTTCACCCTGAGGCATTTCCCCCCTTAGGCAGTTTTGTCTGCAAGCCGCTATAAAAGCATACACTTAAATTTATGTTATGTCTGAGTTGATATTTTGAAGATCCTTATGCTTTTTATCTTAGCATAAACTGAGCAGTAATGCTTACCTAGCACAATGAATGGGTATTTCTTCACTCAGTATTTGATGACCTAATTTTTCTCTTCCTAATTTGGTGAGTTGTCTAGACTTAGACTTTACATGTTATATTTCCTTTTGTTTTATTTTTAATTTCCTAAGTTGTATGCACATGCAGAACTCAGAGTTTGGGAAGTCAGTTCTCTCCTACAGTGTGGGACCTGGGATTAAACTCAGGTTGTCAGAGTTGGCAGCAGGTGCCTTGACCCTCCATGGCCATCTTGCTGGCCTATTTCTTTTCAATTTAATGTATATGCTTTGACAGGGCAATTAATTTCTTTTTTCTCTCTCTCTTTTAATGGACCCTTCTTCCCACTTCTCCATGTTTATGGCATCCAACATTGGTCACAAAAAGTTGTCAGGTTAATGAGATGACTCAGTGGGTAAGGGTGCTTGCTGTCAAGCTTGACAATCTGAGTTCACTCTGGGGAACCCATATAATGCAATAATAAGAGAGCTGATTCCCACAGGTTGTTCTCTGACCTCCCCATGTACACACATGCATACACAAATAGGTATAAAACAAATTATTTCAAAAATTGAATTCTCATCTTTGATATCTTGCCCTTTCAGCATCCCCCACCTCCAGATCGACAAGTACCTGGAAGACAAGGCCCTTTTCCTTCAAAGCCTCAAGTACCTGATAATGATGAAATCTGGAAGCAAAGACGAAAACAACAATCTGAAATCTCTGCAGCAGTAGAGCGTGCTCGCAAACGGCGCGAGGAGGAAGAGCGAAGAATGGAGGAACAGAGGAAGGCGGCGTGTGCAGAGAAATTGAAACAGCTGGACGAGAAGCTGGGTATCATAGAAAAACAACCATCTCCAGAGGAGCTCAGAGAAAAGGAGAGGGAGAAGGAAAGGGAGCGGGAGAGAGAACTTGAAAAAGAGAAGGAACAGGAACGAGAGAGGGAGCGGGAGCTCGAGAAAGAGCAGGAAAGACAGAAAGAAATGGAGAAGGAAAGACAGCAAGAGAAAGAGCTAGAACAACAGAGGGAAAAGGAGCAAGAACTGCAAAGGTTGAAAGAAGAGGAGAAAGAGGGTGAGTTGAAGGAAAAGGAGAAAGAAGAGAAAGTTGAACCCCAAGAGCCCATTTTAGAGCCTGTGACAGAAAAACAAGAAAGTGAAACCAACTGTAATACAGGTATGATGCTCGGTCTACATTTTATATTTAATTCCCTTACTCTACTTTATTGGGGAGTGGTGGAGATTGGAAGCAGGTCTTTGCATGTATGTGTGACATGGTATTCTCTAGAATATATGGAACTCGTTTTCCTTAGGATAAAAAAAAATTATGTCTGAGATTTAGTGAGAATACTAGTCACCCCCTTGTGAATGAGTACGTTTGTTTCAGCATAACTAGTGATCCGCTCTGAGGTCTTCGTGTTTGTTGAGTTGCACTAGTTTTTGCGATACACTATCCATTAGTCCAGTATTTGGGGCAGGGAACATTGGTTTTTGATTTGACAGGATCTCACCATGTGACTTTAGTTGGCCTGAAAATTCCTGTGTAGACTCGGCTGACCTCAAACTCAGAAATCCATGGGCCTCTATGTCCTGAGTGCTAGGATTAAAGGTGTGCTCTACCACACTTGACTTTCAGCTCTTTTTTAATATATATTGGTCACTTGGTGTTCATGTAGCTCTTAACGTGTATCACATTAATATTTATTGAAATAAATGAGAAACGTTAGGATCTGAGTGTTTACTGTGAAGTAAATACATTTTTGTGTAGTGAAGGATTTGGATCTGTGATCTCTTTAGAGTCCAGCTTTATGAGAATCCGTTTTGATAATAGTGGATAAAAAAATGAAGGTTTAGGGAGAAATGCTTTTTCCTCTTTGAGGTATATTATGCTTCATTTTCTCACAACAGCATGTATTTGATAGGATATCTGACTATTTCTTTGAGCAGAAGAGGAAGCAGTTTTCACTAGACAGGACAGCAATCGCAGTGAGAAGGAGACCACACAAGTGGTGCAGGAAGCAGAACCTGAGTCCGGCTCTCAGCCCCGACCTGCTGGATTATCGGGCTATTTCAAACAGTTTCAGAAATCGTTGCCACCACGATTTCAGCGGCAGCAGGTAATAGGAAAACCAGAATGCTGCACCACTTTTGTGTGATTGAAAGATTTATTGTTCAGTTTCCTGATAATTTAACATAAAACCTAAACCATATAAAGCATAGAAACTTGCCTTAATTTTTTTGTTTTCAATACACTTGTGGGAATTGGTTTTACTCTGACTTTCTCTGTAATGCCTTTTTTATTCATGTATACCTCCTCTTCTAGGACATGATGAGTTGTTTATGTCCATTATAAGAAAGTACTATAACTTCTTTAATCTGTTGCCAACTCTGTGCTTATTGTCTTTGTCTTTAAATATTATAAAACACCATTGTTTTCAAATACAATTTATTTGATCATAACTAGAAACTTCAGTATGTGTGATTTTTGCTTTTTCAGGAACAAATGAAACAGCAGCAGTGGCAGCAGCAGCAACAGCAGCAGCAGCAGCAGCAGCAGCAAGGTGTACTTCCACAGACTGTTCCTTCACAACCATCTAATGGTTCGGTCCCTCCTCCACCACACAGACCTCTTTATCAGCCAATGCAACCCCACCCTCAGCATTTGGCTTCTATGGGTTTTGATCCAAGGTGGCTCATGATGCAGTCCTATATGGATCCTCGAATAATATCGGGGAGGCCTGCTATGGATATTCCACCCATTCATCCTGGTATGTTATAGTGACAGTGTGACATGGCTTACTTGCAGTATTTAAGGGGTTTTGTCTGTCACCCCTTTTTGTCACAGTTTCCTCAGTATTAGAAGTTTGTTAGGACCAAGGACCTCTAGGTCTTTATCCGAAAGTTAGAGCTTTTAGTGCAGGTATTTTTGCCAGCTGTCTTGACAAGAACAAACTGCTAGCTCTGTCCCTTTTATAGATGTATTGTAAATTTTGGAGATGAAAATTATTCTTGCAGAAAACTGTTAATAGTATTCTCACTCTGCCAAATATTTCAGCATTTGAGTTTTATCTACATGTGTATCCCTTCCTTTTGAATTCCTCCATCATTTATCATCAACTCTTGAATTTCTTTATAAGTTATCTAAAAGTAAGTTAGCCTTTTTGAGATCTCCTTAAAATAAAGCCAGATAATCTATCATCAAAATGATACTGTGGACCTTTTAGGAGTGATTAAAAAGCTGATCACAAATTGTATCTGATTCAAAACATGGTGGCAGATAGCTTTAATCTTAGGATCCAAAAGGCTTGTGCCACAAAGTAGTACAGTCAGGGCTATCTTGAAGGGTTTGTTTATGTATGTATGTTTGTTTTTAAATCTCACCTTGATACTAAATCCACAGTATTTGAATGTTTGAGTTACATATTTTAATAGGATATTGAACAACTAGGATGAATGAAATTGCTGTAGGAAGTAATTTTCTCCCAAAACTTGCCTTTTTGGTATAATTCTGATCTTTGTTTTTTCTTTTAGTTGTTTTTAACATGCATAATTTTTTCTTTTAAAGTAAAGTAGACTCCTATTGTGTTTTTCCACCTTGGTTTTGTTCTTAATAAATTTTAAACAGCAATTGGTCTATATGTTTTTATCATGGTTTTGTTTCTCTCTCACTTTGTATAATTCTCTTTTATGTGTATGAACTTTTCTTACAGGAATGATTCCTCCTAAACCATTAATCAGAAGAGACCAGATGGAAGGGTCACCAAATAGTTCTGAGTCATTTGAGCATATAGCTCGATCTGCAAGAGATCACGGAATTTCCCTTTCTGAACCTCGAGTGATGTGGGGATCAGATCCCTATCATGCTGAACCGCAGCAGGCAGCCACTCCCAAGTCAGCTGAAGAACCTGGGGATGCAAGGTAATAAATTATTTAACTGAATAAAGGATTGTTAGAATATTGTGCTTAAGAAAGCAACTTTATAGTATCTCAGAAGATCCTTCTGGGGGCCAGCAATATTGTTCAGGGACAAAGGTACTTGCCATTAAGCTTGATGACCAGTGTTTGATGATCCTATGTGGTGGAAGTAGAGAACCAACTCCTAAAAATTGTCTTCTGATTTCCACAGATGTACCATGACACAAGCTCTTCCCATCTCTGTCACTGTTTGTGTGTGCGCGCTCATTCATACATACATACATACACACACAGGCACACTCACTAATTTTTTTTTTTTTAAAGATAATTCTGATTTAGAGCTATGCATGGGTCTGATATCCTATTAATGTGCTTAATTTTGTCTTTGGACAGTCAATGAGGGCACACTAGTTGTAAATTAGTTTTTTGGACTGAATTAGATGCTTAAACTTAGTAGATGTTTTAAAACAACTCTTTATAGTACATCATATATAAAAAAAAGTTTGCCGCCTTATATAGTCTGGCATGTGGGCTGATAAAATTCCTATAGTAGTGAGAAATGACAGATATTTTCAGTCCTTAGGGAAATTAAGACTACAGGTAAAGAGAAATGATAGCTTATAATGGGGCAGTTGGTGGTGAACTCTAATAATCTACAATCAGAAGGTTGGGGTTTCTTTTATGGGATGTAGTTTAATGATTATGTTCATAGAATAGGCTTGGTCTTGTATATTAGTTAGGAAATTATTTGTCTTAGTGCATCAGAAGTTCACATCTACATGGTTTAAACATGTTTTTGGTTTGTACATTTTAGAGCAGAGCTAAAGAGCTTCATATTGCATGACTAAAACTTGACCCCATTTTTAGAACAGCATCTCCACATTTCAGACTAACTTGAGCCCTCTACTAAACCTCATTCTATATTCTACTTGAATGAGTTTGATTACTTTACATGCACCCTCTAAGTGAGACAGAACAGTTGGTGTCTTTGCCACTAGCTCAGACTTTTATCTGTGTTACAGTGCTTACCAGCATCTTTTCTTACTTGTCCCTGAGTAATACTGTCTGTGTGTCATATTTGCTTCATTCACTCAATTTTATAGACATGCTGTGTTCTCTTTGCTAAGTTTTTTATGCAACTCTTGTTTTTTTTGTTGTTGTTGGTTTTTTTTTGTTGTTGTTGTTTTTGTTTGTTTGTTTGTTTGTTTGTTTTTGGTTTTGGGTTTTTGGGTTTTTTTTTTGGTTTTTCGAGACAGGGTTTCTCTATGTAGCTTTGTGCCTTTCCTAAAACTCACTCTGTAGCCCAGGCTGGCCTCCTGAGTGTGGGATTAAAGGTGTGTGCCACCACCGCCCGGCGGCTAAACTTTTTGAGAATAACAATGCTCTTTATGGTTAGAGTTCATTGTTTTGTATTTTATTCTTTATAATTTAAAATTGGAGAATTATGGGAATAGTGTTTTGTGGTGGGATATATGTACACTTGGGAACGATTGTTTTATTGAATTCTCATCATCACAGGCCTGAAACTGCTTTGGACCATGAGCAAATTCCTGCTGCTTATTCTGTAGAACATAGTCATCTGGAGACTCATTCAAAAACAGAGGCTGCTAGAGACTCAGGTGAAACAGAAGGACAAAAGTTTTTAAGCAGATCAGTGGAAGATGTAAGACCTCACCATGCTGATACAAATAATCAGTCTGCTTGTTTTGATGTGATTGATCAAAAGAGCTTACCTACTCCTCCAGAAGAGCGAATTTCGGCACTAGAAAGTCAACCTGCCCGGAAAAGAAGTGTTTCCCATGGATCTAACCATGCTCCAAAAGCAGAGGAGCAAAGAAACGAGCCCTCTGTCAGCCTTCCTAAAGTCAGCAGCAGGTGTATTGATTCTAAAGAAACTGTAGAAAAGCCAGAGGAGAAGCCAAGAAAAGATGGCTTTCTGCGATCTTCTGAAGGACCTAAACCAGAGAAAATATACAAATCTAAGTCAGAAACTCGTTGGGGTCCAAGACCAAGCTCCAACAGAAGAGAAGACGGTAATGATAGGCCTGTAAGAAGGTCCGGACCCATTAAAAAACCTGTGCTTAGAGATATGAAAGAGGAGCGGGAGCAGAGGAAGGAGAAAGAAGGCGAGAAGGTTGAAAAGGTCACGGAAAAAGTTGTTAAAACAGAAAAACCAGAGAAGAAAGAGCTTCCTCTTCCTCTACCACCTCCAACACCAGTTCAGGCACAGTCACTGGTTCCACCACCAGTTCAGCCAGAACCAGAGAAACTACCATCAACAGAACCTTCCGCTTTGGCTCAGAAGCCATCTCAAGAGAGTGAGAAGCCTTTGGAACCTGTGGCTAGTGTCCAGGTAGAGCCTCTGGTTAAAACTGGAAATCAACAAAATGTTGTAGCACCAACCGTCAAAGAAGAAAAGCAGCCCGAGAAAGTCATCCACAAAGACGTCGTTGGGGCAGAACGACCTCGGCCGGATTCTAGAGCACCAGTTAAAAAAGACTCCCCTTTACCAACTCCTAGGACCTACTGGAAAGACGCTAGAGAGAGAGATTGGTTTCCAGACCAAGGCTACAGAGGCAGAGGTAGAGGAGAGTATTACTCCAGAGGTCGAAGCTACAGAGGCTCTTATGGGGGTCGTGGCAGAGGTGGTAGAGGGCACGCTCGTGATTATCCTCAGTATAGAGACAGTAAGCCAAGAACAGAGCATGGTCCTTCAGGACCTCTCAGACAACGAGAAGAAAGTGAAACACGAAGTGAGAGTTCCGATTTTGAGGTTGTTCCCAAAAGACGGCGACAGAGGGGTTCCGAGACTGACACGGACAGTGAAGTTCCTGAAAGTGCCAGTGACAAGGATAGCTTAAGCAAAGGCAAATTTCCTAAAAGAGAGGAACGGCCTGAAAACAAAAAACCTGTCAAGCCCCAGGCTTTTAAGCCTGAAAATCATGTCCGAATAGACAATAGGCCATTAGAAAAACCTTATATCAGAGATGAGGATAAATCTAAACCAGGTTTCCTTCCTAAAGGAGAGCCTACAAGGAGAGGTAGAGGAGGAACATTCAGACGAGGTGGAAGGGACCCCGGAGGCCGACCATCACGCCCTGCCACCTTAAGAAGGCCTGCTTATCGGGACAATCAGTGGAACCCAAGGCAAGCAGAACCTCCAAAACCTGATGATGGAGAGCCACCAAGAAGACATGAGCAGTTTATGCCTGTACCCGCAGATAGACGACCTCCAAAATTTGAACGGAAATTCGACCCAGCTAGAGAGAGGCCACGGAGGCAACGTCCAACTCGACCACCAAGGCAAGATAAGCCTCCTCGATTTAGACGGCTAAGAGAGAGAGAGGCTGCTTCAAAAACAAGTGAGGTGTTGGTACCTGCAAATGGCACAGTTAATAATGTTGTTCAAGAACCAGTTAATCCCCCTGGGGACATATCTGGAAATAAGACCCCAGATTTGTCTAATCAGAACTCTTCAGATCAGGCAAATGAGGAATGGGAAACTGCTTCTGAAAGTAGTGATTTCAATGAGAGACGTGAGAGGGATGAAAAAAAAAATGCCGATGTGAGTTCACAAGCAGTTGTAAAGGCTGGAGAGAATGTTTTGCCTCCAAAAAGAGAAATAGCAAAGAGGAGTTTTTCTAGTCAGAGACCTGGAGTTGATCGACAGAATCGTCGTGGCAACAATGGCCCACCCAAATCAGGAAGGAATTTCTCAGGTCCTAGGAATGAAAGAAGAAATGGCCCACCATCAAAAAGTGGAAAGAGAGGGTGAGTACTGTATTTAATTAAAACTTGTGCCTTTATTTAAAAAAGGTAAAAGTAGGAGATGTAGTGGAAGTTGCATAATTAGGTAGAGGAACAAGACATTGTCCTCCCCTAGTGCTGTTTTCTGTTCTTAGGTGTAGTGGTCCTTGAGTGGCAGGGCTTATGTGTATGGATCCTCACGTGCTGAGTCATGTCTTCTAAAACGGTTGTCTTGGGAATGTGTCTATAGCTTTGGAAGTACTAGTACATCGAGAAAGGAACATGCAGTTTCTTCATTTGTTAATTGCTCCTGACACTAATGAGTAGCTCTCCTCTTTTCATTTTTCAAGGGGTGTTCTACGACTTGAATGTTACAGACATGTATCCTGGCACTCTGTGCTGTTTGCTCAAAAGTCCTTATTGAGTTGTCAACATATACTCCCTTCTGGAGTTATAAACTTTATAATAAATAATCCAACTAGAGAGACCCAGAAAGCAAATTCCTGCCTATCCACCCTGGTTTGGGTTGCCAACATGAGTCCCATGGCATTTGATATTTGTTTATTTTTAAAGAGTTTTCAGGACTGGGGATATAGTAGCTTAGTTGGTAGAAGTGCTTACCTAGAACTACATAAAACCAGGCGTGGTGGTACATACCTGTCATCTCAGCGTTTAAAAAGGTAGAGATAGGGAATCACAAGTTCAAGGTCATCCTTGACTAGAAAACCTGGGAGATTAAACTTTCTTTAAAAAAAAAAAAAGGAAGAAAATTTTTAAAAACTATGCTAAGGTTGCCCTTTTCTTTTAAATATGAAAATGTTGGTTAGATGTTAATATTGGTTTCAGTATTAAGGATATGAAGAAAAACCAGAGTATGGGATATTGTAGCATGTACTACACAGTAAGCATTCCTTAGGCAAAATTTCCTAGGTTTGTGTGGGGATGGAGAGAGTGCTTAGTGGTTAAGAACTCTGACAGCTCTTCTAGAGGACCTCAGCACCCATGTGGTAGCTAACAACCCCTTTCTGGGGGGTCCTCCAACTCCCTCTTCTGGTCTCCTTGGGCAGTACACACATGGTCAGACATAAAAACAGGCAAAACAAACACCTTGGTGGTCTAGTTTCACATTATAATACTTAAAATTTTGATCTGACGTTTGAGCTGTGTAGATAGCAGCCACTTTAAACTTACAGAAATACCAGTGGATGGTTGTAGTTGTAACAAGAGTTTTGAAGGGCCCATTTGGAAGAAATAAGTAATTCTTCAAGTGTTGGGAGTCATGTCAGGCATTTAGTAATCCTTTATCTTGAGAAATTGTGTGGACTGATATGAAAATGAATCAGTAAGCCCTTTTTTAATGAGTTTTCCTATTAAAGGTGTTTACATGTTTACATCAGTATCTAAAACTCTAAGGTAGGTATGAGTGTGTGTGTGTGTGTGTGTGTGTGTGTGTGTGTGTGTGTGTGTGTGTGTGTGTGTGTACGTGTATGCGCGCGCCAAATAGTATAGCATTTAGAGTGCTATTTTAAATCCTATTTTTTTATATAGTGCCCACTTTAGGAGTGGATCCAATCATAGATATGACAGATTTTTTTCCTATATCCATGTTGTAGCTCATTTATAAAATATTGGGCAAATGGACACAATAACCTCCTGAGGTTTAGAATTCCAGAATTTAATTTATTGGGGAGAACTTCAAAGACCTCTACTGTATTGAGATCCTCAGTTTTAGTGAGGTTATGCCTTCAGAGGCTGCTGCGACAGACTGGGCTGGGCCTTCTTCAGTGCTTGTGTGTCTTAGGTATGACTTTACAAACTGCCAGGAAGAACATTTTTCTATTGTTGGAGTATGTGGAAATCATCTCATTATTTTCTGTAGGCCATTTGATGACCAGTCCTCAGGCACAGCTGGTGTTGACCCTGTCAATGGTAATGCTGCACACCACCAAGAAGGAGCACCTAATGGTGCTGGACAAAAGAATTCCAAGGATGCTACTGGAAAAAAGAGAGAGGACCCCAAACCAGGTCCTAAAAAGACCAAAGAGAAAGTAGATGCTCTCTCACAGTTTGATCTCAACAATTATGCAAGTATGTTACAAATTTCTTTATTTCTTGGTAAATTTAAGCAGATAATATGAAAACATAAGGAAAAAAGCGTTAGACCTTTGTGTTAGACATAGAGCTGACTGTGAAATTCTAACTTGGCTTAAACTTTATGAACATTGAGTACAATTTTTGTTAATGATACTCAGGAAGGTTTCACTGTTCTTCATGGAATTGGGGGTGTGGATTAAAATTGATCAAACCAGTAAAATTGCAAAATAGGCATGAGAAAGCACAGGAAAACATTAAGTGAAGATTTTTAATTAGAACTGAAGCGGTTCTGAATCTTTCTTTTTAAAAAGAAAATAAATGGTCAACTGAGTTGTTAGGGTCTAAAAATCCAGGAAGAATCCATCTGGAAGACCGGGTTCGAGCAAACAGAAAATTTATTGAAAAAGGCTGATTTTAAAGGAAAAAAACAAAAGAGGGCAATCCTTCAATTTCAACCAATCATAACAGAACATGGGGATATGCAATTAGGGACTTTCTATGGTGGCAGGCCCCCAGCCTATTAGGAGAATGTTGCCTCTCTCCTCGTTTCAAATACCTTGTGCCTTCTTTACCCCGTTTGTTGTGATGTGAGGTGGATGAGTGAAGAGCTGAAGTGGATATACTGTTAGTTACAAGAGTTGCTTCAGCAGAAGCATTGCAGTACCTCTAGTTGGCCTGGCAACAGCTACCAAGTAGCTCACGGACAGGTATTCTCAGTAAGCTACTGGAATGCTGCCACACACCTGTAATCTCAGCACTTGACAGGTAGAGGCAGGATGATCTGGAGTTCCAGGCCAGCCTCGGCTGCACACGTTTGAGACTATTGTGGGCTACATAACACCCTGTTTTAAAAATGCAATTTTAGGACTTTTTTTTTTTTTAAACAAAAATCTTATTTATGAAACTTTTTCATTTAGGTGCAATAGCTTTGAAAATTGCTAATCCATTATGGGCCATCTAAGTTATACTCTAAAATTTTTCGTGCCTGCAGGTGTTGTTATAATTGATGATCATCCTGAAGTAACTGTAATTGAAGATCCCCAGTCAAATTTGAATGATGATGGCTTTACTGAAGTGGTATCTAAAAAACAGCAAAAGCGGTTACAGGATGAGGAACGCCGAAAGAAGGAAGAACAAGTTGTACAGGTTCAAAGCTCATCATTTTGTTGCTAGTTCATATGTTGTTTTTCAGAGCATGTTAGCAAATGGTCAGGGTTACTCAGAACGGCATTTGTATTTAGCTAAAGAGCTGAGTGACTTTTATCTTCACACCTGGGAACTCTAGTAGGATATTTTCAAAATTAGGTTATTTTCAAAATGAGATAATTGCTGTAGCTTGTCTTTTTCCAACAATAGATTTTATGTGTAGAATTCAGATTGTTTTAAATTTTCTTGGAAATTGAATGGTCACAGTGCACAGATCCAGAAGTGACTTCTTGTCTTTTTTGGGGAGGGTTCGGGGAAGGTCACATTCATTTCAAACTTTGTTAAATATTTCGGATTGGGGGCAGGGGTACTTAAGCCTGTATATAAAAATATTTTTTTCTCTTTATTATCTTTTCTTCTTGTAGTTTTAAATCTCATTAGTGCCCTGACAGTGTCCAATTTGGAAAATTGAAATAGCCAAGTTAGCACTAGGAAGTTCTAGAAATAGTAGGATGTAAAAATTACTTGTGTGCATTGTTTCTTTGGGCATATTATTGACAACAGAAATGGTTCTGTCAATTTCTTTAAGGTGTGGAACAAAAAAAATGTAAATGAAAAAGGAAGAGGTCAGACTTCTAAACTCCCTCCAAGGTTTGCCAAAAAACAAGCCACAGGGACTCAGCAAGCGCAAGCTCCAACCTCTGCTGCGGTTTCCGTCTCTTCCTCAGCTGCAGTTTTAACATCCCCAGCAGCTTCAGTTCCAGCCTCCACCCCAGCTCCAGTTCTGGTTCTGGCCTCAGCCACTGCTCTAGCTCCAGCCTCCACCCCAGCTCCAGTTCTCACTTCAAGCCCAGCTCCAGCTCCAGCTCCAGCTCCAGCCCCAGCCCCAGCCCCAGCCCCAGCCCCAGCCCCAGCCCCAGCCTCAGCTCCTGTTCCAGTGTCCACTTCATCCTCAGTCACAGCCTCTTCCTCACCCCAAGTCTCAGTTCCAGCTCCAACTCCTGTCCTTGCCTCAGCATCAACTACAGCCTCCGTCCCCATTCTTGCCTCAGCTTCAATTCCTATCCTTGCTTCAGCACTGGCACCAGCTTCAGTTTCTTCCCCAACCCCAGGAGTCTCAGCCCCAGCTGTACCAACTATTTCAACATCAACTGCCCCAGCCTCAGCCCCAGCAGCCTCAGTTCCACTTGCCCCAGCCTCGGCTGCAACCACTGCCCCAGCCCCAGCCGCACCAGTACAGACTCAGACACAGACCCACAAACCAGTCCAGAGTCCACTTCCACCTCCAACACCATCTTCAAAACAGCCACCACCTTCAATTAGATTACCTTCAGCTCAAACATCTAATGGCACAGATTATGTAGCCACAGGAAAATCCATCCAGACTCCACAATCCCATGGTCCTCTAACAGCTGAATTGTGGGATAACAAAGTGGCTGCTCCAGCTGTGCTGAATGACATCTCTAAAAAATGTAAGTATGCAACAGAAAGAAGTATGGGGTAGGAAAATATATAGAAATACTGACATTGTTTTCTACTTTACTTAAAAATTCAGTTAAGCTTGTTTTTTTCCACCTAGCCATCTCGTTTTTTCCTAGTAGGGAGCAGTAGTAGCAATTGTTGTTAGTTTCTTTCTTGAAATGGTTTATTTCTAAAATAAGCATAGTTAACAACAACATACTTTTTTTTTATATTGAGATTTCATATCACCCTAGTTAGAATGGCTGTTAGAAAAACCAACAAATGCTGGTTGAGAAAAAAGGAAACCCTTATACATAACTAGTAAATTAGCTCTGCCAATATGAAAATCAGTGTGCAGGTTCTTAAAAAAAAACTAAAAATAGAATTACCATAGGATCCAGCTCTTCCATTCCTGGGTAAATATCTGAAGGGATTTATGTCTCAGTAGAGATGCTCAAGCTTTGGTGTTTATTTAACAGTATTCACAATAGCCAATATAAGTCATCAGCCCAGATGCCTATTAACAGATAAATTAGTAAAGTTCTAGTATAACACAGTGGAATTTTACTCAGCCATAAAGAAGGATGAATTATGTCATTTGCAGAGAAATGAATGGAAAATGGGGATCAACATGTTAAACAAAATAATCCAGATTCACAAGAACAAGTAGTGTGTCTTAATGTGTGCTTTAGATTGTATGTGAATGGGGGAGGGGAGTGCACACAGGTAAAAGTAAAGAGGAACTACATGGAAGAAAGAAAAGATATGTTGGCCAACAAGAGAGGTATTGGAAGGTTAGAAAATAAAGCTACGTGTTTCTCTCATGTGGAATGTAAAGTATGTATAAACTTAGGAAAGAGAACCATTTAAGATGAAGTGGAAGCCGGGCGGTGGTGGCGCACGCCTTTAATCCCAGCACTCGGGAGGCAGAGCCAGGCGGATCTCTGTGAGTTTGAGGCCAGCCTGGGCTACCAAGTGAGTTCCAGGAAAGACGCAAAGCTACACAGAGAAACCCTGTCTTGAAAAACCAAAAAATAAAAAAAGAAATAAATAAATAAGATGAAGTGGAAAGAAGGGCACCATAGCATGAAAGGGTAGAACAGCACATGTTTTATGTAGACAAAGTGATAATATATGTGTGTAACAGACCTTGAATGGACCTTAACTATTTTGACATGTAAGAATCTATTAGCTTGATAATGCACACACCGTAGAAGATAGGCAAGTCTGAATTCAAGAACAGCTAGAACTACAAGGAGAAACCCTGCTGGGGTTGGGTTAGTGGGGGCATTGTGAAAAAATCTGTGATGTAGAGAATTGTTTTATTGTCAGGCTACCATTGCAACTAAGGATTGAATATTAGACTTCAACATCTAAATTGTAATGGTCACATTTTTCTCAATGACTTTTAGTAGGTCCTATTAGTCCACCACAGCCACCTTCAGTCAGCGCATGGAATAAGCCCTTGACGTCATTTGGATCAGCAACTTCATCAGAGGTAAGAATAGACTGACTGGCATTGATGGGATTAGTGACAGTTTTTTACCAAATTCCCCCCAAGTGTCCACCTTGAGATTTCTACCAGGGTTCAGAATAGATGCTACAAGCGGCTAAGGATACTACTCTGAGGGCTATTCAATGAATCTAACACACTGAGTTCTTTAGTCCATTCATTTTATTCTTCCAAGTCAATTCTATCTACACAGTTTCTTTTCTGTTCTCATGCTTAGCTCCTCTCAGTCCTCCTGCTCTCAGTCTCTTCTGCTGTTCTCTCATCTCTACCTAGTTCTTTCCATCTTGGTCCTCATCTTGTTCTTCTCAGTCAATTCCCCTCTTCTACTGTTCTCTCCTCTCTAGCTAGTTCTTTCCATCTTCATCCTCATCTTGTTCTTCTCAGTCAGTTCCCCTCTCTGCTGTTCTCTCATTTCTATATAGTTATTTCCATCTTCTTTCTTGTTTTCTGTTTCCCCAAATATGAAGGGGTGTGTGTGTGTGTGTGTGTGTGTACGTACATACATACATATCTCCATTAATTAACAACTTGTTAGTAAAAACTACAAAATAAACTCTCAGGGACAAGTATTCTGATTAGAGTCACACTTGGCAAGACTTGGTCAGCTTAATTGGTGATTGACAACAGCTGTAGGTTGTAAAAGTTCTGGCTATCTCTTAAAGGGATAGCTACAAGGGTTACAAGGGAAGAAACAAATGAGAGATTTAAGGAAAAGGCAAAGAATACATGTACTATTATATGTGATTAATAATATCCAGACATGGTTAGTCAGTTAACAGCCTTTTTCTGTTAGTCACTGAATCTCAGGACCTATATGTAATTAGTCTACTGAGCCTAAAAGTCTTGCGCTAAAAACTATTATAGAAATAAAAACAAAGTGTTAATTATTATTTGAAACAGAGTGGGGAGGTACTAGTGGAGGAAGCTTAGGTCAACATAGGAGCTATTGATCTCTAGAAGGACTAAGATATACCAAAGCCAGACACCTGCACTATCATTTCTGGTTCACTATAATTCTTCTGAAGAGTTTTGATCCAGCAAGGCCAGGCATGTGCAATTCTGCTCTGTGAAAGTTCTATGAGGACATTTTGTCTGGCCAATATTTACCTTGTCAGTGGTTAAGGGTGGAGAGCAAGACCTCTAATGGAACAGTAGATCTAGTATGAAGCATATTTTAGTATGTTTCTATTTATAAAAATTGTATGGTTAAGTAAGAAACCATCTTCTAGACCATCCACAACTAAGTGTGTCTATAACATTGAGATGCAGTCATGAGATTGCATGTACACATAACATGGAAATGCACAGTAAATGGGGAGAATCATAGCTGTTATTGCTCAAGAAGTTTACAATAAGAAACAGCCAATTCATTCAAAAGGCAGTAATTCCATAACGCCTTGCGTGATGGTTTCCTCTAACAGAATCCTTAGTTGGGTTGACCTTCTGTATTCTAGTTGTCACCTGCTGTATACTCCCATGGTCTTTGCTACCAGCAGTTCTCAATAGTTTCTAAATAATTTCTCATACTTCATTGTAGCTCATTATTAACCTAGGAGGGCCACTGAAACAGATTAAGCTCATGCCCAGAATTTCTGATCCGTTAGGTCTGGGTTGGGTTTTATACCCAGGCGATATTAATGCTACTGGTCCTCTATATTTACAAGCTGTTTTTTCACCTTTAGCTAAAGGTTAAACATTTATTTTCATTCTGATATCCAGAAAAGACCTTATGACAGGCCGTAATACAGTCACTATTTTCCAGGCTTTCCTCATTTTCATATATAATAGGATAATTACAATTTACGGGTTACTGTTCTGTCCTTTCTCACTGAGTGCAGTATTGGTAAATGATGTTTTTGTCAGTGGCCATTCTCCCTTCTAAGTTTGCAAAACTAGTGCTGAAGCTAGGACTAAAAGACACTGTCCTCGCAGGGCTTCCATTATAGTGTCTGGAGAAGTCGGTAATCCTTCTGTTTAATGAAGAGACTAGGCAAGGATTTTGTCCAAGTAGATGGAAGTAATTTAAAGGGGCCAAGAGATTCTACTTGTGTGGTATTTGAATAAAGATTTGGAGGAGATACAGAGAGTAGGCTAGTCAAATATGAGGAAAACAAGGTCAGTTCTCAGTTCAGGGAACAGCAGTTATGAAAGTCATGAGGCAAGAACAAATCTGGTGTATTCAGAGTAGTCAGAGAAGTTCATTGGCTGGAGTGAACAAAGAACAGAGTTGAGGGGTTATAGGGGCTTTGGAAGACATGGAAGACCATTGGAGGGTGTCATGGATGCAAAGGAGTGCCAGGGCATGACTATAGATTGTTCTGTTAGGAATTGTCTGTATGGGTGAGGGGGCAAGGAAGTTAAAATGACAGTAGTCAAATGATAAACCAAAGAAATGACATTGAAGGTCATTGAGCTTATGTGATAAATGTAGAATGTCAGGAAAAGGAGAGCTATTGGTATGAACAGGAAGAAAGAAAAAAATTCTCATCAGTTTCAAATGAGCTACACATGAATCAGAATTAGTGCTGAGAATAAGAAGTTCATATAGCTACATCTAAGATGTTATTGCCTGGGCTCAAGTGTTAAGAGTTCTTACTGCTCTTGCAGAGGGCTCAAGTTTGGCTCTCAGCACCCACATCAGGTGGATCAGAGTTACTTGGAACTCCAGTTCTAGGGGGATCTGATTGATGTCTCTGGCATCCATGGACACCAATATTCAGGTGTACTTACCTACCCACACACGCATAAACGTGATTTAAGTGAAAATGTCAATGTAGCTGGCTCTTAAAGAGCCTGTAGGTCAGAAGAGTCTGATTTGAAGATTTATTTGGGAAGTCATTAACATATCAACATGCAAAGCAGTGAGGTTGGATGAAAGGTAAAAATGAATTATGAAGATAGAAAAAGGGAAAAAATGAAAAATAAGTGAGGCTTTCCAGCTCAGAAAGGTGGGAGGTGTAACTGTCAACTGATTGGAGAGGCATCTGAAAAGAGGGGGTGGATCAAATGTGTCAAATGCTGCTAATAGGAGAAGTAGTACCTGTGCTGAATTGACAGTTGAAATTAATGCTGTAGGGCCACTGGTGACATTGACATGGGAAAATGAGGTGAGTAGAGAGAGCTTTAGGGTACAGTCATGTGCTACGTAAGAATTCTATAGTCAGAATGTCTTTTTTGGACCACCAATGCCATGTTGTGCACATAAGGCATCAGCTGGCGGCTAGTCTTGGTTTTAGTATACCTTGATACTTGCAGAACAAAATAATTGTCTTGTAATGGATTCCTCCTAATGTGCCCTGTTATGTAATGTACAGTAAAACAGTGGGGTAAGATGTGCAGAAAAATGGGGAAGTAAATAGGATGGAATGGTTTCAGTTTGTTTTCTCTTTACGGAAGTCTTTCTGTTACCCTATCTGCCTTTCCATTTTTCTAACATGACAGGCCTGGAGTAGGCTTCATCATCTATTTTGGTATTATAGTTCTTTGGAGACCTTTAATAACTCAAGTCACTGTATTTCAATATAAGAGCCTCCGTTTAATATCTGTTGTTGGTATTAGCATTATTATGATTCATCAGAGTGCATTTCTTACAAAGTAATTTTATTCATATTGATATGAAAAGGTTCAGTATGGAAAAATTTGTTGATTGGCTACAGAAATTGTCTTGCAGGCATTCTGCAACTGTATGTTTTGGTAGTATCTTGTTGATCTCCCGCACTTTGCTTCTCACCATCTTCGCATTCTTTGCAATTTCCAGCTGGAAACTGCTTTCTGAGTGAAAGCTGTTCCTTTACCTTGAAATTTTTATGTTAGCAAAATTGGCATTTCAGACATTGGAGAGAATTCCCTAATGTCTTTCCATTATGTTTTGTTTGAGTATACATGTGTGTGTATGTGCATGTCGAGATCAGTGGTCATCCTGAAGTGTCATTCCTCAGGAGTCATCAACATTGCCTTTTGAGCCACTGTCTCTGACCAGAATGTGAGGCTTAGACTAAGCTGGCTGGCCCTTGAAGCCTAGGGATATCTACCTTTTCACCTCTCTGTTGCTGGGATTTCAAGTACATCCCAGTCCAAGCCCACTTACTTGGCTTTCTACATGGGTGCTGTGATCAAGATCAGATACTGATGATTATAAAACAAGTACTTCAATAACTGAGCTATTTCTTCAGCCCATAGGTTTTTTTGTTTTGTTCTGGTTTTTGTTTGTTTGTTTTCTTTTTTCGGTTTTTCAAGACAGGGTTTCTCTGTGTAGCTTTGCGCCTTTCCTGGAACTCACAGAGATCCGCCTGCCTCTGCCTCCTGAGTGCTGGAATTAAAGGCGTGCGCCACCACTGCCCGGCCTTGTTGTTGATGATGTTGTTGTTGTTGTTGTTGTTGTTGTTTTTAAGATGTATATGTGGTTATGTGCGCAGTTGTGGGTACCAAAAAGAGGCCAGAAGCATCTACTACCATGAAGCTGTAGTGTCCGGCAGCTTTGAGCCGACTGACCTGGGTACTAGGAACCAAACATGGGTCAGTCTGCACAAGGAGCCTTCTTTCAGGCCCTGCTAATAGTCCTTGCTTATCCCTTTGGTTAACTTAGAGAACTCAGAACAGTTATTCTCTTATAGTTACTGTTGGTCATTTTCTATTCATTCACCTATATATGAGGTTGTAATTTCTACATCATTAGTCATTTTCAGTTGCAAATTGCTGTATCATTCTCCCTTAATGACTCTAACTCCCTATAGAAATTTCAACATTGACTAAAATAAAATTGTATTCTAGCTTACAACAGTTTTGTCTAGACTTAAGTGACAAGTCATTTGGCTCCCATAGTATAATTAGCCACACTAAGGTCAGTAAGGTCAGAAATAATATGGAAGTAGCAATTTATAAGTTACTGTATGTAAGTGCTTCATGCATCTAGCCTTCTGCATGCCATCTTCCATCACTGTCAACTGGTGTGCTCTGGCCTCACTCACCTTTTGTGCTGTTAACTTTTACATTAGCTGTTCCAATTTTTCTGAGACACTTTCTATTGGTAGTTAGTCCTTTCCAGTATGTTTTGCTCAGGAATTTCCTCTATTCTAAAGGGCCATTTGCGTATTTCTGTCTTAGCTTTTCGTAATATCCTCTATCCAACTTTTTGTTCCTTCATTTTACCCAAGAAAATCCAAATGATATTGCCTAGCACAAAGAATATGTTCAGAAAAGTAGTGTTTTAATTGGTGGCTTCATTCCATGGGTGTACATATCACCTCATCATTCACATAGTACTTTGTTGGGTTTTTTATTTAAGTTACTCTCAAATCAGACTTCCAAGAAATTATTGATGCTGATAGTTACTATCTTTCCCATTTATACCTTTGGCATTTGTTGATTTTACATTTGTTTTAATGATGGCATAACTTGAAGCTTTTCTTGATTTTTTTCTCATCACAGAGCTAGCTAGGACTTTGAACACTTTAACTGTATACATATTTCAGTCAAGTCTGAACTTTGTTTACTGAGATATACCAAATGTTAAACATTATTTTATTAGGGAACAAGAAATGGTCAAGAGAATGGTGTGGAAATTGGAATTGACACAATTCAGTTTGGTGCTCCAGCTTCAAATGGGAATGAAAATGAGGTGGTTCCTGTGCTTTCAGAAAAACCAACCGACAAAGTTCCTGAACCTAAAGAGCAGCGTCAGAAACAGCCACGGGCAGGGCCTATTAAAGCTCAGAAGGTGAGTACTGTTCGTAAGGGAGATGTGATTCTGAAATGGACAAAGAAAATGATTTTAAAGTTGGATTTAATGTTTCATAAATCTTTCACTATAATGAAGTTTGTCATAAACATTGACTTTAGCTTCCAGATTTGAGTCTGGTAGAAAACAAAGAACATAAACCTGGTCCCATTGGAAAGGAGCGATCATTAAAAAATAGAAAAGTGAAAGATGCCCAACAGGCAGAGCCAGAAGGACAGGAGAAACCCAGCCCAGCTGTGGTCAGAAGCACAGACCCTGGAGCAGCAAAAGAAACCAAAGCTGTCTCAGAGATGTCTGCTGACATAGGAGCAATGATCTCGGTGTCATCTGCAGAATACGGCACTGACGCAAAGGTAGGCAGCATGCCCTGGTGCAGAATGAGTGGCAGGGGCATCAGTGATGGACTTTTTATGCTGAGCATTGTATTATGCTGGTTGTTCTTTAGCAAGCTTTCATTTTGTGAGATACTCATGATATAAATGTCTGCGAAAAAGTTACATTTTGTAGAAGTTTGTATTTTGTTGAATGGGCTTAAATAGAAAACTATAAGATCAGAATTCTTTCCCTTGAGTTTGTAAGCATTTCTGTCTAGTATAGCTTTATCTGGCCTTCTATTATAATTTTAAATTTAAAAAAGGGACACGCTTGGAACAAATCACTGTTTCTGTGGTTGAACACTAAAAATATTGACTTGCTTTTGGTTTCCACATTGAATGAAAGATGTGTATCTTTTAAAATACAATCGGCTCCCTTATGTCTCTGAGTTCAGGATTTCTGAACTCAAATCTGGATCAAAAATACTCTCCCTGAAAAATAGGGGGTGGTTGTTGTTGTTAGGAGGTTTTGCTTGTTTGTTTTGTTGTCTTCTTTAAACTATTATATCCAGTAATAGAACATTTTGTTGTATTACATGTTGTTAGTAATGTAGAGAAGATGGTAGTTTGTGTAGAGATACTGTAACATTTTATGTAAAAGACTCCAACATCCACATGTCTGCAGGCCCAGTATGTAACTAGATGTGCCTGTAAAGGCAAGTTATGGAAAGTGACTGGGAACAGATACTTGTCTTCATCTGGAGACTTATATTTCTTGAAAATGAAGGAAGAAGTGATATTTTATGTTCATTTTTTAATAGTTACCTCTTTTTTGTCATACACCTTTAATTCTTCATGTAAGTAGGAACTAAAACAGTCCTACGTTACCATATTCAAAGAAGAGATTCTCGATAATAAATAAGATAATAACTCACAAATATTTAATCTTGTTGATAGCCTCCTACCAAGTGCTGTGAAATACATTTTAAATATGTGCAAAAGTCTAGCAGCAATTGAGATATTGTTCCTTGAAGGTACCATGCTTTACTGGCCTTCTATTAGTAGGTGGGTTGAAATTTAGGGCATAAAGTTTTATGATCTCTTTCCTTCCAAAACAGCTTTACCTCTATTCTATTAAACTGTCAAAAGGTGACCTATAAATTCGGCTTTAAAAGGACTTTTTCTGTTACTCCTCCACAGGAGTCTGTAACAGACTATACTACACCTTCTTCTTCTCTGCCTAACACTGTGTCTACTAATAATGCAAAGATGGAGGATACTTTGGTTAATAATGTAAGTAATCAGAGATTTGACGGGTTTGTTTAGAAACCTGGCTGTCATCTAATACATTGTCTTGTCTATATACACTGTCATGACCAATATTGGACTCTTAACAGGGAATGAGTTGATAGTAAGTTTGTGTTTATGAGCACTGTAGTAAATATGCCTACTAAAGTCAAAGTCGTCGTTATCTCTCTCTCCCCCCACCCCCCCAAAAAAGAAGTTAGCAGCTTTCTAAGACCAAGACTTGTGTTAAGGCTTGGTTTTGTTTTGGGTTTTTTTGTATGTATGTTTGGTTGGTTGGTTGGTTTTTTTTTTTGTTGTTGTTGTTGTTGTTTTTAATGGACATTCATCCTGTTAACCTAGTTTGGTTAAAAAAAAAAAGTGTTGGGTTTTCCCTTATATACTACAGTTAATTTTATTTGGTTGAATAATTTTGTTCACAAATGAGACTTTTTTTTAATGGTGCAATGAAGCTGTACTCATTTAAGGTCATTAGAAGAAAAGGAACTGTTTCCAAAGAATCAAGCATTTCTTTTGAAATTTAAATACATAGACCGGGCTTTTCCAGCATTCCTTTTATGAAAATTGAGCTATAATATGTACATAGATATTCCCAAATTTCTTAAATTCTCTAGTATTAGGTGATGTTATGTGGCAAATTAAGCCTTAGTTTACCAGGGACGAGATTGTAATTGGATGTTTAAAGTCAGTACAGTATGTCGTTTTGCCTAGTTCACTATAGATGAGAAAATACTCTAAATATGCTAACTAACTTGCTGTGGTCACATGCACAGTATAATTTTGGACATCTAAAAGTTTCTTGTATGTTCCTCACTTTATAAAGGAGAAATTTTGTCATCTGATCTCCCTTTTAAATATAAATTTCTATAATAATCAAAAACTATCATATTTAAATGTTGATTGTTCTTTCCAAAAGTACTTTTATAGCTACAGTTAAAATTTTCTTCAAAAGGACTTAATCATTTTCAGTATAAAAATCTTGATTTTTGTCTTATATTTTTCCCTCATGCTGTCTATTCGTCCCTCTAGCATCAAGTATGTGGAGTTTTAGAAAGGTGAGCTACATTAGGGGTCAGTTCATTAAAATGATAGTCCAATCAAAGCACTTGCACTACAATAGCTCAGGAAAAGGAATAGCGAGGAATGCGTTGTACTTGATATTGAGAACTTGATTAACTTGTCCAGTTTGTAGAAGTTGTAAGATGCTTCATGCACCAAACCCTGGAACCTACCACTCCCCTCTCCACCTTTAGAGAGAAGTTTCCTGTGTAATAGGAAACTTAGGAAAAAAGAGCTGTTTGTTGAGTTTCAATGCTGATTCCACTGCTGGATGATGAGCCAGTAACGTTACAGTAAAGTTCATGAGTTTATGCTTAAAATAAGGAAAAAAAAAATTTGTAAGATGTCACTTTTTCAGCTGGGCTGTGTGATGAGCACCTTTAACCCAGGCATTCAGGAGGCAGAGGTAGGCAGATACTCTGAGTTCAAATCCAGACTGATCTACAGAGTGAATTTCAAGGTAGCCAGGACTACATAGAGAAACCCTGTCTTGGGGGGGGAGGGTGTCACTTTTTTTCAGAAAGTGTATGATGCTCTCTGCTGATCTATAATCTGAAATATAATTGGATAAATGTACATTTTATAATTCTCTAAACCTATAACATTTTGTCACTTAAAAATATATACAGAGATGAGCACTTCATTAGTCTCCATTTGTTCCTAAGGCCAAGTAGCATGTGACTTTGTACACTGACAACTACTTTGAAGGAAGAAATCCAGTCTTGTGTATATGTGAATAATCTACATTTGATTATTAGTAATATATCGAAGGCATTTATAAAAGCAAAAACATAATTTAGGTTAGGGCTGTTGAACATTCAGTTTAGATGACTTCAGTGTTGCTTCCATGGGCCAAGTGTGTAGGTTTATTTCTGTTGAGACTTAATGTAGGCTTTTTTTAAAAAAATGTAACTTTATGTGTATATGTATGAGCTTGAGTGAGTTTATGTGCACCACTTGCTTGCAGGAGTCCCCAGAGGGCAGAAGAAGATGTTAGATAATCTGGAACTGTATTGTTGTGAGGCACCAGGAACTGAATCTGGGTCCTCTGTAAAAGCAATAAGCACACCGAGGCATTTCTCCAGCCCCAGTATAGGCTTTTCAAATCAATGTCTTAACTTGTGTAGTAGCTCGTATTACCCAGTATTAAAATTATTGTGTATTTTGAATGTCCCACAGAGTTAAGTACAGGTGACATTTTTTATTACTGTAGTTTAGCTAGTTTCAAGATTTATTAAAGAATCTTTGTTAACTAATAATACATGTTTTTGAGAGATCTCCATTAGAGATAGTCCATAGTATCTCCGTGATTTTTTTTTTAATCTGAAATCACCCCAAGGAAATTTTTTCTGAATAAATGAGTGAATCATCAAAAAAACAAACGTAAAGCAGTACACATAGTAAAATTACAAGATCTAGGGACTAATGAGGTAAAAAAAAAATGCGGATAGTGCATAATAGCTAAAGTTTCTAACATTATTTGCTGTAGTCCTCTTCTTATACAATAGAATGGTTTGATGTGATGAGGTAAGGATGTATTCCATACTTGGCTCCAGAGGTTGCTCTTGTTCTTGAATCTAGGTATAAAGAGGCTGATTGTATTGTAGGAAAGAGGTTTTCTACCTTTGCATTGCTAGGTTAAATACTCAGGACAAGAAAGGCGTATTTCTTAGAACTTGATTGCACAGGGTATGGCTCTTGGATCAGTAGTATTAACACTACCTGGGAATTTGTTTAAAACACAAGATTTCGCTTAAAGTATAAAGAATACTACCTGAGTAGTATGTATTTTATGTTCAAGGCAGTTTCTTTTTTTCCTGACAGTTTGTGCATACCCAAGCGGATAGTTTTTCTCTTCAGAACTTTAAACATAGTTATCAGCCTCTGTAAGCATGGTAACTTAACTAGTCAGATACAGCACCCTTAGAATACATTAGCACTGTGACTAATGGGGCTTTTGCAGCACACTTAGATTGTGATATGTCGCCTGCCTTTTCAGGTGCCCCTGCCCAACACCCTTCCCCTCCCTAAGAGGGAGACTATACAACAGAGCTCCAGCCTAACTTCAGTTCCTCCCACTACTTTCAGCCTCACCTTCAAGGTATGTACAGCGTCCATCTCCAAGGCTCCTTAATCATTGCATGCAAGGGACCTAAGTTCACAGTAATAGTGGTTTTTAAGTTATGTCAAAGTATACCTTAAAATTACGTTGGCTTTTAACACTGCTTGGCAATGGCAAGTCTATTATGTTTGTGAATTTTTACATAAAAATAGAATTACAGTTTGTGATTTGTACTCAAATACAAAGTACTAATTATGGTAAGAATGCTTTTTTTTCCTTATAAGTCATCTGTAAATTCAATGCATGCAGGAATATTTTATGAAAAGGCTATTAACATAGCATATTTGATATTGGGAAGTTTTGGTTTGAGGTACTAAAGATTGAACTTGGGATCCTCACATTTGAGGCAAGCACTGTACCACCACATCCCAGCCGTTAGTTTACTTATTTAGATACAGTGTGGCCCAGGCTAGCTTCTAACCTTGCCGCACTTCTGCTTCGGCTTCTTAGATAGCAAGGGTTACAGACTGTCCTGTATCACCATGCCTGGCATTTGCCTTGTTTTTCTAGCCTGTTTTCACGATTTTTTGCCTATGTGAACCTATAAGAAGGTTACTTGAGATTACTTTAGATTTCTGATTCACCTCAGGGTGGGTTAGTGGTTAGGGGGAGAAAACATGAATTTTTTTTAATGTTTTTATTTATTGGTGCCCTTTTTGGTTCATAATCCCAGCAAGCATGGGATTAGCCTCTACAGGCAGGTTTTCCTGATGGAGTTGTAGTGACTCTTGGATGTTGCAGAGGAGAGGAAGGGAAAGCGAAGTCGTTTCAGTCATATGGCCAGTGTTCGTTTCTAGACTCTTGCTGCTCAACCTCACGGTCACTTCTCTGTGAGAGTGTTAATAGACCTGTGAGGCTGTGACATAGATGTCTGATGTGCCTGTCCTGTTCTTCCTGTTGACTACCAATTCTTGTTTGGCCTTTGCTGCTGATTTTCCACTCAGGGGACTGTCTCACTCTGGATTCGTTACATCTTTTTATAATTCAGATGATTTTTATGATTATATTGATTGGATTTCATATAAGCAAATATAATGTCATTTATACGTATTTCTGAGTCAGTTGTTAATTCTTTAGAATACCTCTTGAGCTTTGCCTTTTACTCACTTTTAACATTCCAAGAACTAAATTATATACAGAGTTAAAATTAAATTAGCTTGATCTGTCATCTTGTCGTTTTACTTTTTTTTTTTTTTTTTAACCTTTCTTGGCAAAAATACTTAGTTGTAAAAGGTTCTATATGGGCATTATTTCCAGCATGTAAAATAATTATAATTTTAGTATCCCTGAATTTCCAAAGACAAACTGTTTCCTTGCTGTTTAAGAAGTGAAATTAAGCCAAGTATATGTGTGAACTATATCCCATACCATGTTAATTGCCTACTGCTAAAAAGACATAGTATTCTTCCCAAATTACTGCAGCGTCAAAAGTGTCAGGTTACTATAACAGTGGTCAACAAACTTAAGTTTCCTACAAGATGTTTGGTTTTGTTTTACAGTTACTTTTAACGGGTTTTAATGAATATCAAAAGTTGGCATGTCCTAGATATGTAGATGTTTATTTCAGAAGAAATCCCCCAATTAATAAAAAAGTATATCTTTAGACTTTTCCTCTCATTACATTATATATGGAGAGTGTAGAACTTAAATAAGGTTGGTTGTTCAACAAAGTCAGTCTTCTGTCAGAAGGTAGACAGAAACCTCAGCTGTCCCTTAAGGGATGGAGGTGATACCACAAACCTGGCTGTGGATTCTCTCATTCAGAACAACTAAGGAGAAACTCAACTAAAATACCAGGGTACATATTCTGAGTAGAAGCTCAAATTCAGGGCAGTGCAGAAGCAGAACGGTCTCTAGATGTGCCATTCTAGGATTTAGAAAGGATCTCAGAATCGGGGGGGGGGGGGGGAGGTTCCAGTAACACCCTACCCTCCACAGCTTTTATTTTTTAAACTGATAAGAACAGATACTACACTTGATCTTAGCCAAAAGGCCGAGAAGCGATTATTTTTAAATAAAGTACATTTGAATTAGCATAGTGATGGTGAGAAATACATATGTGTCCTTAAACATAAAGGAGTTGAACAATTTGATGGTTTAATGGTGACAGCATAAAATTAAGTGATGAGTAGTATGTGTGTTTTAAAGGGAATATGATAAAGTACACATTAAGATTGTTTAAGAATTTAGAAATGATAAAGTACACATTAAGAATTTAGAAATTGCTTGGCAGTGGTGGCACACACCTTTAATCCCACAGCACTTTGGAGGCAGAGGTGGGCAAATTTATGAGTTTGGGTCTATAGAGTGAGTTCTAGGACAGCCAGGGCTATACAAAGAAATCTTGTCTCAGGAGGAAAGGCATTTAGAGATTGGCATTTTAAGAGCTAACATGTTAGTAGGAAAATGACCTCTTACAAATCATCTTAAGAGATTTCGTTTCATCCCAAAACTTCCTCTAGTAATACTGAGAACCTCATAGCCTTGGTAGAGGGATCTTCCTCTGCCCTCCAATTCAGACCCTAGATAGCTAAAATTATTCAACATTTGAACAATGACTGATCTAAGTTGATATGTGCTTAAGAGAAAAAGAAATAGATGCTGCACCTGAAATTTTAATATTAAAAAGCTTAAAAAATGGGTGTGGTAACGTTTATGTAAATCTCAGGACTTTAGAGATGAAAGCAGTTCACAGTCATCCTCCAGTACATAATGAGTTTAAGGCCAATCTGTGGTACAGTAAAACAGTGGAAACAAATTAGAAAAAGATATGTCTTAGTGTTTTTTATATCAATTATCATTTCAGTTTTTATATATATATATAGTCTTAAATTAACTGATAACCAAATTAATGCTACCTTTTTGTTTCTACTTTTTTAAAAGTAGCTGGTAGAAAAATGTAAGTTGTGTATGTGTTATCATTGTTGTCTGAAAGTTAGTGAACAATGCTGCTCTGATTTGAAGGTCTAATTCTGTCTTTTAAAAACTGAAGAGTACAGGTCAATCAGGGCCACAAATACAAATGGCTACAGGTAGTACACTAGCCTAGAATTTTGTCTTAGTACTTTGCCATCTGCACTTGAGAAGTATTGGTTTAAAGAGAGAATGGAGAGAAAAGGTGCTTCATAAGGCCCTTTCTGACTTCTGTCCCATAGAGGAGTCATACTCTTTTTTTTTTTTTTTTTACACTGGTGGGGAGGTGGAGCTTTAGCTATAGTTCAGTGTGCATTTCTTAAAGCCTCTGATTAATTCTGTTTTAAAATAATAATAACCCTTTGGGTGAGAGAACAAGTAAGAGGCTTGAAAACTCTAAGTCTGACACACTATTTGGAATCTATATGCTAGCATGTAGAGAGTTTGGTATTTTGGTTTTTCTTTGTTTTTGTTCTATTTTGTTTGCTTTAACAGAAGTCTGTTTTATTGCAGATGGAGTCTGCACGTAAGGCATGGGAGAACTCTCCAAATATAAGGGAGAAGGGGTCTCCAGTCACTTCTGCAGCACCTCCCATTGTGAGTGGAGTCAGCAGTAGTGCCAGTGGACCGAGCACTGCTAATTACAACTCCTTCTCCAGTGCATCGATGCCTCAGATCCCGGTTGCTTCAGTCACTCCTACAGCATCATTGTCAGGTAGACAGACATTTGTCATAGCTTTCCTTACATACCTCTTTTCTGAGGAGTGATCATAGTTGCCTGATGGACCCTAGAAGCACTGGACCTCTGAACCGCTCCTAGCTGAAATGATGTGCTATTCTTTAGGAAAAGTCGTCCCCTTCTCTTACCTATCCTCTTATTTGTCTCTCAGAATTTTAATGTTACTGTTTTATTGATTGCTTACTAGAAAAGATTTTGCTGCATCTTTCCTCATTGAGAAAAAATGTATCTTTTCTAATTTTTTTTCTGTGAAGTTCACCTTTTTATTATCATTTTTACTATATCTAAATAATTTAAAACCCAGTTCAGAAATACAAATTCCCGTAGCTTTTTCCCCCCAGTACATGTCTGGTTTAAGGTACTAATGGAGTCTTTTCTAATGAAGAGTGAGGTAGGCAGTGTTCTTGCTGTTGGGGTGGGTCTGGGGAAAGTCTGTCACAGACTGGACTTAGAAGGACTCCATCCTTCCTTATAGTTTTGCACGACTGCTGACTTAGAGGCTTTGTAGTTCTTAAAAGCACAGGTTTCTAAATGCTTGACTTCCGGGATAGCATATCCCTTTTGTTTTCTAAATGCAACCATGCTGCTTCTGTTAAAAACAAAGTTTATGTCAGGCTTTTACAGTATTCCATGGTGTTTCCAAAGCAGTGAGAAACGCCATTCTAATGAATAAATATACTTTGTACAGAATTTGCTTGCTCTAGTTGGTTTTTTTTTTTTTTAAGATTTATTTATTTATTATATATACAGAAGAGGGCACCAGATCTCATTACAGATGGTTGTGAGCCACCATGTGGTTGCTGGGAATTGAACTCAGGACCTCTGGAAGAGCAGTCAGTGCTCTTAACCTCTGAGCCATCTCTCCAGCCCCTCTAGTTGGTTTTTATTTGGTGATTATTACAGTGTGCTTTTTCCATATTATGCCGTCTTGTGCTAATTTTGAGAACCCACTCCACCACTGGTGTTTGGACTGTCCTGTACCTGTTTTTCTGTTATCTGTAATTAGTGTATTTAGACAAACCCAATGTAGGCATGGTGGCACACACTTGTGATTTCAGCACTTGAGATACTGAAGCAGGAAGATTAGAAAACTGAGACCAATCTAGGCAGCTATGAAGGCACTGTCTCAAAAGAAAATGAAAGAAAACCCTCAGAGATGATTCCTGTATTGTAATGCTGTGCAAAACAATGCCCACTTGTATTTCTTTCTTTAAAACTTGTCCAGTCATTCCGCACTGCCCATTTGTAAGACATCTTAATAGACTAGCTTGAATTCCCATCTACTCGAGTGGGAATTGATGTAAAACAAATATATAAGATTGTGGTAGGATGACTTGAATGTTCCCCAGTATTTCTTTGGAATCCAGTGACCTCCTTTTTCCAGGTCTAGCTTCACTCTGCTGTTTGATTGAGCAAATGTGACAGGGATAAAAGTCTGTCCTTACTTGGTAGTGACATGACTGGTTTCTATTGTTGTTGCCGTTGTTTGGTTTTCTTCCCTTTTCTTTTCAAGACAAGGTCTCTTGTATTCTTGACTGGCCTAAAACTCTGTAGATGAGTGAATGATTCTGACTCCACCTCCTAGTGTGGAGATCACAGGAACTTTGTACTAGGATTACAGGCATATGCCACTGTGCCTGGTTTATGGAGTGCTGGGGATATGGTGTGTGCTAGGCAAGCACCTCTATCAACTCAACTCCATTGCCAGCCTTTGAGACACTCCAATCCCCTCATATTTTTGATTTGTGGTTGCTTGAATGCTTTAATATCTATAGGACCCATAGAACCAGAAGACATAATAGGTATCAAGAGTGAACATTGCTATGTTTTTCTTCCTTCTTCCAATACAGGAGCTGGCACTTACACTACCTCTTCTTTGAGTACAAAATCTACAACCACATCGGACCCTCCTAATATTTGTAAAGTAAAACCCCAACAGTTACAGACAAGCAGCCTACCTTCTGCAAGTCATTTTTCACAGTTAAGCTGTATGCCTTCTCTGATTGCCCAGCAACAGCAGAGTCCACAAGTTTATGTGTCTCAGTCGGCAGCAGGTAATAATTTTAGGTTTGGTTATAGGAATTTAGAAAATGAACACTTATGCTTTTCTCTTCTCATAACTCTTTAAAGCTTGGTGGTTTGGGTTGGTTTGTTTGTTTTGTTGTTGGTGGTGGTTTTTGTTGTTTTTAGTGTACTTTTCAAATATGTCCTTCTGTCGATTTGAATCCTATCCCTCCATGACAAGAATTCTGGTACTTTTGCACATGGTGTGTGTGTGTGTGTGTGTGTGTGTGTGTGTGTGTGTGTGTGTGTGTGTGTGTGTGTGTCCGTCCATCCATCCGTGTCCTTTTTTTGTCTTGTACATTTATGACAAATTAGTGTCTTATAATTTGCAAAGTAATTTGTCCATGCCTTCTATTTCATTAAAATCTCCAAAGTATCTTACTTGAAAAAAAAAAAATAGTGAAGTTCTTGGTGAAAAGAACATAAGAACAGCAAACAAGAAAAATATTGTAATGGTGACTGTTACAGTGGCCATCACAAATGCTTAAACTTGCTGATGGTTTAAATTCTGAATAATGCCATTCATAATAAGGTTATTTGTAGCTAACATCTGTTATCTAATATCTAAGGTATTTTACTAGCAATGCATAGTTTGTGAATTAACAGTTCTTTCTTACAAGATTTGTGTATTCATCTATATTGACTATTTTATAAATAAGAATCTTGATTCCTATCTGATACGTTTAAGGTTGTTCATTTGACTGTTGTATAATAGTCACAAAAATAGTATGCTTGGGTCGTCAGAATATATTGCTTTACAAAGACAGCAAATCACAAAATTGTATGTTTGAAATATGTAAAAATATATTTAAAATCTATGCCAAACTTTTAAATCCCAATTGCTTTGAAATATGTTGCCCTATTCTAGTCAGTAGTTTAAAATTGGAGTGGATTTGCTGGTTCAGTGGTTAGGTTCAATTTTTGTGTGAAATATTTCTAATACGCAGCCAATTGAGAACATATGAGAGCATCTATTTCATATGATCCAGTAGTGCCAGATTTATAGTGTGTTATTTACATACACTTCCCCACTAGAAGTTTTATGTCTTAACATTTACACTTTTTCTTTGACTATTAATTTTCAGAGGGCTTACATTTTAAACCAGCTAGAAAATATTTTTTTACTGCTATAAGCAGTTTGGTTTACTGCTTTGAAAATTCTGAAATTTAGACAATACTGTTTATTTTTCCTCATGGTCTATAGCTCAAATTCCAGCCTTCTATATGGACACAAGTCATCTATTCAATACCCAGCATGCACGGTTGGCTCCACCTTCCCTGGCTCAACAGCAAGGTTTCCAACCAGGCCTCTCTCAGGTAAACAGTCTTTGACACGTCTCTTGGATTCTTAGTTTTTAAAAAAAAAAATCTACCTTGAATTGTCTTGTGGATAGGCTATTAGCAAAACTTGGGGGGAAAAATCTAATTCCCCAAATTATCAGAGCTTAATACTTATCGTTATGCAGTAAGTCATAGATTAAAAAGAAAATTGGTGTTAAAAGGGAGCTGATATATACTATAAATCTTTTATTTTTATGTCTGGATTTTTGTTGTTTCTATTTTCTCAGTCTTGTGATTTGTATGTATGAAGCTTGTACCTATATATGCACTGGTTTTTTGTTTGTTTGTTTGTTTTTTTCATTGCAGCCAACATCAGTTCAGCAGATTCCAATTCCTATTTATGCCCCACTGCAAGGGCAGCATCAAGCCCAGCTGAGTTTGGGGGCTGGACCTGCTGTTTCCCAGGCTCAGGAATTATTCAGTTCTTCAATTCAACCATATAGGTAAATTGCATTAAAAGTTGATATTTTTAATATTATAATTGCAGATTATGTGGTATCTAGTGCTAACTCTGTTTTCCCAAACCCTAGGGTACCATGTTATAAACTAATTAAGCATATTCATTATATGTTGCAAGCCTGTCTTTGGTGATTTCAGTTAGGCCTTGTTTTCTTCTGTTTTGTTCATGGTTCAGATAGGATTTTTTTTGTTGTTGTTGTTGTTGTTTTTGTTTTTTTTTAATTTTTCGAGACAGGGTTTCTCTGTGTAGCTTTGCGCCTTTCCTGGAACTCACTTGGTAGCCCAGGCTGGCCTCGAACTCACAGAGATCCGCCTGGCTCTGCCTCCCGAGTGCTGGGATTAAAGGCGTACGCCACCACCGCCCGGCCTATAGATAGGATTTTTATAACCTGTGGGCAGCCGTCTTGATTAGAGGATGGTGACTCACACTAGAGTCCCAGCACTTCGGAGACAGAGGCAGAAGAATCATTGCAAGTTCAAGACCAGCCTAGGCCATAGAGTGAGATCCTGTCTCAAAACAACAAAACAAGAAACTTTATTTTCTTCCATACTTGTCTTAAGACAGACGGGGCGGGGGGGCGTGTCACACACACATCAAAGAGAAAACTAGGTTTGGCTCTCAGTTTTGCAATGAACATGTAAAACTTGAATCGGTTAGGAGGTAAAATGTAAACTGTTGTTGCTAAGAGCAGGCTTTTGCATGTGGAGCCTCAGAACTTTTGCATATAGAGCTCTGATGCATGCTGGACTTGAAAAAAGTGGCCATAGACATTGCCTTCTCTACCTCATTACTAATTAGAGTACTTGGTCATTTGAGATACTTGTTCTTAAGATTTTCAGATTCTAAATAAAATTAATGTATAACATGACCTTCTATTCCTTAATATTTACATAGATCGCAGCCAGCCTTTATGCAAAGCAGTCTGTCCCAGCCTTCTGTGGTCCTTTCTGGTACAGCTATCCACAACTTCCCAACTGTCCAGCACCAGGAACTTGCCAAAGCACAATCGGGCCTTGCCTTTCAGCAGACTTCAAATACTCAGCCTATCCCTATACTGTATGAGCATCAACTGGGGCAGGCGTCAGGACTAGGAAGTTCTCAGCTGATCGATACACATCTTCTTCAGGTAAAGGAGTGCTTGCTTAATCAGGGTGTTCTTGTTGGGTTTTGATTTTGTTTTTTTGTTTTTTTTTAATCCAGATTCTTTTAAGCACATAGTAATTTACAAGAAAAAAAGATTTTTGTTGTTGTTGTTGTTGTTGTTTTGGTTTTTTGAGACAGGGTTTTTCTCTCTGTGTATCTCTGGCCATCCTGAAACTCACTTTGTATACCAGGCTGGCCTCAAACTCAAACAAGCACTGGGATTGAAGGCATGCACCACCACACCTGACTAAGATCTTCCCTTTTAAAATGATCATATTGATACAGATTGCATGGGAATTTCCTTCTTATTTATTTATTTATTTATTTATTTATTTATTTATTTATTTATTTATTTATTTATTTATTTTTTCTTCTGTTTCTTGTAAATTTTTCTAGGCAAGAGCAAATCTTACCCAGGCCTCAAATCTTTATTCTGGACAAGTACAGCAGCCTGGTCAGACAAATTTCTATAACACTGCCCAATCACCAAGTGCTCTCCAGCAGGTAAACTATGGCATGGTAAATTTCCTCAATTTTCTATATTATTCTTTGTATTGCTTTTGTTATTCTTTGGATATTTATATAGAACCAAGATAGAGGAAGTGATTTTCAAACTTCACTGCAATGTTCTGGGGATCCATTAGCTCCATTGAAAGCTAAAGGTGCTTCCTTCAGTCCTATAACAGCCAGCTCTTCACTCTACCTCCACCTCTAATTCATTCTCGTTTCATCTCTTTTTTTCATTTTTTTTTTTTTTTTTTTTTTTTTTTTTTTTTTTTTTTTTTGGTTTTTCGAGACAGGGTTTCTCTGTGTAGTTTTGCGCCTTTCCTGGGACTCACTTGTTAGCCCAGGCTGGCCTCGAACTCACAGAGATCCGCCTGCCTCTGCCTCCCAAGTACTGGGATTAAAGGCGTGCGCCACCACCGCCCTGCCCTCATCTCTTTTTTTTAAAGCTGAGTTTCCATGTAAGTTTCTTACAGCTTCTAAGAAAAGAATCCATGAATATGAAAGTTTGAAAACCATTTTTTCAAGAATATAATGTGACATGCCCATTAGTGTTAGAGGTAAAAAAAAAAAAACAAAACAAAAAACCTCTAAACAAGTTAATAACTTTGGTGCTATAGCAGAGAGTGGCAGTCAAGGCAGCACCTTACATGTGTGGATGCAGTTAGATTTCCAGTGGAAAATGAATGTTCTCTTCTGGCATTATTACACATGGTAGAAGGCTAGAGAAGGGCCAGTCATTAATCCTTGGCTTTGGCTTGCCATCGATAGGAATGACAGTTCATAATATTTTATTGACACGTAAAAGTTGTTTGTATGTGCCAGGCGGTGGTGGCGCACGCCCTTAGTCCCAGCACTAGGGAGGCAGAGGCAGGTGGATCTCTGTGAGTTCGAAGCCAGCCTGGGCTACAGAGTGAGTTCTAGGAAAGGCACAAAAGTACGCAGAGAAAATCTCTCCAAAAAAAAAAAAAGTTGTTTGTATGAAAATTAGAAAGTTTTTGTTAAGAACACTCATTTTGACCAGACTTGCAAATAATATGGCAGTATTGGTGGAGGGAACTTTTGCTGCTTGGATTCTGTTTTGTATATTTGACATGCACTATGAGTATCTTCAAAGTTAGTCATCATTTCATTGAATATAGTTTCTTCACTACAGTTAACATATACAGAACTGTAATCTTGATGTTCATATGGTAATGAAATCACCAGACAGCACATTTCTCAAGACCCGTCCCTGTTGTTACGCAGCATATGGCTATATATTGTCATCAGACCGCTGATACAAGAATAGAGATAGTTAGGGCTGAGTGCAGTGCTTCATACCTTTAAACCCCTGAACTTGGAAGACAGAGGCAAGCAGATCTCTGAGTTCAAGGCCAGCCAGGATTACATAGTGAGATCTTGTCTTAAAGAGGAAAAAGAAAATAGTGATACTTACCTAAAGATTTGATGGATATTTCATGAAAATATTCTTACATTGTTCATTTTAAAAGTCTTTGAAGACCTCGTGTGTATTACAGTTTCTCTTTGCTTCTTTTTCTAGGTTACAGTACCTTTACCAGCATCTCAGCTCTCCTTGACTAATTTTGGATCTGCAGGACAGCCTCTGATTGCTTTGCCTCAGACACTTCAGCCCCAGTTACAGCACACAACACCACAAGCACAGGCCCCAAGCCTGAGCCGCCCTGCACAAGTCAGCCAGCCTTTCAGAGGCTTAATCCCTGCTGGAACACAGCATAGCATGATGGCAGCCACAGGAAAGGTTAGTGTACAGAAGGGCTTTCTGCTGATGGTGCTTAGAGTTAAGAGATGTGGTGTATGTTCTCTTAGTGTTGTCCATGAAGATAAAATGCATGTACACATGACAGTCACACAAACATACGCATGTGCGCGCACACAATAAAACAGATACAACTTTAAAACAGCTTTAAGATGGCTCATTGGGTAAAGTCACTTGCTGCCAAGGCCTAAGACCTCAGTTCAATCCCAGGAACCCGTATGGTGGAAGGAGAGACCTGATAACCCACAAAATGTACTGACCTCCATGTTCAGGGTGAAGTGTGCACTCACTAAATAAAGACATAAGTAAGGTATAATATAAATAAAACATCAATTTTTACAACCCCACAGAAAACCTCACATGCATGTATGCTTGTTTTTCTTACATTATTATTTGCTACCTTTTTACACTCCCTGTTTTTGTCTAATTCAGAGGGTTTTTATGAAACTTTAGTATTATATAATCTCTCACTTAATTATAAAAGTCTGCTTGACCCAGTGACTATGAAATTTGAAACCAACTATAGGATTCTATAGTTTAACCATCATATATAGGACATTAAGCACAGAATTAAAGGAATGTTAACTTTATTTTGTGTTTTTTCTCAGATGTCTGAAATGGAACTAAAAGCCTTTGGGAGTGGCATTGATATCAAACCAGGGACACCTCCAATTGGTGGCCGAAGCACCACACCAACGTCTAGTCCATTCCGGTAAGGAATTGACATTTAAATTTGCTTAGGAAATTGAAAAGTAATGAAGAAATTCAATTGTTTTATCAGTCCTATGTTAAGCAGAAGTGATTAAGATATTTATTTTGTTAGTTTTATCTAAGATGTTAACACTGTATTTTAAGAACATCCTTTTAATACAAGTATAGGAACTGTTTCTCACCTTTGCTTCTCTTAATAGCACTACCATGGGATTTTTTTGTTTTTTAATTAACAAGTAAATGTGATGGAAATGCAAAGGAAAATATCTTTGAAAATCTAACAGCATTATTTACTTGGCACTACTCTACTAACCAGTGACTTCTTTTCCAAGGGCTACTTCGACAAGTCCAAACAGCCAGTCTAGTAAAATGAACAGCATTGTTTATCAGAAGCAATTCCAGTCAGCCCCTGCCACAGTGAGAATGACTCAACCATTTCCTGCACAGTTTGCACCCCAGGTAGGCAGCTCCCAAGGGAGAATGAATGTAGTGCTTGTAAATGGTGGCTAATCTGACTAAAGTTGTGGTTTTATGATCATGGGTGAACCAGTTAAGATGTGCACCTCTGAGTGAAGACTTGTCTGGTTTTAACAGTGGATGTATGATACTCAAATATATTCTTTCTATTGTTTATAAATACACAGGCAGTAGTTATTTAGTTTTAAAGCAGACAGTAGAAATACTCAAGATTCCCCACACAACTCTTGAAGTTTGAGTCCTGTTCCTTTTGTCTTCTTTTGAAGAAGTTTAATTTTCAGCGAAGGGTCCCAGTGCTTAAGTTTTCCAGGCCTAAAGTGGGTTTTTGTTTTTATGGTATCTATAGTTGCAGTAAGAGTTTCAGAATGTTTTAAATAAGTGGGTGGGTATGTTTGCTTCTCCTTCCCTTATTGATCATATTGAAGACTGACAAAGGTTGATAACTCATAGGCTAGAATTGGTTCCTAAGAAACACAATTGTTGAATTACTATTACTTTGTCTTCAGATCATGTTTGGCTTAGAAGTGTGCTTTTCTGCAGTTGTCCCTTTAAAGATCCCACAATCCTACTTATTTGGATCCTTTCTATCTCCCCCGTAGAATTTGCAGCTGAAGTGCCATAGCATGCTTTGCCTAATTTTTCTGTTAAACTTTATAAGCATGGCCTGTATGTTCTTTGTCCTTATTAATGGAATGGCACAATCCAAAAACTGGCAAAGTGGGCACAGGTTTACTCTGGGATAAGCCAACCTAGTCTAGTTGGCTTTTTTTTTTTTAACAGTTCAATGTTGTATGTTTTGTTTTTTCACTCAGATTCTCTCTCAGCCTAACCTGGTCCCTCCATTGGTAAGAGCCCCACATACTAACACCTTCCCAGCGCCTGTACAGAGGCCACCAATGGCACTGGCCAGTCAGATGCCTCCTCCGCTGACCACAGGCCTCATGAGCCATGCTCGTTTGCCACATGTAGCCAGGGGTCCTTGTGGATCACTATCTGGAGTCAGAGGTAATCAGGCCCAGGCTGCGTTGAAGGCTGAACAAGATATGAAGGTTAGTACAGTGTTAACAGCCAACAGAGCAACAGTCTGTCTCTGAACCATGTCTTAAATGCCTCTGGACCCATAACGATATATCCAGGCATTCGTTGTCTTTATTAGACTTAACCAGCTAACTACTTTTATTCACACCACCACACACACACTCCCCATTTTTTTCTTCCTTCCATCCTTACCTTTTCCTCCTTTTTATGACCCCCCCCCCTTTGCCACTGTAGTCAGGAATCAAATTAACGTTTAAACTATATCCAAATGAATTGCTTTTGAAATAAGTGAGGGAGATCTGAGTTTGGATGCACTATTTTTTAAGTATTAAAAAATGTGATATGGATTGTTTATTACAAGTTACCCCGTTTTATTTCTTTTTTCCCCTTCCCTCCCTGACCTCCCCTCCCCCACCCAGTGTAATACATAATCATGGTTATGTGAACTCTGGAATGGGTAAGACATGTTAGCTGTCCCTGATTTTTTTTTTTTTCTTCACAAGTCATTTAAGTAATTTTCATCTCAAACTGTTTTCTACATCCTTTTTTTGCCTGCCACTTGAGGTGGCTATATTCCAGAATATAAGTATAAATGAACTCAGTAAAGCACTTGGGATCCTTCATGATGAAAGGCACAAATAAACATGGGTTTGCTGAGGCCATTAGGAGTCTGTGTGGGGACAGTTGTCAGCATAAATCTTACCAGTCTGCCTGTATAACCAGTTAGAGTTTGTTTCTGTAATTACTTTAGGGGTGACTCTAAAAATCTTAGTGATTTTACTTGCTTTATCATGACATGGATTAGACTAGATTAGTGCTTACAAGCAGGAGAATGTGCACAGTAATGCTTTACTCTGAATTAGAAACATGTTTGTGATAATGCTGATTAAAGAATTCATCTAATTGACTGATAGCCTTTGTGTTTCTAATGCTGAGTAATACAACTCAAAGTCTCCCCTTTAGGAGAAGTCTTGTTACACATCACTTAGTTTTGTTAGGCTTGCCTAGGGCTCCATCTGTTTGTTACTACTAAAGTACCAGCCCCAAAAGCTTTGCAGATTGTGTAGCCTTCTGCTCCTGGCTACTTGCCACTTGATTTTCAAACACTTCTCATGTTAGAAATGGCATTAGAGCTTAATAATAATAGTTTCTTAACTATTTCTTAAGTTTCTAGATCTTTAGATAGTATAGGTTACCTCTAGAACATGAAGGAGTTTTGGTTATTGTTCTTGTTATGTGAAAGAGGGGTAGAGAGTTAGGTTTTAATTGTATATGTTGTAGTACTATGATTTGCAGATTAACCTAAGTACCTTCTTTGGGGCACAGAGTCAATGAAACTAAGGTTATTTACCAGCTCAGAATGTGGTAGGAGCTATCAGAACTTAGTGATCAAGTGAAGTTGTAGTTACTAATTTCTGATGCTCTTCCCCTGCAGAAGAGAGCTGTGGGAAGAGGACTCAGCCACAAGACATTTGGTCCTAGGTGTTGGTAATGCCACAATATAAGTGCTTCCTTTTCATTTTATTGTAGACCACATATTGATAACTAGAAGTTTTAAGTGTTACAGTACATGTATGTTTTCAGATTTGCAAGCAGCCTCCCTGAATAAAGTATCCGTTAGCTGTTCCCCCTAAAAATTACAAACCAACAGCAATATGTATTTTATTGTTTATAAGAGGGCAGACGCTAGAAGATGGTGGGAGGTGGTCTTGTTTCCGCAATTTTTTTAAAAATCACATAGAATATTTTCAAAGATAGGAAGAAGCCTATATATTAAAAACTGAAAGATCAATGGGGCCAAACCAACTTAGGGAAAACTGATTTTTGTGATTGGTACAAAAATTTGAACTGAGATTGATTTGAGAGGCTTTGGTAATGTTAGGTGATGTTGCAGTATTTTCAGTTTTTGTTTTCTTATTTTTTTAAGGCAAAGCAGAGAGCAGAGGTTCTTCAGTCCACGCAACGGTTCTTCTCTGAACAGCAACAGAGCAAACAGATAGGCGGCAAAGCTCAGAAAGTGGACAGTGATTCAAGTAAACCCCCCGAAACACTGACGGACCCTCCTGGTACCTGTCAGGAAAAAGTAGAAGAAAAGCCACCCCCCGCGCCCACCATAACCACCAAGCCTGTTAGAACTGGACCAATCAAACCTCAGGCGATCAAAACCGAAGAAACAAAATCTTAAAAGCTTTGGTTTATTTTGGGGCATTGGGGATGGGTGGGCAGGGAAAATGAAGTCAAATAATGCCAGCAGCCAGGGGTAGAATGGTCTGTGACGTTATCCTGTGTAGAGCTTGAAGATGCTCAAGGGGCATGGAGCATTTACACTGACAGAGCTGCCACTCCAGTTGAAAGGAGGCTCTACAGGCTTGCACCTACTGTGTAAGGTCTGCTTGGTTGACGTGCATCTTCAGTCGCTTTATATATACAAGTGTGTCCACACGTACATAAGTGCATACAGTTTAGACCTAAGGAAGGAGCTTTGTGATTCAATGAAACACCAGAAATAGAAGGAAAATGACACCACCATGGCTCAGTTGGGCACTGGGTGGTCCCATTGATAGATCAGCTGTGGTTCTTTTGCTCCCTTGTGTTCTTTGGATTTGTCTGTGGCATTTCTAGGCTTGAAAGTAAAATGATGCTAACTGGTGCTGGATAGAGGAGCCTTATTTTTTATTACGGCAGCTTGTTATTTTTGTAACATGGTGATTTGGTTGAACACAATAAAGTACAGTAGTAACTGATCTCCCCTTCTTCCTGGATGAGTGAGCAGATGATTAAATACTGATGTCAGCATTCTTGAGTATTTTCAAGTGAGCAACATTTGGCTTCTGCTTCTGTTTAAAATGATGCTGTGTTTTGATTGTGGTCCGAAGCTTTGAAGCACTACTTGGCATCTCCTTCCTTCCTTGGAGGTCTCACCATTTAAGCATAACAGATTTGATAAAGTGTTGGTAAGGTGAGGTCTTGCTTGTCTCCACTAGGTCATCTTCATATGAATCCAGTGGTTATAAGGTTTTGTTTTAGGGGTATTCTTTCATTTTTTTTAATAACGGTTTTTAGCTGATGTTCATGAGAGAATGAATCCTTAGAACTGTGCCACTAGGTGAAAGGAAATCCTATCTAAGAGTGTTTCTTTACAGAGCTTGTCATACCATCCTTTGGGCCCTCTGCTGGAAAAGTAGAATCAAGTCTCAAATAATGCCTTTTCAATTGTATCCTCTAGTATTATAGGTGTAGGACAGTACTGTATCATACCTCTGTGAATGTAAAATAGCTTGTACCTGCTTTATGATACATAGTAGTGACTGTGCTTTATCAGAGCTGTTTTTAATGATGTTGCTCAGAATGTTTTCTTTCCAGATGATGATTGAGAAACTAATTTAAAAAAAAAAATGGTGCCAGGTACCACAAGAGTAACAGGACTGTGCTGTTTTCTGGGGTTTTGTTTTTTACTTTCTTTCTTTTTCTTTTTCTTTTTCTTTTTTTTTAAAATTGAGTGTGCTGGATGTCTCTACAATTTTGTTCAAGTGACTGCAGAACCTGGAAAAGCTGTTGCTGCTATTGATGCATAACATACTGCTATTATTGGTCTTTTTATATAAATATAAATATATATATACATATATATAATTTGAATTTTTGGAAACTAGCTGTGCTGTCAACTTTGGAAAAAAGTATCCCAGTTTACCGTGTTGAGTTGGCATTGTACAGAAATTAACAGCCATATTGGTCTAGAAATGTTGAACTTAATTTTTTTTCCATTTGTACAGGGGTAACGCA
The DNA here is from genome assembly GCF_049852395.1 of Peromyscus maniculatus bairdii. Lineage (NCBI taxonomy): Eukaryota > Metazoa > Chordata > Mammalia > Rodentia > Cricetidae > Peromyscus > Peromyscus maniculatus. The sequence goes on along the minus strand of NC_134862.1, from coordinate 71,785,937 downwards.
CTGTATTAAATATGTAAGGTCTTATCTACGTGGGTTTGATTACAAAAACTAATAAAGTATTCTCTAAATAATGAATCGTGCAGCTTCTAATCCATTCCAAAATCTGAAACAAGGCTTATGAATGTACCAGAGACCATAACCAAGAATACATTTACACTCTAGGGGGAAAAATATTGTCATCCAAATTTTGGATGAATTTCAAGAATTTTGAAGCTTATTCAGTCAAAGTCAGTATTGTTGTGGAGGGTAATAATTATGGCCCATGTTCTCAGGATAATCAAGACTTTGGGAGATGAATCAAGAGAAGGACCAGGCGTTAAAGGTCATTCTCATCTAGGTAGCAAGTTTGAAGCCCAGCCTGGGCTGTGAGACCCTGTGCAGGGAGGGGGAGAGAGGAACCATAGAAGCCCTGTCTCCGGGGAAAATAAAAACAACCTATAATTAGAGAGTCAGATGAGGAGAACTCTAAGATTGATCTTGATGGTTTAAAATGCCAAACAGAAAATATTTTACCATTCTTGGATAGAAGTGGAAGGACCAAAAGTAGACCTGAATATTTGCATGTTTCTCGGTACTTTTTTTTTTTTTTTTAGCACATTCACAGTCATTAGTATTATTTCCTGACTTGACAAAGCTCTGGAAGATTTTGTTTATTCCTGTATGTTTGACACATAGCTTCTAGACAGAGCTTTAGCAGAGCCAGTCACTGGGTCATTGATAGATTGTGGTTCCTACACACTTAAAATACTCGGACATTGGCTGAGCTTTCAGGTCTGTAGTTTTCTATGAGAGGGTTAGAAACCCTGACAAAGAGCTATAGTCACTACATCACATATTTGCCTTCTTATTAAGTCACTTCTGTCACCGCTACTTCGTGTATTCCATTCCAACCCTAAGTTTAATCTCCATAAAGCTTGCATTGTGTCTACACACCAGTATGTGCTACTCAGTTCCGTAAAACACCACTGATACTTTGGCCTAGATCTGCAATGGAAAATGTCAACATTTGTGTAAGTCACTGGTTCTCAACCTGTGGGGTCTTAACCCCTTTGGGTTGAACAACCCTTTCATGGGGTTGTCTAAGACATATTTACAATACAGTTGGTAAAAGTAGCAAAAGTAGTTATAAAATAGCAACAAATCATTTTATGGTTGGGGTTCACCACAACAGCCTTTAAAGGATCATGGCATTAGGAAGGTTGAGAACTACTTTTGTAACTACAATTTCCCGATCTTTAGTGTTTGTTTGGTTTTCACCTAGTTATGTGTCAACTTCCCTTTGGGGGCAGACTGGTGCTGTTGCCCATTGTATTTAACAGACCTTTTACTGGAGGGAGTAGAGCAGACAGAAGCCTCAGCATTTTTTTACCAGTAGACTCCAAAGTCTCACCCTAATCTAACCCCAACTAAAGAGAGTGGCCTTCCTGAACATCAGTCAGCTGCACCAACTTCGAGCTTGGAAGCAGATCTGGTCACAAGTCATGGAAGATGTATATGCTTGTACTGCAGAAGCAACATCCATTTGGGAATTGCAGCCCAACCTCAGAAGTGGGCCAAGACCAGCTGAGTGAATGTCAGAGGTGGGCTGAGACAGATGGAGTAGGCCATCAGCCAGTGCTGTCTCTGCAGTCCTAGCACAGTCTGGACTGCTTTCCACATATACCCCAGAGATGACCAGTGAGAAGCACAGCCATTTCGCTAACATTTCTTCAAACCACATGGGTGATGCCAGAATGCTTCTCTATAAAGGGTCACCCAACTTGATCTGTGGGCTCAGCTGGTGGGAGCAGCTTAAGGGAGTTCTATACTAATTTGCATATCAGAAGCAGTGAAGAGCTGTGATTGTGGCTGATGTGCAGGACCAGCCAGGCCAGGGTAGTACATGCCTCCCTCACCATCCCTATCCATGAAACTGCTCTCCCAGCTTTACATGGAGCCTCACCTCCCCTTAAGGACCCCATCATGTTTCTGGAGGCAGAGGCAGGCAGGTCTCTGAGTTGGAGGCCAACCTGGTCTACAGAGTGAGTTCCAGGACAGCCAAGGCTACACAGAGAAACCCAGTCTCAAAAACAGAAAAGGCAGGACCACTCCAAATAGCCCTTTTCTAATTAGTTTGAATCCAGCCAAAAAAAAATGATTGCTTTTCTCTCTGTCCCCTGAACAAGTAAACAAGAAACATATCTGTCCATCTCGGCAAGGAAGAAATACTGTTTCTTTACTGATTTGTGTATTTCTTATTCTCCACTATTTTTCATCCTATATACTTCCCCTCACTTTCCCTCTTCCTGTTCTCTATTTTTTTTAAGTTCCTAATTTATCCGAAAAATACTTGAGCTATTTTAGTGTCCTTACTGTAGGTATCATTGTTAGTACTCGAGCATTGATAAAAGCAAAGGATGCATGAATGACCATATAAGAGACCTACAACTATATAAAAGAGATTGGACTCAGTTTTCACCACGGAAAGAGTATCCATAAGTCCCTACCCGTTCCTGGGGAAATAGTGGCATAATGATTGCAGGAAGGGATGTTACTTCCTTTAATGGTGTACTAAAGGAACTAGGTGGGAGGAAGGGATTCAAAAAGAAAGGGAGGGTATTACCAGAAAGCAGTGGGTGTGTATGAGTACAATCAGTACATTGTATAGATGTATGAAAAAAAAGTGCTTAGTCACATGAAAGCTTTAGTCAAAAAGATACCCAAACCAACATTTGCACAAATAACAAGGAAACCAAATTTGTAAAGGGGAGCAAAGAAAAGCGAAATGATCCAAAAGTTTGTGAGTTCAAATTCTAAATCTAAATATTGAATGATTGAAATGCCAGACAAGAATGCAACCTAATTTTAAAAGCTGATTAATGATCTCAAAGAGGAAACAAGTCAGTGGATAAGACATGTAGAGATGTGGATGAGAGATTTATGAGAGGCTTTAAGGGTTTGGGAGGGGATAAATCATACAAATGAAAGGCTCAGTAAATCAAGTTTTAAAACACCGGGCAGTGGTGGCAAACACCTTTAATCCCAGCACTCTTTTTTTTTTTTAATGCCGAATGCCATTTATTGAAGGAGGGAGGGGGTCTTAAATACAGGCTTACAGCACAATGGGAGAACCCCGGAGGGCAGAAGTTCGCTACCACATTTTACAATCTTGCATCTAAGCTGTTAACACCCATTATGCAGGATACACAGACAGGAGAGTGAAACCCAGGAGGGAATTAGCATAGGGAGAATATCAAGGTCAAGGTCAGCAAGCAAGGCAACAGTTACCCAAATCGGGGGCCAGGGCCCTATAGGTCCCCCTTTTACTAATAAATGAGCTTCTGACTTAGGTTGTGTGGGATGTCAGCAGGTCACCTTAGCCATCATGGAGACGCCTGCCCAGGCCACACAATCGCTCTGTCTTAGGTTGATGAGCGCCCCCCAGGCATTACCTGTCTCTGAATACTCACTATCATACAGGCTCAATCATGTAAGCTGCAGAGTTAACTGCTGCCAAAGATCTCAAAGTGGCGCTGGGCTTGCAATCTGTGTGTTCAACACAGAAAAGACCAACAGAAGTCCTAACCCACCCATGGCCTTGGCGGTTCGTGTTCCTGGAGTTGTACCTGGCACTCTTTTGTACTTTCAAAACCCACTAAACGTTACTTACCCTGCTAGAGAGATTGTCACACGATTTTGTTGCAGATTGAGATTTCTCTGGTCTCTATAGCAGTGAACCCAGTGAGCCCAGGCAGAGGCAGGCAGATCTCTTAAGTTTGAGGCCAGCCTGGTCTTCAGCGTGAGATCCAGGACAGCCAGAGATGTTACCCAGAGACACCCTGTCTCAAAAAACTAAACCAAAGCACATCAGTGGATCAAGTACAAAGGATTGAAGACAAGGTTGAGGAATCTGATAGCAGTAAAGGAAAACTATCAATCATAACTGTGACTTTCAAGACCTGGAATGTGCTGAGAGACCAAATGTGAGTCTGGTATAGAGGAAAAACATGTTCTGTAGAATAACAAAATCCCTCAAATCTAGGAGAAGATGGATACTTGGAGGCATTTAAAACTCAAATAGACGGAAGAAAGGAACTCTCCATGTCACATAGTTCAAATTCTGTCTTAGTGCTGTTAACAGTGAAAGCTGCAAGGAGAAGCAGCAAGCTAATAAAAGCAAACTCACTAGAATTACATTGTTATCTCCACAGACACCGGAAAGTCAAGGACACAGAGAATGATTGATTTTGAGCTCTGAGAATAGACAGCTGACAAGATTACGATACCCAGCCAAGTTATCTTGGAGATAAGGAAATTCCAAGAGAAAGACTAAGTAAAGCAGGTGTCCTTGACACCCAAGACCACATTGTAGGATATACTTGGTGGAAACCTGAACATAGATGATGAAGAAAGCCCTGATCACTAGAGCTCAGAAAGGACAGATCTCATAAGAAGAATAGCCATGAAAGTTAGAAAAGAAACATCAAATTCGTAAAGCCAACGTATTAGTCAGGGTCAGTTAAATGAATATAATTGATAGAATAAATAAAATATATATGGGATTTATTAGGCTGACTCCAGGTACTTCAACAAATACTGTCTCACAATGAAGGGGCCAAGAATCCCATAGTTGTTAAGCCTCCAGGCTGGATGTCTCAGCAGTCCCAGTCTGGCACTACAGTCCTTCCTGGAGGATTCCTGGAGCGCTCCTGTCTTCAGTCTGCACTGGAATCCTGAAGGAAGTGGGTTTACTGCCAGCAGCAACGGGATAGACAAACTTGCCAGAGAAGGTGAGGGCAAGCACAAACTGAACTCCATGGCTTAGAAGCATCAAGTTGGGAAGTGGGTCTGGGAGGAGTTAGTTAGGTGAGTAGCAGAGGGTGAATGGGTAAAAAATACATTGTACATGTGTCTGAAATTCTCAAAATTTATTAACCAAGAGTTGATTTTTGAAATGGTTTGCAATATTAATAAACCCTTAACTAATTAAATAAGAGTCAAATTAATAAACTTAGAAATAAACATAAGGGGGCATAAGATGGCTCAGCGGTTAAGAACACTGACTCTTCTTTCAGAGGACCCAGGTTCAATTCCCAGCACCCACATGGCAGCTAACAACTGTCTGTAACTTCAAGATCTGAAACCTTCACACAGACTTACATGCAAGCAGAACACCAATGCACATAAAATAAGAATAATTTAGAAAGAAATTTTAAACTGTCAGGGTAAGAAAGGAAAAAAAAAAAAAAGACTATTTCGGCCAGGCGGTGGTGGCGCGCACCTTTAATCCCAGCACTCGGGAGGCAGAGCCAGGCAGATCTCTGTGAGTTGGAGGCCAGCCTGGTCTACAGAGCCAGTTCCAGGGAAGTTGCAAAACTACACAGAGAAACCCTGTCTTGAAAAACCAAAAAAAAAAAATTCAAAGAGCTTCAGAAACCAGAAACACACACGAAGAAGAAGAAAAAAAAGGAAGTTGAAAACTAGAGAAATGTGAGAGAGACACCAAAGAAAAAGCCAAACAGAACACAGCACCAACCAGCAGGCTCCCCGGATGCAGGAAGGGAAGCAGAAACCTCATCCAAAGGGTAAGCCTGGCCACCTGGTGCAGACACTGGGTCCAGTTCACGAGACAAGTCATAGCTCTTAATAAATACCTCAAGGCCGGGCGGTGGTGGCGCACACCTTTAATCCCAGCACTCGGGAGGCAGAGGCAGGCGGATCTCTGTGAGTTTGAGGCCAGCCTGGTCTACAAAGTAAGTTCCAGGAAAGGTGCAAAGCTACACAGAGAAACCCTGTCTCGAAAACCGCCCCCAAAATAAATTAATAAATAAAAATAAAAAACACCTCAAATCCAGTTGCAGTATCACAGAGTGTTATGTCTGGCAGGATGGGCCACAGTGGAAAGGAGTTCTTCTCGAAAGGGAATCCGTTGACTTAAAACTGAGCTCTCCTAAGGACTTGAGACCAGGGAACAATTGCAAGTAGCAGAGCACAAATCCAATCTGCCCCAGTTCAGGAAACAGTTGGGGGTGGGGGTGCTGGATGCTGGTAAGTGGAAAAGGAGAAATCATAAGGAAGTCAATCCAGTTCCCCAAGGGAAGGGGCTAGGTACCCTCCATGCCTAGGATCAGACCTCTCAACTGAGAAGAACTCTGGAGACTGATAATCCAGAGTCTGACATTAGCCTGTGGACCAACTACTGGAGCCAGCAACTGCTGCGGGGTTCCCTGCTACAGAGTCCAGAGAACTCTGAAGCTGCCACAAAAGCTTTTGGCGTCCTTCGGCCCATCTATTTCTCTAGCAGGGTAAGTAATGCTCAGTGGGTTTTGAAAGTACAAAGGAAAGGGTGTCTGTCTGGATCTCAATGCTGTAATTGCTTCTCCCTCTCCCCAGCCCACAAATGGAATGTTAGCTACTACTTGCACCCTACAAGCTAGGAAATCTACCGGAGGTGGGAAACCCTGTCCAGACCACATACACTGCAAAGCTATGTGCAACCTGCAGAGGTCACCAGTACATAAAGAAGGGAAGACACTAAGGTGAAGCCCGTTACTTATCCAGTATGGGCTCAAAACCAGCATAAATCACAAATTCAATTGACCCTCTTCCTTTACCCAACATCCCCGACTCCCAACACACACCTTGGATCCAGAAAGAATCTATCCCAACACTTTATTTTTTATTCTTTTTCCCTTGGTGTGTGTGTGTGTGTGTGTGTGTGTGTGTGTGTGTGTGTGTGTTTAAATTTTTATTTTTACTTTACAAGCATTGGTGTTTTGCCTACATGTATGTCTGTGTGAGGGTGTTGTATCCCTTGAAACTGGAGTTACAGGCATTCATGAGCTGCCATGTGTGTACTGGGAATTGAACCCTGGTCCTCTGGAAGAGCAGCCAGTGCTCTTAACCGTTGAGCCATCTCTCCAGCCCCTTGTGTGTGTTTGATCTTAACCATTTTTTTTTGTAGCATCATTATCTTTTATGAGTTATTTTTATTTCCTGTATATGATTGCTTGCCTGATTGTATGTATGTGCACATCTAGTCTGCCTGGTGCCCAAAGAGACCCCCAGGAACTGGAGTTGCACACGGTTGTGTGCTGCTTCGTGGGTGTTGGGAACCGAACCTGGCTCCCCTGGCAAGAACAGCAAGTGCTCTTAGCCACTGAACCCTCTCTTAAGCACCCTATTATTAGCACATTTCAAAGGCTTATTTATCTTCATACATTTCTCTACTCATTATTAGGCAAACTTTCTTTGGCTTTCTGTTTTCAACCTTTTCTATTATGCTTTTAGTACTATTTTGGCCTTATCCTCCTATACGCTTTTAAAACATGTGTGGTGGCGCACACCTTTAATCCCAGCACTCAGGAGACAGAGGCAGGCAGATCTCTGAGTTCGAGGCCAGCCTGGTCTACAGAGCGAGATCCAGGACAGGGACCAAAAACTACACAGAGAAACCCCGTCTCAGAAAAACAACAAAAAGTGCATGTTTTTTGTTTTATATTCCCCTTCTTACATTTATGTAACTGGGGTTATGAATTTCATTATTAGGAAATGTTTCTTTAATTTTTCCTAATCCCCTTAATTTTCTCTTCCCCTTCAGAGATTTCGCAGCTATTTCTTTCGTTCGTTTGCTTGTTTCATTTCTGTTTTTCCCTCTCCCTGCCACACTCCTTTACATCATCGGTGCACATACAGTTCCCACATCCTGTCAGTTTGATGTCATTGCTGTTAAAGCCACTTGATTTCTGCACTCTGCTACTGGAGATTTACCTCTCCAGGACAGGCCACTCCGTAAGAAGAATCCCCAGATCAAACGGAGGGGACAACCAAACCACCAGACATGTGAGACACAACAGAAACACAAGAACCAGAAAAGTCAGTGCAAGACAGCTCCTGCAAGAGACCATCGCCCTCCAGTTTTGATTGAAAGATGCTGACACAGCAAAATGATGTGTGAAGAAAGAGCTCGAACAAGCAGATGAACGAAGTAGGAGAAATCTACCCAAGACGTGGAGAGGAAAGCAGGAACACAGCGGAAATGAGGGAAATGGATGATGAAAATCAGCAATGTGGATGAAAAAGCCAACAACATTGCAGAAAACTTGGGGATGAAATTGAGATTTTTGTTTAAAAAACAACAAAAAAAAATGTTAGCATTGGAAAACAACAAAACAAAAAAACAGTGGAGGGTATCGCCAATTGAGTCGATCAGGCCGAAGCCAGAATACCAGGAATGGAGGACATACTAAATTCAACTTTCAATAGAGAAAAAAAAGAACACACACACACACACACACACACACACACACACACACACACACACACACACACACACACACAGCAGGAACTCTGAAATACGATCAAGAGACCAAACCTAAGAAGTGATGGAGCAGAAGAAGCTGAGAGGAAAGACTGTAGGCATACAAGAATCTAGTCAATGAAGTTATCGCAGGAAATGCCACCAATCTCAAAAACAACTGGATATCCAAACACTAGAAGCATTTAGAATCCCCAGGAGATATGACCAGAGATGAACCTCTCTATAACATTTTGTAGTCAGGACACCAAAGATACAAAGCAAAAAACAATATTAAAAGATGTAATGGGAAAATGCTAACTCAGGCACAGAGAGAAATACAACAGAGTAATACATTTTTCATCAGCTGCTCTAAAAGAAAAGAAAGCATGACATTTTCTCTTTATCCCCCCCTCTTTCTCTCTCTCTCTCTCTCTCTCTCTCTCTCTCTCTCTCTCTCTCTCTCTCTCTCTCTGTGTCTATCTCCCCCCCATGGGTATGGGTGGGTGGTTTGGTGTGCCGCTATAGTCGTGTGTGTGTGTGTGTGTGTGTGTGTGTGTGTGTGTGTGTGTGTGTGTGTGTGTGTGTGTGTAGGCCAGAGGCCAACATCAGGTGTCTTCCTCGGTTGCCCTCCACCTTATGTATTTGTTTAGGTTGAAACTCTGTAGCCCTGGCTAGCCTTGTGTTTACAGAGATCTGCCTGCTTCTACCTCCCCAGGGTTGGGACTGCAGAAGTATAGCACCTGTCTCTGACTTTGACTTATTTCTTGAGATAGAATCTCGTTGAACACTGGCATTCCAGACATGTGCTGCTGTGCCCAGCTTTTAAGTGGGTGCTGGGGATCTTAACTCGGGCCCCGATGCTTACATGGCAAGCATTTTACCCACTAAACAAGCCATTGCCCCAGCCCCTAGGCGAAGTCCTTACAGTTTTCTTTGATTTACTTGGTAATAGGGAAAGCTGGGGTCGAAAGGTTTGATCTGGGAGTTAGCAGGTTTGCATGCTGATGAGAAAGAGCCAACAGGAAGAGGAAATTTGATTACCAAAAATGATGTATGAACTTTTCCTGTGGAGACACAACACACACACACACACACACACACACCAGACCCAAGTAATGATTGCACCAAAGTCCAACTTGGTAAAGCAATGAGTTTCTATTGGGATGACTAACAGGAGTGTGAGTGAGGGGCAACGTCCCAGTCCAGTTGACTGGGGAAAGCTGTGACCATAGGACTCGTTACACAGCCTGCAGACAGCTCAAGGGTCCAGATGTCTCAAGTCTCTGCAGTTTGGCTGGTCAGAGTCTGTAGAGAGATGGTGAGAGGCCAAGTAACACAAACACAAAGCCGGGGGGCGGGGGGGGGGCGGGGGCGGAGAAGGAACAGTGGGGGTGAGGTTCTCTTAAGCTTCTTTCTGTTTTCCTCAGCTAATGGGAGGAAGTCAGCAGGCAGCTAATCAAGCATTGTTGCACCAAGGGAACACAGGTATCTCAAGAGCACTGCAGACTGAGTACACAGCAGCCTTGGGACTGATAACCACAGCCCCAAAGAGTGGGAAGGAGTTGGTTCTCATGAGCTGAAGCCACAGCTCCCCCAAGGGCCCGGCCCCAAGCCGTTACCAGCTCGGCCAAGCATGTTCCTGGTTTTAGACATCAGGGCCCTGGGGAAAAGCCTTGGATCAGCCCTCAAAGCCCTCCGCACTGCTGCTGGGGGTGGTGGTGGTGGTGAGGAACTATCTCAGAGGAGTTTGTCACATCTTACAGGATACTCTAGGACAGTGGTTTCAGCCTGTGGGTCTCAGCCCCGTTGGTGGTCACATATCAGATAGTCTACATACCTGATACTTACATTACGATTCATAACAGTAGCAAAGTCGCAGTTATGAAGCACTGACGAAATAGTTGTAGGGTTGGGGGCCACCACAGCCTGAGGAACTGTATTAGAAGGGTGCAGCATTGGGAAGGTTGAGAACCCCTGCTGTAGGATTTTTCTAAGGCAATGCTGTTTCTGGACAGTGTTTACTGTCAATCACTTTGGGTGGAGATGAAGTACAACAAACTGAGGTTTCCTATCTCCAAAGCTATTAAACCCAAACAGCAACACAAAAAGCAGGCCAGTTTAGGCTATCAGAAGACCAGGGGATATAGCTCAGTTGGCAAAGCATTTGCCTAACATGCACCAAGCCCTGCCTGTGCCCAGTCCCCAGGACTGCATTAAGGGAGCATGGTGTTGCACAGCTGTAATCCTAGCAATTGGGAGATGGAGGCAAGAGGATCAAGGGTTCAAGGTCATCCTCATCTACATACAGAGTTTGAAGTCAGCCTAACAGATTTGAGGCACACCCAGCCAGGGATACAGGAAACCCTGAAGAAGAAGAAAAAAAAAAAAAAAAAAAGAGGGAGGGAGGGAGAGAGAGAGGAAGATTGAGAACTCAGTACACTTTCTCTAGATCTTCTGAAATTTGCATACAGTAATTGCTTTTGGCCCCTTCAAGCAAATGCAAAGGGGGAAAAAATCCAAGCTTTGGAATCATTTTAGGCACTTAGGTACTTCAGAAATCACATGGCTAAAAGAAACAGATAGGAACACAATGCTAGTTAAGATTCAGGTTCAAGGGCATGAGGACTTAGCTCATTAGTAGAACTCTTACCTAGTGATCACAAGACCCTGGGTTCGAGCTTTGACTTTAAAAAAAAAAAAAAAAAGGTGAAATTTTAAGATCCTACTTCAACTTAAGTAGTTGTTGGAGTCTCAGGAGATCAACTTTGCTAAGCTCTGAGATATGGAGGGAAGAAGCAGGGCTCCTGTTTTCAAAATGTAGGAAATTGGGTTTGGGAGGACCAGGTTTACCCATGGCCGTACAGGAGTGAAAATACCTCTATCTACCTGTATTCATATAATCATTCCTATATTCATTCCCGGGCTAGACATATATATTCAAGCATTCATTTCAACATTTTTTAAATGGGGAGAGTTGATAAAGAAGGAATTTTTTAGCAAATATTTTCTCAGTCTTTACCACTACCCTAAGAGAAAGACAGTATTCTTCGACAGATACAAAAATCAAAACTCAGAGGTTAAGTTACTTGCTCAAGGTCATTCAGCTCAGAAGAGAAGGCTTGGAATTCGCTGACACTTCAAAGGCCAAAATACCTGCCACCCTGGCAGAAGTAATTTGTTTGAAGCAGGATCTCAGCCCGTAGCCTTGGTTGGCCTAAAGCTCATTATGTAGACTATGCTGGCCTCCATCTCCCAGAGATCTGTCTGCCTCTGCTGCCTAAGTCCGCCAGAAGTCATTTCAGGAAGGGAAAGGGTCACTGACTGTGCTCACTCTGGGAAGACAGATGCTCATGAACCAGCTTTTTAATGTGTACTCAATAGCTAAGGTCAAGATGTTTGCCGGGTCAGTTGACCATGGTCTAAGCTAGTGCCTTTCCTCATGCCCAAGCAACACACAGAGTTCTTCTCTGTTCAGGAGCCCCACCTCCTCCCTGCCACATTTGCAAAGCTAGGTGGATAGAGAACATTTGAGTCAGCTGCTCCGTGCTACAGGTGCAAAGTAATCCCATCAACTCAAGTTCCGGAGAGAGACTCACTCCAGGAGAATAAAAGAGTAAAGGAGACAAAGATGTTGGTCATTTGTTGGCTCTTTCCTTCTCTGAGGCTGTTCTGTGGGTACCCAGTGTAATGATAGCATTTTTTGGGTGGTTGTTGTTATTGTTGTTGTTGTTGTTTTAGCAATACCGTGAGCTGAAGTGCAGAAGTGGCCATACATCAGCAGACCTGGGATTCAAAGGTGAGTCCATTGTTTGTCCTCACAGGAACCAACCTGTTCAGCCAGAAGTCCAGGCTGTTGAGCTCAGGTCACTGAAACCCATGCTGTAACAATAGCAGCGTGGCCTCATGGGTGGGGTGCAGTGTACAGCCTCCTACTCCTTAAGGAAAGGCATGGCAGGAGGGTGGGACCTGCAGGCTGCTTGCCTCTGTCGTAGAGAGAGCATCAGTTCTGAACTTCGGACAGACTCAGGTTCAGGTCCCAGCTCGGTGCCTCCTAGCGAAGCCTCCTAATTTCTCCCTTGCTCAGTTGCCTCATTTGTCCTATGGAAGTCATAATTCAGGAGAAATGATCACTATCAAAGAAGTGCACATAAAGAGCTGCCCCACGGTGAATGGCAATGCCCTGTGGTAGGCTGCCAATACTTCCAACACCAGCACCAACCAACCCTCTGGTATCCAGGCCCTGAGTGTGTCGCTGTAAATGACCTAACTCTGTGCTCCAGCTGTGTATCAATCCTTTCTTGTCCCCCTAGAAGGTGGGGACTCTGGGAAGAACCCTTCAGGAAAAATGCTCCCCTGGAGTGACAACCAATAGATGAGACTCAGCATGAGAAGAGGCCACTGAGTAATCTGGGGAGACAGAGTTCCCTTCTTTGGGTCTCCATTTCCTCTCCCTTCCCTGGGCCAGTCATGGCTGTTATTTTTCTTCACTTATTGGTTGGAATAACCACATGTGTTTTGTCTAACGGGCCAGTGAGACCCGGGCCCTTCCTTCCCTCATCCACCCCCAGGTTTGAGGGAATATCTGCCTCTTGACTAGGCCGGGGAAGGTGAAGCTCTGGGGATGTGGCAGTGAGACCAGGCTGGACCCAGCTGAGCACCCTGACACCCGGATTCCATTTCCTGCTTCCCAGGTGCAGCAAATCTAAATCCCTCCGTTGCACTGAGTGAGGCTTGGCCCAGAAGAGCTCCATGGAAAAGATCCACCTCTCCTACGTCGACCTGGTCTCTGAGGTGAACAAGCGTAGAACCGCCATGGCCACAAGGTATCAAAAGGTTCTCTTGTAGCTTGCTTGTCAGTTAAGAGGGAGAATGGCGGCGGCTGAGCCTCACCTAGTCTGGCAGAGGCTGTAGGAAGTAGGGATTGTGCAGATGTATTCATCCGCTGGCCTCCTAGCCGCCTCTGAGAGGGGAGGCAGACACTTTGCCCCGCACTGTGCAGGGCAGAACTTTTTCACAGGTCCCTTCAAGAGGTGATGGTGCTCTGTGTTTGGGCGTGGTAGAGTGAACTTTGAATCAGTGGATGCAGGCATTGTGTCTATTTTTTTTATTTTAAGTGTGTGCGTGTGAGAGAGAGAGAGAAAGAGAGAGTGTGTGTGTGAGAGAGAGAGTGTGTGTATGTGTGTGAGAGTGTGTGTGTGTTGCATGTGTGTGTGTGTCAGAGAGTGTGTGTATGTGTGTGTGTAAGTGTGTGTATGTATGTGTGTGTGTGAAAGAGAGAGTGTGTGCATGTCTGTGTGAGAGTGTGTGTATGTGTGTGTGTGAGAGTGTGTGTGTGTCTGTGAGAGAGAGAGAGAGAGAGAGACAGAGTGTGTGTGTGTGTGTGAGTGTGAGTGTGTATGTGTGTATGTGTGTGTGTCCACCTAGGAGTTCTGGAGGTTGAACTGAGGCCATCAGCCCCATGTGTTGAACCACTTTTTCTTTGATGATGTGATGGAAGTGTTTCAGCTCTAAAAGTCTTCATCTGCCCAGGGACATTCTTTTGATGGTAGATTAAGCATGTAAAATACCTCAGTTGAATTTGAGTTTTAAGTAATTTTTTTTTAGTTTAGTTTAGATACATCTGTGTGATTGATACACTACCAACGGGCTGTACAAATACAAATTTGACCCGCTCCCTGTTGTGATCTGTTTGTTTGATTGGTGTTTTGGTTTTTTGTTTGTTTGTTTTTGTTTTGTTTTGTTTTGTTTTTTGAGACAGGGTTTCTCTCTGTGTGTAGTTTTGGTGCCTGTCCTGGATCTCACCCTGTAGACCAGGCTGGCCTCGAACTCACAGAGATCCGCCTGCCTCTGCCTCCCAAGTGCTAGGATTAAAGGCCCAGCTTGGTTTGGTTTTTGACACAGGGTTTTACTATGCAGCTCTGGCTGTCCTGGAACTCACTGTGTGGATCAGGTTGGCTTCAGACTCACTGAGATCCACCTGCCTCTGCCTCCCAAGTGCTGGGATTAAAGATGTATGCCACCATACCCAGCTCACCCTGCATTACTACATTTGGCATGCCTGTGATGTCAACTTTGGAGATGGCATCTCTGTGGAGAATGATAGGACTCTACTGAAATTGTCACCTGGCTAGACACAGTAGGCCTCACTGTGTTGGGGCACGTGCAGGTTTGTGCGGGTTCCTTTATGCAAGGGGCAAGGAGATTACTTTGTTTTTGCAAATACTAACATGTAAGTTTGTTTACATGATTTACAAGTTAAATTACCTTAAAAGAGGCAAGTGACCTAAAAAAAAAATCTTCAAAGAGACCTCAGGTTGAAATAATTCTGATACCACAAATACAAGTCAATGGCAAGAAATGGCAGAGCAGGCACTTTGCGACACTTCTGGGGTTCCGACAGTTATAAATCTGGACGTCCTGTTCTTACTAAATCTGACCAAGATACTGACCAAAGAACCAGACGCTATTGAGTTGGAAAATGGCCTTCCATTTCCAGTAGTGGTCTCGGTGCTCTCGTGAGTGTATTGAGAAGTAAGGTGTTTGTGAATTGACAGGAGGTCTGTGTGTTTTCTTAGGGTACACACATGGGTGTTGGGGACCTTCGCTGACAGCGGTACACAGGCAATTGACAGCCCCGGTTTAGGTCACAAGGAAGATCCTCTTTCCAGAAGCTTGTGGTTACTGTGCCCTGATGTCCACCTGAAAGGAGAAGTGCACATAACCAATTCTGGGGCCTCTGTCTCATTATCAAACGCCTCTGCTCACATCCTTTCAGCAGCATGAGGGAGACTGGCTTTTGTTGGGATCACATACCCCAAGCAAATCACCTTCTGTCTCGGTTTCTTCCGCAGAAAGGTCTAAGACCTTATCGCGGTTTAGAATCTGTGTGTAGCATATGATTAGTCTCTAGTTGAAAGCTAACTTTTATACCCTGAGTGTACTCAGCATTCAGGGAACAGCAAAATCCCCTGTAGTAACTTCATATGCTGGTCCTATGCCCTGGTGGACAGGGTTAGCCCATATCTGAGCAAGATGGGAAAGGCCTAGTACACCTCAGCAGAGGAGAAAACAAACAAACAAACAAACAAAAACCAACCCGGCTGGCTGGAAAAGGGGAAAGTTAGGAAGAAGAAAGGTGAGTGTGAAGAGCCTGAGAGAGGACTGGCCCTGAGTACAAACCAAGCTGCGTGGATTCACAAAGAGTAGACGGCAGGGGAGAGAAAGCCAAGTGAAGAGAGGTTTTGCTTTAATCGTCAGAGACCCTTCTGGGGACCAGGAGGGTGAACTGTACCCTGTTGGTTCCCCAGGACCGACAGGGATTGGTGAGTTGGTTCTGAGAAGGGCACCTCCTAACTAATTCTCTCATTTTTGCACGTGGGTAGCTCTGAAGATATGACCAAAGGGTGACCTGAAAAACCTGTAAAATGTAAATAAAGCGCTTCTCTTTGGTGCTGGTATCTGGGATCCGGCTTTCCTGCTCGCCCCCTCCTTTAAAAACCACTGCATTTTAGTGTGTGTGTGTGTGTGTGTGTGTATGTGTGTGTGTGTGTGTGTGTGTGTGTACGTGTGTACGTGTACATGTGCACGCAACATGACACTCGTGGAGGTCAGAGGACAACTACTTTCAGGTGTCAGGCTGTCCATCCATCATGCGGGTCCTAAGGATTGAACTCAGATCACCAGGTGTGTCAGAAAGCGTCTTCACCGGCCGAGCGGTCTCACCGGGCCCTATCCTGCCTTTATTCGAATAACATGTTTTTCCTCCTAGAGATGAAACAATCACCAAGAAAAGTGGCGAAGACAGGGAAGTGCTGCCCGTTGTGGGCGTGGACCAAGAGCCTACCAGCAAAATTAACTTGAGGGTGCCTCCGGCTCCACCTCCTTCTCCAGCTGATGCTACGAACCTAAGCAAGTACAAACTCAATTATTTTAAGATGGGCTTCTACATAGATGCCGACACACCAGCTCCTTTGGGGTCTCTGCGCTTGCCTTTGAAGACGATCCTAGAAATCACTGTTGTCCCTTTCTGTGCTCTAGGGCCGCTGTTGAAGGTCGCTTGTCCTTGTGTGTGTCTTTCTTTTTCCTCGTTGCTGACAGAACAGCTGAAGGAAGGACAGCAGGGTTTATTTGGGTTGATGCTCTGAGGGGATACATTGTAGCATGGCAGGAAGGGGGGGCTTCACAGTGCAGAAGTCTGGGACAGCTGCTTGCTCTGTCTCAGTGGGAAGCAGGGGCAGGCTAGACCTAAGGGCCGGTGTCCCCCCCCCCCCCCCCCCCGCCCCGTGGCCCTTCCTCCTAAGTTCTATCCTCGGGAGACCCTGCAGCCTCCCCAGTACTGCCACCAACTGGGGGCCAAGTGTTCAGACACATAAGCCCATGGGGGGACAGTTCACATTTAAGCTTGCACCCCACTAACACATTTCAAGGTAGCCTGGGTTTTCAAGTCTCTGAGATGTGTGTGTTTGGTTTTATTCTTTGATTTGGGCTATGCTGTCTAGAACATTGCTGGCTGTCATCTCTGTTTGAGTTTTTTAAAATGATTGCGTCTTGTTTATGATAAAATCTTGAACCAGTTGAAAGTCTAGGCCTCGATGACAGTAACTCTAAAAGTCTGAGGCCTGGGGACTAGAGAGATGGCTCGGTGGTTAAGAGCACTTGATGTTCTTCTGGAGGACCTGAGTTCACTTCCCACAGGCTCACAACTGACTCTAACTCTAGTTGCAGAGGACTGGATGCTGCTTCTGGCTTCCACAGGCACCCACGTAACACATGCCACACACACACACACACAAATAATTATAAAAATAAATCTTTTTAAAAAAAGCTCCATGGTCCAGAGAATCCTGAGATGTTTGGGGGTTATCAGACTCTATACCAGGCACTTCCATAGTCATATAGACTTTTCATACTAAGCTAGCAGCATGCCTAGCCCCTGGGCTGATGGCAGGGCTGCTGAGTTTTAAATTTATTGTCAGTATTTTCAAAGTTTACTTCTATGCGGTTGAAGTGATTTTCAAATTCTGTAACAGAACACACCACCCTTAAAGGCAGCTGACTATAGAATAATTTGGTGGGTAGCAGTGTATCTCTTGGCTGGCTGGCCCAGGCCCCTCAGTAGAACCCATACAGCCCCTAATGACTTAGGGAGCTTCTCTGAATGGTTTGACGGCACTGGACAAACTGTGTTCGTTCAGATTCGCGTTGGAGAATGTGCTTGTCTGCCATCCTTTACTTCATCTCTTTCTTCACGAAGTTCTTTCTGCAGCAGTGCGTGGATTCTCTTCACCACAGTGCTAGGCCGTGTTCTCTTCTGTGAACTTTGGCCCTAGTGTCAGGCAGGGGGGGGGGCACACACTGAAACCTGTCATTGCCATCTGAGTGCGTGGCATATGTCACCTCGTCCTTGGCCAAGTGAGGAAACGGACCCTCTGTGCCCCATAGGGTAGCCACTAGTTAGGTGTAGTTATTTACATTTAAATGTATCCAGATAAAATGAACATGTTTTTCTACAGTTGCACGGGTCACATTTCAAGGGTTCCGTAGCTACCCGTGGCTAGTGGCTACCTTACCGGATAAGTAGATATCGCAGGTAGAGAATGTGACAACTATGGGCAGTTCTATCGTGCGCTGCTGGGACAGATGTTAAATGAAGGGTCCCAAGCCACACAGCTAGCAAAGGAGGGAAAGGGTTGGAAAGACTCATTCCTGGGTTAGTTTCATTTCGTGTTTGCTTTCGACGCACATTCCAGGGTATTTATTTTGTCCAACAAACAACCAAGAACGTGCGATATGAGTCAGGCAGTGTGCTAGCGTTACAGTGTTGTGCGGAGATCAGTCTCTGTCCCAGTGGAATTTGCATTCCAGCAGGAAAAGACTGGCAGCCTACAAACATAAATTCTATCATATACCTGGAGGGTTAAAATAGAAAATGAAGAATAAATAAAATAATCAAGGAGTAAAGGAGATTCTATTTTGCCTTAGGAACCAGTAGACTGGTTGCAATTTGAAGTAGAGCTGTGTGGGCATGCCTCTTTAGAAAGGTGACATTTGAGTAAACACCTAAACCCACTGACAGAGGTAAGATGTTGAAGGCAGAGTAAAGAGCTGCTGTGAACGTTGAAAGACAAAAGCATCCATGGCATATTTGAAGGACAACAAGGAGGCTATCCTTGGGGTTGGCTGGACTCAAGTGCATCAATAAATTAGTAAAAGATAAAGTCACCAGGAGGAGGAGGAGATGAGAGAGAGGTGGAGGAGATGAGAGAGAGGTGGAGGAGAGGAGGAGGTGAGTGCCAGAAGGCTTCTAAAGGCTCTGGCTGTGACTTTGAACAAGGTGAGAATTTATGAGAGCTTTCAGGAAAAAAGGATCACCTGGCTTGCGTGTTATGGGATTGACCCTGTGGTTTTGTAGAGTACTGACTGCATGGGGGAGGGTGGGAGCAGTCCAGCCGCTGTCCTATAGCTCGGGAATGAGACAGTCATTTGAACAAGTACCAGTTGAGGTGAACAGAAGAGTGGTCAGACTCTGGACCTATGTGTCTGAAGGAAGTGCCAATAAAAGATGCTGATAGATTGGTTGGATAGAGATTATAAGAGCTATGGATAACGGATGGTTCCAAGATGCGGGGCCTTGGGCCGGTATTATGGCTCAGCAGGTAAAGGCACTTGCCATCAACCTTGATGAACTGAATTCAGTCCCTGCATAGCTACATATGGACAACATATGTTGTCCTCTGACCTCCACATGAACGCCATGGCATGTGCATCTACCCAGACAAGCAAATAAATGCAGTAAAACATTAGAAAAAGATTTTCAGCGATGGGAAGGATGGAATTCCACCAGCAAGAGGCACAGGTTGGTGTGACGAGGCAACCCAGGAAATCCATCTCTGCCAGTAAACGGCCAGATGGAGATGTCAAGTAAGCAGAGGAATATGCAAATTTGGTGTTTGGGAATAGTTACTGCACTCACGATGACACTCTGGGCATCATCAGCATGAAGATAGTATTTAAAACCCCAATTCTAAGTAAGATTGCCAGAGAGATGAACAGCCCTGAGCCTGGAGAACCTCTGTCATAATATCCAGATGATAAAAGGAGAAAGCAGTAGAATAAAGAAACAGAAGGTGACAGCAAACACTAAAACAACAGATGACAAAGCCATCAGGGACACAGGAGAGCAACATCCTGGAAGCTGAGAAAAGAAAGGCTCCTCCTTTTCACCCCTCCTTCCTCTGCTCTCCGTTCCCAAAGCTAGGGTATAGCTTATGGAGGGAGAGAAGGAACCTGGGCAGGGTAGGGTGGGGCTGAGTGGATTGCCTCACCTGTCTGTGTGCTGTGAGAAATCACATCACAATCTCTCGTGACCCAAAGACACTTCTCATCTCCTCCTCATTCAGACACCTGGCAGCTGGTGGGATGAAAGAGTCTGTGCATTCTGACTTCTGGGTCTTTGGGTCTGAGAGAGAAAGTATGGTTAAAACCCAATGGTCAGGGCCTGAATTGTATTCCTCCACCAGAGTCCTATTTGAAGTCTTAATTCAAACTGAAAAATCCTGAATTTGAAATGATCCAAAATCCAAAATGTTTGAGGGCAATTACATGATGCCAAAAGTGGGAAATTCTTCACTTACCCTTATGTGATGGGCTGAACAAAATGAGGTCACCCTAAAGATATGTAAAATTGCCTTCTGACTATGTGCATGCAGTATACAAAAACCTTGGGTGGGTAGCTGAAATCAGAGGAGCTGGTGCTCATCAGGCCCCTGGGAAAAACAGTCCATCCCCAGCAGGGATAGCAGCAGAAGAGCAAAGGGAACCCGTATTCCTATGCTTCAGGCCCACTGCTGAAATGCCCCATAACCCTGGGGAGATGTAAAAGTCTTCCTCTCCTTTTCTGTCTTTCAAACAACAAACCTGAGAGATCCCAACACCAGACTGTGGAGCTAGCAGATGTGGAACCCGCAATGAAGACACGCACGTTGGTAACAAATGCTGGCCATCTGCATGTATTCTCCCACATGCGGTGAAAGCAGGCCCATCTTAAGCACAGATGCACCTCAGCCAGAGACAGGGAGACAGGAAGTTTGGATTGACTGATGCCCCAGTGGGATAAAAGTTCAAGCTGAACCAGCAAGATCAAATACGCTATCGCTATTGCACCGCGTAGAAGGAAATGAACTTCACTTACTAAAAAGCAGAGCTCTGGGATGATGCCTCGGTCTGTAAAGTGTTTGCCTTGCAAGATGAAGATTGAGTTTGACCCCCAGAAGCCATGTGGAAATTTAAAAGGCTGAATGTGGTGGTGCATACTCGTGATCCCAACACTGGGGGAGAGGATAGGAGGCGTTCTGGTGCTCACCGGCTCAAGTGCCAGGCTAGTAAAGTCTGTCTCACAAAAAAAAAAAAAAAAAAGGAACAAGTAGATGGTGGCTGAAGAATGATGTCCCAGGTAGTCCTCTGACTTTCACACACCTGCATGGACACACGGGCACACACATGCATACACACATACTCAAATACACACACGAAATGTTTACACACAAGAAGCAATACTACAGGTACTTCAGGGATGAAGAGTTACTTATGAGCCGACAGCTTCAGTTTTTACAAGAGGGAAGGGTTCTGCATCTGGCGGTGATGTTGGCACAAAACCATTTATTGGCCCGTTACGTACATTTAAAACTGGTCAAGATGTGACCTGTGAGATGCTCAGCTGGCTAAAAACTCTTGCCACCAAGCCAGACTCCTTAAATTCAACCCATGGAGGAAACTGACTCCTTTAAATTGTCTTCTGACCATACACACACTAGTAATTTTAAATGGTAATGATGGTAATTTTTATTATATGTGTTCTATCATAATTTTTTTAATTGGAAGAGAAGTTCTGTAAGGTATGCTCACCTGAGAGTTGTGGCTTAAGAATCTGGTACCAGGCCAGCCATGGTGATGCATGCCTTTAATCCCAGCACTCAGGAGGCAGAGCCAGGAAGATCTCTGTGGGTTTCAGGCCAGCTGGTCTACAAAGCAAGTTCCAGGAGAGCTAGGACTGAGAAACACAGAGAAACCCTGCCTTGAAAAACAAAACAAACAACAAACAAACAAACAAAAATCTTGTGTCTGGACCAGGAGTGATGGCACATGCCTTTAATTCCAGCACTCAGGAGGTAGAGGCAGGCAAATCTCTGAGTTTGAGGCCAGCCCAATCTACATAGTGAGTTCCAGGACAGCCAAGGCTATGCCCTCAAAAAAATAGTATCTGTAACAACAGATAAAACCTGAAATTAATCTAGAAAAGAGGGCAAGCTGAAGGAGAGATGCTGAGATTGTTCAGGAAGAGGCAAGAACAGAATTGGATGGAGGTGGGAAGGTGTGCATTCCACTGCTGGCCTGAACAAAACAGGAAAGAGCAGGCTTAAGCCTCTCAGACAGACAGACACACCCATGGATACATCTGGGATGTCTTACAGTCATATCTTCCAGCCCAGAGGCATTGTCTGAAGACTGGAACGTGTGCTTTTAAGCAAAGATCTCAAAGACAGTAAGGTTGTATAAGATAACTTTATTTCACAGGGCAAAGGGTTAAATACTACCTAACTCAGTGCTACCTGAAGCTTTCGAAGCTGTAGTAAATGAACCTTCTGCAGGAACAGTTCCAGTCACAAGAGTGGCCCCCCTTTAGAAACGCTGCTGCTTCTCAAAGCTGATGATAACCATACAGCTTACAAGGACAATGGCTTCATGAAGAACCAACCATGCTTATAGATTTTGCTCCAGATTGCTGCATGCTATGAACTTTTTAAGATGAACACCCTTTTAAAAGCTGACAGAAGAGAATATAGTATATATAAACTGTCCAGGTCCCTAGGCGGCATCTCTGTCTAATCAGATGGTGACTCTGTACATTGACCTGGATGAATGAAAGCTTGAAAAGCAGAGAAAAGCTCCGTGCAGCTGGCTGGCTCTCTCTGCAGCTGCTTCACCCAGGAGCCCCAAACTTGACCTTCCTCTGCCTTTGCAGGTAGGGATATGGGGTCCTCACATCTCAGAGAGCTTGATATCATAGGTGACCATGTTGAAGTTGTCCCAGGCAAAGAGCTTCCTCTCCAGGGGGTTGTAGTCGATCATGCTGCTGTACTTGTAGCGATTCTTGAATGGAATGGTCAGGGTCTTGCTGATTCCAGTGCCAGTGTCATAGGCAAAGTTGACCATTGCGTGGGCTGAGGAGTAGCTGCTGACCGTGTACAAGGTGCCACAGATGACAAAGGCATTGGCCACGGACTGCTTACGGATGTTGGTCTCCCAGGTACGCTCGATTTCCAGATTCTCTGGGTTCAATTTGGAGAGGACTATGGCTCCTTTGGCTTCCTCTGTGCTGTAGATGACCCAGAGGCCGCTCTCATCCACAGCTAAGTCGATGTCCGTGTAGCCCCCCCAAGCATATGGGAACTGTCCATGGTAGCCAGCCCCAGGAATTTCCTTCTCAGCTTTCACTGAGTCAGTGTTCAGCTCGTACCTGAGCACAGTTCTGGACTCGGCCCCCTGGAAATAGAGGCTCCCCGCATACACCACAGCACCTGTGCTTTCCAGAGGCCGGGGTAGCACGTGAACCTTTGAAGGGTAGCCCTGCTCGAACTGGCTTATCAGACTGTACTCATACACCTGGCGGATGCCTGTGCCAACAGTGTCAATCCTCCATGTGGTCGCCTGGGTGTAGGGGTGGGCGGGCTTGGGGTCTCTCATCCATACTCCATACTTGCCAGTGATTGTCTCAGCAGTCCTCAGAGTGACTGGCTCTCCTACCCAGACTAGCGCTCCACATCCTGATGAATCAAAAAAAAAAAAAATGCCATATATCTAGTATCCATAGGTCTTCCAAACACAGCAGGATTGTGGGAGCAGAGCAGAGAAGGTGGGGACAGAGTGGATGGACATCTACACCCCGCCACCCACTTACCATGTGACCAGTGAGGTGCTTAGCTCTGTAAGCCTTGGCTTTCTTGTTCATTTTATTTTACGGATGTTGGTGTTTTGCCTGTGTGAATCTGTGTGAGGGTGTCAGGTCCCCTGGAAGTGGAGTTACAGACAGTTGTAAGCTGCCATGTGGGCACTGGGAATTGAACCCAGGTCCTCTGGAAGAGCTGCCAGTGCTCTTAACTGCTGAGTCGTCTCTCCAATCCCCTGGCTTTCTCATTTATAAAGGAGGCTAAAGGTTTGGGATAATGAGGTTGTTGTATACATGTGATTAGACATGTCCAGGGGCTGGGTCTAGAGAAATACACAGCAAATATCATGTGATGAGTCTGGGAGATGAGTCTTGAACTCTGTAAGGGAAAAGGCTGTACTGAGCTCTGACTGTGTTTGTAATTCTCTCCTTGAGCTTGACAGGGATTTGTGGGTGTTTATTACATTGTTCTTCATGATTTTCAAGTTGGGTTTATTTTATTTAAACAAGAAATCCATTCATTGTAAGTATAATCTCTATATGACCAAGTTTTTCAAGCCTAACTTGAGGGACCACGTATTTAATGCATCCATTTAAAATATCATAAAAATGGGCTGGAGAGATGGCTTAGAGGTTAAGAGCACTGACTGCTTTTCCAGAGGTCCTGAGTTCAATTCCCAGCAACCACATGATGGCTCACAACCATCTGTAATGAGATCTGGCACCCTCTTCTGTATACCTAGTAAATAAATAAATCTTAAAAAAAAGTTTATTTTAAAAAATCATAAAAACAGAGTGATTTTTTTAATCTAATAAATAGATGAGAATTTCAGTTTAGTGAACTCAAGATAAATCTCTCTTCTTTCATGGGTGCCTTGAGTTTCCTCACAAAAAGCAAACAGTGATGCTTTTCCCTCAGGGAATCGCACTTGCAATGCTTCAGGACACCCTTCCATACCCTTCAGTGCTAGCAGGGATTGTTAATAACATAGTCTGTATTATTTTCTGAAAACAACATCCTTATTTCATGGAACACTTAGAGAGGGACAGATGTACTTTTCCTTGATGGACAAAGGTCAGAAAAATACCTTTAGTAACAGAAATGCTAAGATGATGCATGGTATATACCTGCCCCGCCAAGGGTGGGAGGTGGGAGGATATAGGGCTTGTGGGGGAAAGGTTGACTTCCTGTACACCCTTCTAGACAAGGCAGCAGAGAGGGTTCTACTCCCCTCTCCCCAGCTCTGGCTCTAGGAAAGTCACCTGTCTTGCCCCCTGGGTGAACAGTTGCTCTACCCAAACTGAACACAGAACCAGACACACAATGGCCAGGTGGGCTCCGAAGGGAAGAGAGCTAACTTCATACCGTTGTTTCCCTCTTTGTTCCTGGGCTGGCCGGATGGACTCTCTTTCAGTATCTGAGAAGCAGGAACCTCAGTTAACTCTGACTTCAGTTCCTGGAAGGCCAACGTGTCCACATTCCACTGAGAGACTGTATTGGAAGAAAGAGACAAGTGGTAGTCAGCGAAGAAATGGCACAAGAGCGGGCTCTGGGGGTGACACTTGATCTGCTCCCAAATACTCGATATTTGAGATTTGCTTTGGGGGCCAGGTAAAGGAAGATGCAACATGACTGAACCACCTCAGTGGCTTGTTGGAACTGGGGTGATGTCTTCACTGGGGTTCACTTTTCTCTTTACTTTTATGACTATTTGAAAATGTGCATAATTAAAAAGCAATTATAAAATACAATAAGAGTTTTATGTGATTTATATAAATTCCACTAGGGAGATTGATTGCTCATAAAGTATGGTTTCAGGAATTCAAAGACAGTCTGTTATTAGGATTCTCTTAAATGTTTGAATTTCTGCAACTTAAGGGGCTTTACTTGTTATATGTGTAAGAATACTTGTAAGACTAGATCAACTTTTGGTTTTTAACTCTACTTTTATTTTTACTTATAATTATGTCTACATATATTGATGGGGTAAGGTGATATTTCCATATATGTACACATTGATGAGTGATCAGCTCACAATAATTGCATACCTATCAATAATAATCATTAAGGACTGGAGAGATGGCTTAGGGGTTAAGAGCACTGACTGCCCTTCCAGAGATCCTGAGTTCAATTCCCAGAACCCACATGGTGGCTCACAGCCATCTGTAATGAAATCTGGTGCCCTCTTCTGGCCTGCAGGCATACATGCAGGCAGAACACTGAATACATTATTATTTCTCTCTGTTGGGAACATTCACAACCTTTTGTAGATATTTTGAAATACGTAGGTAATTGTCAGTAACACATTAAACTTTATATGTACCTTTCTGAGATCAATTTGCATAAGGAAGACATGTTCAAGTTTCCTCTAGGAATTCCTAGAAAAGGGAAGTGGCCACCACATGAAGGTTATTGTGAGCCACCTTTTCCTAGCGTCAGATTCCTTACTGTTTGCACCTGATGAAAATTATTTCCTATTTGACAGTAGGCTGATGTCCCATTTGGTGACTTAGGGAGAGCAAAGTGTATATTAAGAAAAGAACTGTGCCGCCGGGCGGTGGTGGCGCACGCCTTTAATCCCAGCACTCGGGAGGCAGAGCCAGGCGGATCTCTGTGAGTTCGAGGCCAGCCTGGGCTACCAAGTGAGTTCCAGGAAAGGCGCAAAGCTACACAGAGAAACCCTGTCTCGAAAAACCAAAAAAAAAAAAAAAAAAAAAAAAAAAAAAAGAAAAGAACTGTGCACGCCTGACTCAGAAAGAAGACAATGAGATGTCCTCTTTGGCGTCAGAGACAATAAAGAAAGCGGAAAGAAAAGACTAAGGCTAGTTATTTTCATAGATGGCTTTCCTAAAAATAGCTGAATTATTGACACGGACACCAAAAAAGTGTGTGTGTGTGTGTGTGTGGTGATAATTAGTTCTTGATAGCTTTTCCCGTAGTTTAAAAAAAACCTTCTCATGATGCCTCCAAAGTTTCAGAAGCTTCCTGCTGTAGGCTAATAGTTTGCTATATCTAGGCTGTTCTACCTCTTGGACCATATGATCCAGCCAACCATAATGGTAATCGAGGTATTGGTGGTGGCAGATAGGTATGCTGTATGAAGCAGCTTTACAACCTTTGTATGACTTTAGTCACAAGATGGTCCTGGCACACCTGGAGCACTTTAATTTTTGGGTACTGCAAACAGTACACAATTAGGACTAAAGTGATGGGTATGATGCTTTCCTTCAGAAAAATATATAGATTAAATCAGGTATTTTGGTATGAGAAACTTGTATACCCAAAAAACAGCTTTGGGTAACCATCAATAAATATGCTTTGAATGGCTGTTTGAGGTTCAATCCATCAGAAGCTGGACCTTCCTGATGCCACAGAGCGCCTAAAATTCACCTTGGAGTGACTCTCTTTCTTGGATTGTCTCACACAACACAGAACACGCAATAGCTTCCTAAATTATATGCATATATAAAGGTTATCTAAATGAAATCATTAAATAGCAGGAGAGACAGAACCCCAAACGGACATCTCTCATCACTAAATGAAGCTTCACTACTGGGAATGAGTTACATGGGAACCCCCAAACAACTGAGGCTGTTACAAAGACTATAGATTTCTCTCCACAAAATGATGGTAAGACCCTATTGCTAAAAATAATACCTATACAACTAATTGAACAGAGAGAAGTTGAGCAAGTACCTACCTAAAGCCTTCACCCCTACTGGCTAGTGTTCTTGGTACCAAAGGGTACTCTGCTTGCCACCAAAGTGGAAAGATAAACACTAGCCAGCTACAAACCCTTTGATCTACAATGGTGTCCTGCCTGAAAGATATGCTAGGGCAATAGTGGCACAAAGCTTGTGGGAGTAACCAACCAATGTCTGATTTAATTTAAGGCCCACTCCATGAGATGAACACGTGCCTTACACTGCTTGGGTGACCAATAACCCAAGACCAGATAGGACAGGGACCTAGGGTAAAAGCAAATACAAAATACAAAAGGGACATAGCAATAAATGACTCTTAACATTCTGCTGAATGTTAGCATTCGGACCTGCCCTTTGGGGACCTGGCCAGTGCACAGGCGGTTCCTTGGCCTGCTCGGGATCCTGACAGCTTCATACACTCATT
This sequence comes from Peromyscus maniculatus bairdii, assembly GCF_049852395.1. NCBI lineage: Eukaryota > Metazoa > Chordata > Mammalia > Rodentia > Cricetidae > Peromyscus > Peromyscus maniculatus. The sequence continues at coordinate 71,758,586 of NC_134862.1, read as the reverse complement.
GCTCCGTAATCTCTCTGCACGTGTGCTGTGTCCCTTCATAAAGGGTGGGCCCTGCCCACTTTCTCTACCTCTATTCCCACAAGGTCGAGTCTGCACCTCATCTCTCCCCCCTTTTCCATCTTTTTCTCTCCTCTTCTTTCTCTTTTCTCCTCTGCTCCCTTCTCTCCCTTCTCCCCAATAAAATCCTCTGTGTGACCACTGTCTGCGTGGTGTGAGTAACTTTCCGCCGTTCCCCTTGGCTCCACCTGCCAAGGCCACTGCCAGGCCATTTTTAAAATATAACACTACACTTTTAGAGCAGTATCTTGCTCAGCCATCATCAGCGAAGCTTCCTCCAATAGCAGATGGAAACAAATACAGAGACCCACAGCTATCCCTTACTAGAGAGTGAAAGACCTTGGAATACTCAGCCCTAAAGGGAATGTCTCTATCAAATCCCTCCCCTCAGGGCTCAGGAACCCTGCAAAAGAGGGGCCAGAAAGGATGTAAGAGCCAGAGGGGATGGAGGACACCAAGAAACAAGTCCCTTTAATTCAACACGATTGACACACACATGAACTCACATAGAGCGTGAGGCAGCATGCACAGGGCTTGCATGGGTCTGTACCAGATAGTGCCCAGTGCCCTAGAGGTGAGAAGTGGACACATGCCCATTTCTAACCCAGGAGCAATCTTTAATTGATAACCACTTGCAAATAAAAGATTAGTTTTCTCCAAGGGAGTCTCACTGGGGACACAAATTACTGTTAAGGGTGGGCCATATGCCCAACAGTAGATAGATGGCCAACAGAAGATTAACTCGCTGACATCTTTGGAGTTTCCTTGTCTCAAGGCTTTTTTTTTTTAACCCTACAGGTTTTGTGTCTATATTATGGCTTGCAGTTGTGTGTTTTTATGGGACTCTTGAATGCTTTTCTTGGGCTGTTTTCCTTCAGTGTATTTGTTTTGTCCTGTTCTGGCTTGATTTTGTTTTATATTTTATTTTATTATTATACCTTAGATGCCTGTTTATTTTTTAATGAAAGAAGCTGGGTGGTAGTGGCACACGCCTTTAATCTCAGAAATTGGGAGGCAGAGGCAGGTGAATCTCTGTGAGTTCGAGGCCAGCCTGGTCTACAAAGCGAGTTCCTGGACAGCCAGGACTACACAGAGAAACTCTGTCTCAAAAAATAAAAAAAAATAAATAAATAAAGACCGAAAGGGGGTGATGAGAGGGGAGGTAGGGAAGACCTGGAAGGAGTAAATGGAAGGAAAACCATAATAAGAATATATGATGTGAAAAAAATCTATTTTCAATAAAAGAAAAAAAGTAATTCTCTCTGTTAAACTTCCCTGGCTTAATGTACTATGTGCCTACTGCATCCTTATTGGGCTCAGACAGCGGCTGGTGACCTCAGGAGAGCCACTGAGTTCCTGTCCAGTGACCCCCACCTGGGGCAGAGCACAGGCCACCCACATAGCACAGTCACCCACCAGATCTTCTGCCAGAGAGGCACAGGAGTACAGAATTCTGTTCTATCCTGGTCCCACCATGAACCCCCCAGCTCACAGTTGGGAACAGGAGACCTCAGCTCTGTCGTCTCGCTCCCTGCCTTCCCCAGCTCTTTACAGGAAACCACGCCTCATGCACTTTCCTTGTGGTAAACAAGAGCTGTAGTAACAGACTATCAGGGAAAGGCTTCCAGAGGCCACTTGGCTCATTGCCAGTTGGCAGGTGCAGCGGTTGGGTTAGGAACCTCCTGGTGGCCTCGTAGTCATCCCAGCCAGGAGCTTCTGGCAGCACTGGGATTCCCTGGGGAGAGCCATCTGGCATGTCTGCTGAAGGCTTGGAAGCTCTGTGCAAAGGGACCTGGGCTGAGCCAGATGTTGTAGTTTCCTTCAGTTCTGCCTTGGCCCGGTTCTGGGGCTTTGGGCAAATGAGTCCACCTCCTGAGCCCCAGGACTGTGAGCTGTACAAAGATGTCAGGTTGTTTTTGAGGATTATATAGGAACCATAAATAAAATAATCCTGAATAAGAAAGTGTCCCAACTTTGATTTTTCTGGAATGTTTAAAATCACTAACATTTCATTTTGAATATAGAAAGAGAACAAATGACCAGGAGAATAATATCTGTATTGTATCAGATGATTGAAGCTTTCAAGCCTTGTGTTTATTTTTGTTTATTTTTGTTCTTAGTGGTATTGCGGTTCAGTCCTTCCATCATTAAAATGTTTTGAGACTATTCGCCTACTCTGTCCTTAACCTCATACTCTAGGGGAGCTGGACCTAGGGACTCAGCCCATTATTAACTAATTTGTATGCCAATGCAAATGGCATTGTCAAGATTTTTGGTTGGGGATTTAGCTCAGTGGTAGAGTGCTTGCCTAGCAAGCACAAGGCCCTGGGTTCGATCCTCAGCTAAAAAAAAAAAAAAAAAAAAAAGATTTTTGTAAATATATTATTGTCAAAAATGCAGAGAATAGGTTTAAAAAATGCCATGCTATTTCCAGGTGGACACAAGACTTCAGGAAAGTGAAAGTTAGCGAGCAGCCGGTGTCTCAGTTGGCCTGGGTGCTGTCCTTAGATCCAGTGTGTGCTACAGGGACGTTAGGGTCAGGATGGCCCCCCGGGTTCTTAATGACTGGGTGACATTTGCACACAATGGTGGAACTCAAGCAGAGGAGAACATTGCAATTCCACCCCTTTGCCTGGGTGGCCACTGTGTCAGGCATGGCCCAGGCTGCTTCCTCCTCTTACCCCTGCTCAACATGATAACCCAAGGCCCTGCTGAACACCTTTGGTGCTCAACCCCTTCCTGATCATCTTTCCCCAGCAGTTACTATGGCAACCTGACTCTTAAGAGGTATCACTTGCTAGGACCACATGTCAGCACCCTGCCCAAGCTTCTCTGACTGTATAATTCTACAAGAACCAGCCTGATATCCTATTTGTCATAGATGAGGGACTGTCAGACCCAGGAATAAGTGTCCCCTGGGCTAAACTTCTGTTCCCCCTGTAGTAAACAATTTGATGAGACCCCCTTCTTTCCATTTTCAACTTTTCATTCCTGGAATCACTTACATAGCTTTTTGTTGAGAGTGTAACTTCATTCAAGTCTGAAACCTGCATAGAACTCTGAGTGACAATACTTCCCCATCTGCCCTCTCAGAGCCCAGCTGAAGTCTTAGCCACCACAGGGCAGCTGTGTGACTCTTGACCCCTTAGCTCCTTAGGACCTCATTCTCTCTCCTCCACTGTCAAATTCAGAATTGGATGTCTTCCAATTTGAATGTAAATATTTAACCATATAATCATTAACGGGAGGAAGAGAGGGTACCATGGAATACACATGCTGTAAAAGCAGAAGTGGGCACTGTCTGGGGAGGCAGACATCAGGGAGGGCACAGGGAGGGCAGTAGTTGGGGAGGGAGTTAGATTTTCAACCAAGTATAATAGCATATATTAAAAAGACCATGGAAGCCCATGGTTTTGTGTGCTAACTTAAATTTCAATAACAGGAAAAAAATCATCCCTATTTTAAAGTTATTCATTTGGACCCCACATCAGTGATTACAGTGTGAAATCTTTGCTGTGTTCTGGATAAGAACCAAGCATGCTGAGAACAAAGGAGCTTGTCCCCTGCCGAGCTAAGCAGTGACTCGAGTTTTCTAGCCTCACATCCATGCAGATCTTACCTTTCAAGTGAAGATCTCTTTTAGAAAATGCTTGTCCCATCGTGTTATTTTGGAGATTGTCAACCCTGAGAAGATGGTAGGATGCTGCACTCCCCATGCTCCATTTACTTGGATCCAAGTTACTCCTCAGCTGTGACCCCTCTCTCGCTCTCTCAGAGAGTGAATTGCATAGATCCTGACAGCTCAGCTCTAAGCACTTCAGCGCGTGCTTAGGACAGTGTCCCTCATAACTACGCTATTACCTGAGAAACGGAATGTTAATATAGTGGCCTCCCCAATAATTACTCCATATCAAAGTTCCCCAATCACCCCAACTCTACCCCTCCTGTAACCATCTCCTGTCCATGTAGGAGCTGATTAAGGATGTCCACATATTTGGTTTCCAGGTCTTTTACATTCCTCTATCTAAAACAAGCCCTCCTCATTTTCATTATTTCTTGACATTAATGCCTTTGAAGGGTCAAGACTAATTGTCCCACATCTGAATTTGTTTCCTCATGAAATAAGTGACTGTTTAGGAACATAAAAAGTGACAAGGAAAATATTTAGAAAACAAAATACTACTTTCTAGCCATCAAGAATAATGTGCCCATCTTTTAATCCACCCAAAGACCCATCTCCAGGCAAGAGCCAGAACAGACAAATGGAAAAGCCCCTCTGTGAGAAGGGCCACTTCAGAGCTGTCCAGGGACCTTTGATTCAGCAACAAAAGGCAAAATTTCCAAAGCCCCACATCAAGGGACCTGATAGAGAAATTGCTTCCTCTTGATTTACCAAGGTAGGAGATTTAAAAACAAAATACCACCAGGCATAGTGAAACACACCTTTAATCCCAGCACTCATGAAGCAGAGGCGGGCAGAGCTCTGAGTTCAAGGCCAGCCTAGTCTACAGAATGAGTTTTTAGGACAGATGGGACTGCACAGAAAAACCCTATCTCAAAAAAACCAAGTAAATAATAATAATAATAATAACAACAGCATCAACACCAGTTTTCACTGCACAGATCTTTTGGCATTTCATAAACAGAGGCCATTTTGATAAGAATAATAATTTCTGAGAAAAAACAAATTCTGAAAAAGTTACCCAAAGGGGACAGCCGGCCATTTTCTACCGACTATTCACCATATGCCCTCACCTGGCCTTGAGTTTCTCATCTGGCTGTAGCCAGTGGTGACTTTGTCATGAATGGACACAAGAACTCAGATCCCACTGACCTAAACAAGGAGCCAACTTGCTAGAAACATGCAAAAGTGTTTGCTTCGCTCACCTTAACTCAGCTATATAGATGTAACCAACTGTTTTATTAAATAAGAAACACAGAAATAATGCAAAAGAGAAAGCCGAGAGGTCAGAGCTCAGAGCTGAAATCTCACCCTTCCGCCTGCGGTGTCCCAGCTTCCCGAATGAGGGCTCCTTTTCCTGTCTGTTAGTCTATTTAAAGAGACAGAACAAGCCACAGCTATCTCACCTCACCAGTTCCTCAGCTGGTCTTGTTTCCTCAGACTGGAAGCTTCTGTGTCCTCATCCCAATAGCTCTCAGCTGAACTGTGTTGCTCCAAAGCCTGAAAGCTTAACCAGCCAAATGCTTCTAGTTTCTGGTCCTCACGCCTTATATATCTTTTTGCTTTCTACCACCACTCCCTGGGATTAAAGGCTGGCTTTCTGGGATTAAAGGCGTGTGCCACCACCGCCACACTCTTGCTATGGCTCTAATAGCTCTGACCCCCGGACAACTTTATTTATTAACATACAATCAAAATCATATTTCAGTATAATTAGATTACCACCACACAGCTATTGTGTGCTGGATCTGCTGTTTGGGAGAGAAAAGACAAAACAGAGAGAGAGAAGCCCGGGAGCCCTGTAACCAGTCACCAGGATACATGCCACTGTCTGGATCGGGCAGCACCCCTCCCCCCCCATCCTGCATTCTTACCTTCCCTGGAGCCTGGCAGACTATCCTGAGAGGAGCGTTGGGTTGAGGGACACTGGCCCCTCCTCAGCCTTGCTACCTCCTGGCTGCTGCCTTCCAGCCTCCTGGCCAGGTCTTCATTCTCTTGTTCCAGCTGCCGCTTCTCTTCTTCTAGAGCTGACTTGTCTTGTAGGAGATTATTATAGGCCACCTCCAGATCCTGGCTTTGGATCTTCAGCTGGTCCCGTTCCCTCCTCAGGGCACCTAGCTGGCCCTGCAGCCCCTCCTGGGCCTCCTGGGTCCCAGCAGCCTGGCCCAAGGTCATCTGGTGAAGGAGACTCTCCAGGGAGCTGAGGCGGGCTTTGGTGGACTCGAGGTCTGCATGTTGGATGCTGCTGTCTCTCCGAAGGTCTTGGATGGCTGACATGGCTTGGTCCTCCCCGGGGCAGCTGGATTCAACGGGGCTAGCCACAGTGAAGGTGTACTGGCATCGGCCACTCCGATCATTGGCCTTCCGTAACTGTGCCGTTCTGGCTCCCATTCCCCACACCAGGCAGGCCAGAAACAGCAGCTGGAGAGCTGGCATCTTGGGACCACAGCTGCAACGGCACGCACAGAAGGACGTTAATGTGGAGGCTGGGTGAGTTTCTTCTGGAAAACTCTGCTGCAAGGTATCCGGATGGGTGGTCCTGCAGGCTCAAGCCTAAGGTCCAGAGAGGTTTATATGTCCTGGGGAGCCAGCCCTGGAGGGAGGGAGAGGTGACCACGTGAAGCTGGGTTGGGCCAGCCACAGGGGTGTGTGTAGGGGGTGGGGTGGGGGGGCGTTGCACTCACACTGCCAGCAAGATTCTAAGGAAATAAAGATTATTTTGAATTTATTTTTTAGAAGTCCCACTAAGTGGACCCCACATTCCAGTCATACCCCTTAAGTTTCTAGCCTGTTTGTATGTACATATACATATACATATATGCCCACCTGGTCTAACAGGAGTAGCTGGTTGTGTGCTTGTTTGGACAGAGATGTAAGTCTAGTTCATGCTTCACTGGGGACCCCACCCTGGACCAGTCACTGTGTAAGGAACTGGGGGAACAGATGTGCCTGAGAAGACATGCCCTGGAGCAGAGGCAGAGACGAAGGAAAGCCTGAAGAAGAGGCTAGTGCCCCACAGGCTCCAGGCCCCTCCAGAGGAGCTGAGAGCAGGATTCTTCCCCCATCCTAGGTTTAGGACAAATATGTGGACATCCTTAGAAACACTCCCTAACCATAGCCTCTTGTCTTGGGAATCTGTGCCAGTGTTTATGATGGGTGTGCCCCCAAAAGCCTACTGGGGAGATCTGTGCAACCATCTCTGAAAGATGCTTTCCAATGTATAAAATATAAGGAATCAGAGAAACACAGGATACTAAGTTTACAAATATGAAATTATTTCAACACTTGAAATATATGCTGTATAACATATTTAATATAAGGTCTGATTTCAAAGTACTTTTGATATATACAATATTTCAAGAAAGCCATATCAACTGTAATGTAGGAATCAAAATATAGGTTATTGTTAGTATAACTTTAGGTTTATGGATGCATCTGTAACTAGATAAAATGACTTAGTGAGAAGGTTGTGAAAATAAAGATGTAATTTATTTACCAATTCAGACTCATGGGCTGAAATCTAATAATGCCTGCTTTTCAAAGAGAGCCAGCTACTGTGAAGGCTGAGGTACGAAGATTGTTTAAGTCTGAAAAAAGAGTTCAGGGCCAACTGGGGAACAGAATGGGACTTCCTCTCCTAAAAAAAAAAAAAACAAGTGGTAAACAACCAACCAACACACACATACACACACACACACACACACACACACACACACACACACACACACACACCAAAAGAAACCCAAAAGAGGGGGGCAGGGAACCCTAGCAGAGGTGCCAAGTACCAAGCACTGTAGGAAGTTCATGCAAGGCATACTGATTGGTATGTGTATGTGTATATATGGTGGGTATGTGAGGGCGGGCACACACGTGCCATGTTGTCCATGTGGAGGTCGGAGGATAACTTTTGGGGGCCAGTTTTCTCCTTCCACCGTGGGGTCTAGAGATTGAGCTCAGGTTGTCTGGTTTGCACAGGAAACCCTTGGCCCTGCTGTGCCATATCACTGCCCCCTCATGAGTACCTTAAAGCAACATTTGCATTTGAGCAATTTGGGGCTATCAGATCCTAACAGCATCTTCAATATTTGTGTAATAAATATTTCTGATGTCCCCTAGCAGAGTCACCTGAAGTCTGAAAAATCACATGTTGCTCTAAATACGTTCTTGTGTGGGTGTGGGAGTGGGTATGTATGCGTCCATCTGAGTAGGTGCACATGTGTGTGTATAGGTGTGCATGTGGAGGCCAGAGGTTGGTGGCCAGGTCTTGTCTTCTATCACTCTGCACTTTAGTTTTTGAGACAGAGTCTCTCGCCGAACCTGGGGTTCACTGATTTGGTTTGATTGGCTGGTCAAGCAAGCACTAAGTACCCTGCTGCCTGTGCCTTGCCAGGGCTGGGCTTGCTGGTATAGTCCTGGCTTTTGACATTGGTGCTGGTGATCAAACTCAGGCCAGCATGCTGCCATAGCAAGCCTTTTACCAACTAAGCCATTTCCCTTACCCACTAAGCTGTTACTGTTCAGGACTTCTAACGTTAAACCTGAGCCCGAGACATTGATGAATGGCTTCCTGCTTAGCTGCTGACTAAACAACAGTGCTATTCTCACTTTGTAAATCAGAATCACTGAAAATGATTTTTTTTAAAAAAAAAAAAAATCATATAGTCAGCAGGAATGACGTTCAAATCTGTTTGCCTTTACTCTTAAATGTCTTTCTTCTGAAAGGACTAAGATGGTTCTTGTCCTGCCAGCTGCATAGAAGAAAAGAATTCTGGGAGAGAAAAATGTGAGTAAGCAGGACTGCTTTGCTTCCAAAGGAATAACACAGTACTAGAGTCGGGCTCCTGACTTCAGTCGGTTTTCCTTCCACGGCACAGCTGGTGGCCCACCATCCACACTTCCCCAGGCCTGGGCAGTCAGTTCTCATTGCCCTATGTTGAATCTCTGTCCCTCTCTCTCACAATCTATCCCTCTTCATCGTCTGTAAGTTGCAGGCTAGTCTGTAGTATCTCAGGCCTCCTCCGGCTGTGTGAGTCCTGGTCAGGGGTGAAATGGGCAACAGCCCTGGCATTTCTACCCATCCCAGCCCTGCTTGTGAATACCAGGCGCAGACCGTCACTTGTTCTTTCTTCTCTGTATGGTTCCTGGCAGAAGAACATGCTTGGGGGAAGACTATGGGGGTTTCTGTTGTTGAACATGCCTTCTTCAGTCACTCTGGCCCCCCACCATCGTCTCTCCCCGACCTGGGATGATGGATGCTTTAAGGTACTCATGAGGTGGGGCTGATGGATATTCTTCTGCCTTTATCAGCCAACTGTCACCACTCGGAGCTCAGTGGTTGGGGCTCAGCCTCCTGTCAGCTCTCAATGTCTCCTTCCCACAGCACTGGGGCCACAGGCCTCTGAGGTGAGCACACTGAAGCCAGCGGGCCTTGCTCAGAGTCACACAGCCCATGAATGGGAGAGCCAGAAGGAAACCGGACTCTCCTGACTCCTAAGATTCACCTTCTCACATCAGCCACGTCAGAAACACTCCCCACTGCTTGCCTAGAAGTCACGAGACACAGCAGTCACTTCTTCCATGAACCCATGCTCTAGGAGATGAGCTTGCTTGCTTCCTCTGTCCCCAGTAAACAGAAGCTCTCAGTGCCGGAAGAGTCAGTCACACAACAGCCTTGGGCTTTTAGCAAATGGTTTTGTGAAACTGCATCCTTTCGTGAGATAGAACCGTTTTCCTCTATGCACAGAAAAGGGCTCTCTGGGAGAAACAGTAGCCAGCGCACTCCACCAACAGCAGTAAACAGCTGGGGAGATTTAGCCTTTCCTTCTCACCTTCCTGTCCCTCCCGTCAGGCCAGCAGCTCCACTCCCCACAGTCTCCACCTCCTGGAGTGCTGGACACAGAGACTCTTTTCCCACTGAGGAAACACTGTCCATTCCAAATTTTCAGTTAGACGAGATTCCGTTTCCATTTCCTTTCTGGAACCAGGAGTCAGGAGCCAGGGGCCAGGAGCCAGGAGCCAGAAACCAGGAGCCAGGGAGTCTCCAGCTCAGATGTGCCAGGAAGATGCTCATGGGGTGTGTCAGGCCAGCTGCAGCCTAGTTGTTTTTGAAAAAGTTTGGAGGGTGCATGCCTGGAGAGGTGGAGGCATCAGGGGCCTCTAGAGGGGTGACATTATTCAGGGACATCTTGCACAACTATTCAAGGTTGCACTTGCATCCCCCTGACCCCCCTGGTTTTTCTAGCAGTGGGTTTAAATTTGTTTGCTGCTGTGGTCTCTGTGGGTCTCCTTCCCCAGATGGTGGGCTGGTACTGCTGATTGTCTTCCTTTTCCTGTTGCTGTGATAAAATAGCTTAACAAAAGCAACCTAAGGGGGAAAGAAAGGGTCTAATTTAGCTCACAGTACAAAGGTGGGTTCACCATGCTGGGGGAAGTCAAGACAGAAGGAGTTTAAGGCAACTGACCACATGACATCCACAATCAAGAAGCAGAGAGCCCCCAAAGCATGGTGGTGCATGCTTTTAATCCCAGCACTCAGGAGGCAGAGGCAGATGGATCTCTGTGCATTCTAAGCCAGCTTGATCTACACATTGAGACCCTGTCTAAAAAAAAAAAAATAAAACAACAACAACAACAACAAAATAACATCAAAAACAAAACAAAGCAAAAGAAGAAGCAGAGATCAGTGAATGCTTGTTTGTGGTTAGCTCACTTTCCCCTTTGAATGAAGCCCAGGATCCCAACCTGGGGAATGGTACCACCAACAGTGGGCCTTCTCACTTCAGTTAATTTAATCAAGATAATCCCCTATAGGCATTCCCAGAGGCTAAGACTATTTAGATAATCCCCCACAGGTGTGCCTTAAGGCTTGTCTCCTAGGTGATCCTAGATCATGTCCATTTGATAACACTAACCATCATGACTGGCTGCTTAATAAACTTTCAATGGTTGCATGGTTGAATGGAGGGATGGATGGGTAGATGGATGAATGGATAGATGGCTGAGTCACGCAGAAGGTGTGGTGGCGTATGTCTGTAATCCCAACACTCAGGAGGCTGAGGCAGAAGGATTGTGAGTTCAAGGCCAGACTGGGCTACATAGTAAGTTACAGGCCAGTCTGAGTCACATAGAAGGACCTTGTCTCAAAACTTCAGATGACAGGAGATGGGACAAGATAAAGAATAAAGACAGGCAGGCAGGCAGGCAGAAATAGAAAAGGGCCCTAAGGGATGAGAGCAGGGTGATGAGTGGTGGCATCTTATAGGCTGCTGGGGATCCTCTGATCCTCCCCGATGCAGCTTGCAGAGCTCCTGACACTGAGGAGGAAACTGGGAGGGCTTCATGGGGGTGATCTCCCCCTGCAAACACACAGGTAGTCTCAAATGGAAAGGGTGTGTGTGTGTATACACGCTTTTCTTTATGAAGGAGCATCAGGAGACTTACCACAGAAACATGGTGAACATGATGGTAATAGCATGAACATTAGGACCAGGAAATAGCTGAGGAGAGCATGCAGTCTTGAACTGGAGTTCCTCTATTTTTTTTTTTTTTGGTTTTTCGAGACAGGGTTTCTCTGTGTAGCTTTGCGCCTTTCCTGGAACTCACTTGGTAGCCCAGGCTGGCCTCGAACTCACAAAGATCCGCCTGGCTCTGCCTCCCGAGTGCTGGGATTAAAGGTGTGCTCACAACCAAAAATATAAGAGTTCCTCTATTCTATCTGGCAGAGCTCCCTGTGATGATAACAGTTTTCTGTTCCCTGGATGGATTAGCACATCATTAAAAACAATTTAGGTGGGGCTTGGGGTTGGGACTGCTACTTTTTCATGTAATCTAGGCTAACACTAAAGTCATGTTCCTCTTGCCCCAGCTTCCTGGGTGCTAGCATTACAGAGATGAAATATCCATCTGTTACTAAGCACTGACTGTGTTGGAAGGCCGAGGAACACATACACATATGGAAGACACTGACCCCGCCTGCAAAGAACTTTCAAGCTGTAACACTGCACACGGCTCCTTGCCTCAAACAAATGTCAGAGAAATCTAGAAGAGGCAGATGGCCTTTGGACAAGACAGGCTTTGAAGGGAAGGTGCCATTTGTGATGGAGCCTGTTAAGATGGCATGGGGCACTCCTCTTGGGGACTTGACTACAGATCTGCCCTGTGTTCTTTACATCTAGGTTGTATCTAGGATCAAGAAATTCAGGGTCACTTCCAGAGCAAACATGTACAGTATATTTTCGTCACTGCTACCTCCATCAGGGAAGAGCAAGGCTTGTAAGAGTGCAGCTCTGTAGCTGTCGGCATGTCACATAACCCAGAAACATGATGCTGGTCCAAGAGGCAGGACACTACAGGGCTAATTGAGTACAGCAACCACCTTCTCAGCAGATCCCTGAGAGCTCAGAATGTCATGCTTGGCATTTCATTAAAGACAAACCACACACGTGTCATTCCAAAAGGACCTCTGGCAACCGAAGGTCAGCACTTCCTACCCTTCATTCCATGAGCTTGGTATATTGTGGGCTAAACTGATATTTACTACAGCTGTGGAGAGGATGTCCACAAGGCACACAGGGATTGGAAAAGACCATTCAAAGGACTGAAAAATAGCCCAAAGTTTGGATAGGGCATAAGGTCATTGTATGGAGGTCCTAAGAGGTCAGTCTAGAAAGGGTAGGGTGGAGATGGCCATGGGCCTCTAATGATTTCTGGGAGCCTCATGTGCAAGATTTTATAAATTTATCACCATTACTAAGCTGATAATGAAGAATGTCATATTTATCTTGCACTTGAGATGATTACTAATGATTGTTTGAGAGTTGAAGACTCTTGAGGAAAACTGGACTTGCAGACAGAGGCCTTTGCCTCGGGTCCCTGCAGACAGCCTTTGTTGATTTGATTTGACATCATGTCTAGTTGGCCTTCAAGTCCTTGACTTATTCTGTTTTCTGACCTTCCTTTTAAAAAGCCAGACTTCATTTAAACATCAGTTTGTGTCTCCTGGTAAGAGTGGCAGGTGCTGTGGACACATGTACCCACCTGTCCCCTCGGCGACTAAAGCATCCCAGCTGCTGTATTGCCTGTCTTTGGGTTTGCTGGGAGTTTTGTCTTTGCTGGCTTGGTCTTTCTCAGCTTGACTCCTCATAGTGATCCCATATATTTTTTTAAGTTTGTTTATTTTTACTTTGTGTGTATATGTGAATGTCTGCATGTATGTAGGCACACCATGTACATGTCTGGTGCCCATGGAAGCCAGTAGATTGAATTGGATCTACTGGAACTGGAGTTACAGGAGGTTGCAAGCCATCATACGGGTGCTGGGAATCAAACCTTTGGCCTTCGTATAATAGTGGCAAGTACTCTTAAGTAACAAGTACTGCTCAGCTCTCTCTGTAGTCCCACTTTTGGGGTGTTATTTGTTTGTCTAATTAGTTTTTTGTTTGTTGTTTGGTAGGTTGTGTTGTTTCGTTTTGTTTTGAGACAAACTTTCACTATATAGCTCTTGCTGGCCTGGAACTCTCTGTGTAAACCAAACTGGTCCCCATACTTACATAGGTATGCCCACCTCTGCCTCCCAAGTGCTGAAATTGAAGTTATGCACCACCACACCCAGATTGCCATGTGATTTTTAAAAGAGTGAATTCAGGGGCTGGTGAGAGTACCCAGGTACTATACCCAACCCCCCGAGTGGTTGCTCACAAATGTCTGTTACTTCATTCCCTGGGGATCTAGTGTTCTCTTCTGGCCTCACAGGTACTGTATGCATGTGCTGCACAGATATACATGCAGGCAAAACACCTGTTCACATAAGCCAAAAAAATGGGGGAGGGGAAGAGATCCACTTTGGAGCTGTGATCAGACCAGGTGTTTATACCTTTCTCATTCCCCTTTAAATTGGCATGGAAGTCCTTTCCTAAAGAACAGGATCCTAATTCTTAACTTGGAAATATCTCTTCTCTGCTGTGTTTTCCTCATCCATTGACTACTGGCTCTCACCATTAATTTATTTTTTATTTAATCTAGCTTCTGAAATTGAAAATAAGGGCCAGCCTCCTTTTCTTTGTTCTTTGCTGTCCTGGTGGTTTCCCTTGGAGAAGTGCCTGTTTTGTTTCTGCGTCTTAGTGACTTCTTAACGGACAGAGGAAATGGGAGCTCATGCTTACCGAAGGAGCAAATTCTGCTTCTGATAGCAGCTGCTATCAGGAGTAACTCTGGCCATTAAAGGAGGTGCCATCCGGGCTCTTTGTCACCCCACCAGGCATACATTTGGAGGAGGGCGAAGGAGCTTCCTGGACTCATTTAATTTTAACAATAGTCCTAAATAAACCAGGTAAAAAACAATAATAATTTCTCCTTTGCAAATTAAGGAACTGTAGAATCATGGTCTTATATCTGATAAAAGTAAATATGGCTGTATAGCTTCTTTTGACTTGTATCTTAAGGGCCAGATTTGCTCAAATGGCCATAGGATATTTGCTGTGGGATCACCCCATAGTGTGATATGTGTGCCCTGCACTGTAGAGGACCACAACATAAATGACAAGCTTCTAGTGGCTCCCAATGGCACTGGTGCAGTCTTGGTCAACCCTGAGGACCTTTGTGAGATGGTGAGAGGCTGGTAGCAGGCAGCTTCCCAAGGCCATGCATCCAAGTCTTACCATCTTTGCATAAAGGTGCAGGTTCCCTTCAAACTCCCTTAAGGAAAAGGCAGAAGGGTATGTGCATGTGTCCAGGACATTACACAGCCAGTTGAACAGGAACTGACAATGAAGGTGAAGTATGTTCTTCTGCCTGTCCAGTGTCTCGATCGTGGCAGCATGTTGCTCTATGGTGCATCTGTTCTGCACTTTCCCAGCACTGGGTTGCTGGCTCCAGCTTCTCGCTAGTTCCTTAGGATGTGAGCCCATCTGTAGCATATTTCAATCTGCTTACTAATAGCATTCTCTGTTTCCTAAACCATCTTTCTTGAGAGGCATTGCCCTCAGCAATCAAGCTGGTGTTTTCTTTTTTTTTTCTTTTTTCTTTTTTTGTTTTTCGAGACAGGGGTTCTCTGTGTAGCTTTGCACCTTTCCTGGAACTCACTTGAAGCTGGTGTTTTCAAGTGGCCACACTAGTTGGAAGTTGTCCTGTAGGCACTGAACTGCTCTCCTGGGACAGACACTCAACCTGGATCCAGCTAGGTATGCTTTGTTGAGGAGCCCAAGGGCTAGAAATAGAACAGAGAATGGGCAGAGAAGCAAAGATCCCCTTAGAATGGTGTTCTCGACCTTCCTAATGCTGCTACTCTTTAATATAGTTCTTCACATTATAGTGACCCCCAACCATACAATTATTTCATTGCTACTGTATAACTTCAATTTTGCTACCATTATAAGTCATAAATATCTGGTATGCAGGATACCTGATATGTGACCCCCCACGGGGTCACGACCCACAAGTTGAGAACCACTGCTTTAAAGAGAGACCACTGTGGCATATCCAGAGGCAATCACTAGTGCTCCAAAACCAAGCCAGTCTCTTCCTCATCTTGACTAGGCAATTCTTACCCCAAAGTGAGGGCGTGGAGCACTCACCCAACACTACACCTCTGTGTGACTGACAGGAATTTCCAAGGTTCTTGGTAATCTGGAAGATGGAAGAGTGCTGGGGATGTCTTTCTGTATGCTGTGAATATGTGTTGCTCTGATTGGCTGATAACTAAAGCTGCATTGGCCTATGGCAAGGCAACTTAGAGGCAGGTGAGAAATCCAAGCAGATATACGGAGAGAAGAAAGGAGAGGCAGAGAGAGATGCTAGCCACTGTCCTAGGAGCAGCAATAGCTTTGACGGTACTTCTCAGGACAAATGAAGGAGCAGCAAGATGCCAGAAGACTGGTAATGCCATGGCCACATGGCAACTTATAGATTAATAGAAATGGGTTAAATTATAAGAGCTAGCAAGCAAGAAGCCTGCCATAGGCCATACAATTGATAATTAATATTAAGCCTCTGAGTGATTATTTTATAAGCGGCTGAGGAACTGGGGGGTTGGGCAGAACTGGAGGAACATGGGACTGCAGGGCCAGGTGGGACCTGAGAAACTTCTGGCTACAGAAGAGGACTAAGAAGACAACTTGCTGATGGTTTGTGCTCCCTTCTTAGCCACACATGAGATAAAAAGAGAAACTTCATGTGCTGGTCAGAGAGAAGCCAGTGGTAGAAGAGATGTGATGGGTTTTCTGGAACTGCACTTCTCTTTACATCTTCCTGTGATGAAATACCACTCATGGTTTGCATTGAAGAAGAGGAAAACAGTTCGGGTCTTAAGAAAGACTGTCTCCAGGAGGGTATTGAAAGGCCAAAGAAACACATCATGGATAGCCATTGTGATTGAGTAAGTTATACATGCCTATGCTATGTGTGTTTTCTTAGTCAATGCATAGTAACAGCCTAACAGCTAGTCGGTAAGGAGCTTTGAAGTACTCTGACATTTACAATGGTTCATCATACTTTGGAAGCTTATACATTACCAGTCAAATACAATCAAGTGGACAGCAAGTAGCTCTCTTTGATACGGAATTGGAACTGCTCTTGGCCTAATAATGTCAACTAAATGCTGGTACTCAGGAGAAGGTACAGAAGAATTTCAGAAAGCCCAGGTGCACCACAGGAGCTACACATGGGAAACCCATGTAGAGCTGCAGAGTGAAATGAATGTGTAAAAATATCCAAGCAAAGCCTTTTGGCTTTTGAGGAAGTTCCCGGATAGCTTGAATGCGGCCTTATCTGTTTCAATAGTCTCTTATACTTACACATAGAGTTGGACATATGAATTGTATCAACCTGCTTTGGTTTTGAAACCTAGGAGCAGATGAGAGATGAATGGCTTTGACGGTACTTCTCAGGACAAATGAAGTGATTTGTAGATTCATGCAGGGGTTAGAATAAGATGTGCAGTCTCCTCATGGAACTCTCACTCCCACAAAGCTCCTGCTTGTACCTCTTTACCTCACCAACAAAATATATCAAAATTTAAAACTTTATCCCTGATCAATTTTAAGTTAACGCTGATTTTTCTGGGAAAATTGTAATTGGTATAAATATTATTTTCAAAATGATATTTATAAAAACCTCATATTATAAAAATTTAAAAATATTGCCTTTCCCTACTTTGAGACAGGGTTTGCCATATAGACCAGGCTCAATTCAAACTCTAGAACTTTGCGCTTTGAGCTCCCGAGTGCTAGAATTACAGGAGTGTGACCATGCTAGACTAACATTCTATTTTCACCCCTCGAATACAAGGTCTCACAAAGCTGGGTCTGGCCTTGAACTCACTCTGAAGCTTAGAATGGCCTTGAACTCCTTCCTCATCTGCCTCTTCTGCTTGTGCCCTTGGGTTACAGGTATATACCACCCTACCCGCTGACACACACCTTAAAACAATTGTTTTAGTTTAATATGGGAAGATGAATAGTAATCTATTTATTATACAAACAATCTGAAATTGTTTAAAATGAATGTTAAATAATTTATTTTCATCTCTTTTCAAGGAATATTCTAGAACATCATAGGCTTCTATTTGGTTCTTCCAATCTTTTCCCTTTTATTTCTCTCTATTCAGAGCCAGCAGATTAACTAGAAAAGGGACCCAGAGGCGTCAGTATCTTCTGCTCACTCCTTGTGTCACTAAAGCATGATTGACTGGCCATGCCTCAGTTTCTCCTTCTCATGCAGGACAGATGTCACCCTTAGAGCTCTGCAGCAGGGTCACTTGCCTCTGGCGAGCAGGATGACAGCAAGCCTAGAATTCACTTCCCAAACACTGTGGGGTGGGTAGCAAGTGTTGAGAATTGCTGCCTGGTTTGAGGATGTAGCTCAGTGATAGAGAGATTGTCTAGCATGTACAAGACCCTTTTTCTGATAAAATAGCCACTATTTATTTGTGTCCAGGTAAACATTATTGGCTTCACACACACTCTCTGTATCCACTATAACAGGAGACCTGTGGCTTTCCCCATATTGCTGATAAATTCAATTTCAGCAATGGTGGTGCACATTTTTAATCCCAGCACTCGGGAGGCAAAGGCAGGTAGATCTCTGTGAGTTCCAGGACAGCCAGGGCTGTTACACAGAGAAACCCTGTCTCAAAAATCAAAACAAACACCTCACCCGACCCCTGCAAAAAAAGTAAAGAAAATTCAGTTTCTGAGTTCCAAAGACATGTTGGTATTTATGAGAGCTGGGATGGGAACCAGCGATTCTCTGCCTTGGACTGTCTGAGTGACCCTTTCCAAAGCCTTCCACAGACAGCTGTTCAGTAGGACATGTGCGGTAAAAGAAGGGACGCCACTGCTCTGAGATGTTCATCTATTCCTTTCCTCTGTCTGTTATTTAATTCTGCAGAGAATATAAAACCTCTTCCCCACCACTACATGACATAACACATTTCAGTAAGCGTGACTCAAAGCATTTTTAATTAAGAGAACGTTATAACATACTTTGTTTTTTAACAGATTGTGACCTTCCACTAGCAAAGTCAGGGGATGAGGAGACCTCTAGGGAGCAGGTGCACACACTCCAAGTCTAGCTGTAAGCAAGAACAGCTTGTCCTTCAAAAATCTAGTTCTGGGAGGTTACATCCAATTCTCAGAGGGGGAGATCGTCTTAACAGAAAAAACTATCTTCTTTGTGCCTTTTTGGCCCATGCAAAAGTGGAAAACATCAGATGTGGAAAATCTGATGTCTTCCTGTCACTGGCTCTGAGATGTCCTTCTGGGAATTACAGGCACTGTGGGTTATCTGTGGATACAATTCAGGTCCAGCCAGCTCCTAATAAACTCTTAATCCCCTGAGCTACTTTACCTCAGCATCTAGCCTCTGGGCCAGAGAATTCAGATGAGTTTTTACTACTAGCAACAGCAAGACTGAATTTAAATGGGAAATCTGCTAAAAATAAAATCAGACCCCAACAACACAATGCAGCTCAAATTAAGTGGTTTTTAATTTATTTATTAGTATTTGTTGTTGTTTAAACTTTTTATCCTTCCTTCCTTCCTTCCTTCCTTCCTTCCTTCCTTCCTTCCTTCCTCCCTCCCTCCCTCCCTCCCTCCCTCCCTCCCTCCCTCCCTCCCTCCCTTCCTTCCTTTCTCACTGTAGTATTTCAGGTGGTTCTGTACTCCTGGAATCTTGCTGCACTCTTGTTGAGGCTATACTGGCATTCTTGGATCTTTAATTGTTTCTCCGGCTCAGCTCAGTTCTTCTTCTTTCCAGTATTGGTGGGTGTCCCATGCTTTTTGCAAACGCATGCATTTCTAACCGTATCTGAAACTTACTTGGAGAACTCACCTATGCTCACCAACTTCTGAGACAGCCCTTAAGATCCTACGCAGCCCTGCTCCCAATGCCTGCACCCTCTGTGAGTCACCTCAAACATTGCACCATGGCTAGTCCGCATGACAGGTAACACTGGCCGCAGAGAAGGCATGTCACTCTGTGATGGAACTATACAGGGCTGAGGCCTCTTCTTCTTCTTCTTCTTCTTCTTCTTCTTCTTCTTCTTCTTCTTCTTCTTCTTCTTCTTCTTCTTCTTCTTCTTCTTCTTCTTCTCCTCCTCCTCCTCCTCCTCCTCCTCCTCCTCCTCCTCCTCCTCCTCCTCCTCTTCCTCCTCCTCCTCCTCTTCCTCCTCCTCCTCCTCCTCCTCCTCCTCCTCCTCCTTCTTCTTCTCTCTCTCTCTCTCTCTCTCTCTCTCTCTCTCTCTCTCTCTCTCTCTCTTTTGGTTTTTCGAGACAGGGTTTCTCTGTAGCTTTGCACCTTTCCTGGAACTCACTCTATAGACCAGACCAGGCTGGCCTTGAACTCACTGAGATCACGCCTGCCTCTGCCTCCTGAGTGCTGGGATTAAAGGCTTGCACCACCACTGCGAGACTTCCTTCTTGAGCCTCAGGCTTTTCTCCTCCTCTCCTAGCATTCACTCGAGAAGCAGTGTGGTAAGCCATCCATGGAGGGACCTGTCTAGTAAGGAAGCAGACAACACAATACCACCTGTGAGCTGGGACATGGATCCTGCAGTCTAGATACCCTGACTGTACCCTCATGAGAGTCTGCAAACCAGGACTACCTAATTCAAGCCATTCTAGCATCTACAGAAACTAGTCCATAGATGCTTGTGTTAATCAGCTAAGCTTTAACACAATTTATTATTTAAGAGTAGACAAAAACATACTGTCCCTTCTTCTGTCTACAAGTACAGCCTCCACATTTAATTTCCCAATTGGAATCCCTCAGTTGCCCTGTAATCCCGGCTTTATAACTGCCAGAATGGCCCTGCCAAAATCAAAGCCATTATTTATTTTTCTGATCAGCTCCCATTCCCAACAGCTCGATTTAATCATTTCCAAACCTGCTTCTCCTTCAAAGCATCCTACCTACATGCCTTTGTTACCACTCAGCTGGTTGGGGGCCTTTCTTTGGTACCTGGATGGGAATCAAGTGAGAGGCTCTTCAGCGCTGGTCCTTGACAGCTTCAGTATCCCTTGTAGACAGCAGCAAGTGGTAGCTGCAGATGGATGGAAGCAGCAGCAGCAGCAGCAGCAGCAGCAGCAGCAGGTTACAGTGTCTGTGTACTTCTAGGGTCTGAGATCTTTCGTCTTGGGGTGATGAATGATCTTAGGGAACTGGGACTTTGCATCTCTTGATAGTAGCTAGCACCCTAGCTCCATGATCTGCGATGGACTCTAAGGTGGCGGCAGCGGCTGGAGCAGCAACTTCACCAGTCCCTGGGCTGCCACAGCCTTCTTTACTGATCTCTGTCAGCCCTGCAGCCTGTTGCCATTGCTTCTCCAGTGTTCTGCTGCTGGTTTTGCAGCTCTGTCCCTGCCATTGTCAAGGTCACTGGCAGTTCCCGCTGTAGTTTGAACTCGAATTGGTCTTAATAATAAAAACCCAGAGTCAGATATAGAGGTAAATGCTGAAAGATCAGAGAAGTAAGGAACTAGGCATAGTCACCCCTTTACCTCTCCAACTCCTTAGTCTGAAAAGGGGGACAAGCTCTTGTCTCCACCCTGTCTTATCACTTCCTCTCTCCACCCAGCCACATCACTTCCTGTTTCCTCCTCCCAAGCACTGGGATTAAAGGTGTGAGCCACCACTGGCATCTATGGTTAACTAGTGGCTAGCTCAGCCCTCTGATCTCCAGGCGAGCTTTATTTGTTAGAGAACAAACAAAATATCACCACACCCCACAGATGTACCTCCTCTGCAGCTGTCAAAGCCATATCCACTCTCCTCTCCACTGCTTCTGAGGCTCAGCTGCTGGCCATTCGCTGTCTCCAGTGGATGGCTTCTTCCTTCACATTCCAGCCCAGTCCGCTCTGCTAAAAGTGCTGAAGAAATGACTACTCACAAGAAGCCTTTGATTGGGCCCAGTGTGGCAGTGTGGGCCTGGGGCAGGTAGGGGCAACGATAAAACACACCCTGCACACACCTTTGACCCCAGACAAGCCCACCCTCCTTCGGGTCCTTTGCTAGGTACTCATGTTCTTTGTTGCTGTCCCTAAACACACTGTAGAGTTCAACACAGACTGTTTTCAAGTCAGCACAAACATTCCTTCTGTGTTCTTGAGATGGTGACAAACGGGTCTCAAATTCTCCTCAAGTCTTTCCTATGCATGTCTTATCCCTCAATTAAATTGCAAGCCACTATGGTCTTTATATTTAGTGAAAGGTATTTATTTATTTATTTTTTGCTCTTCCATGCTGTGTGCTTTATGCACATTATCTGTTCTGACCTCACTGCGGTCCTGCAAAGCAGATGTTTTTATCCCCAATGTATTGGCGATGAAGTTGAGATTCAGAAATAACAAGAAATTTGCCCCAAATTACATACCGAGGACACTGTAGCTGTAAGAGTGAGGCATACAAGCCTCTCATTCAAAAGTTCATGCTCCTTCTGTGCCGTGTTCTTGCCTTGTCCATGGCACTTGGCTTGGAGTATGGCCAGGTGGTCATTAATGCCTCCTTGAGCTTTATCCCATACTACATATACGTGGCCAAAGGCAAAGTGAAGGATATGAGTGGAGAAAAAGAGGGAGAAGTGTAGAAATAAAAGTAAATCCGCCAGGCGGTGGTGGCGCACGCCTTTAATCCCAGCACTCGGGAGGCAGAGGCAGGCTGATCTTTGTGAGTTCGAGGCCAGCCTGGTCTACAGAGCGAGATCCAGGAAGGCGCAAGGCTACACAGAGAAACCCTGTCTCAAAAACATAAAAACAAAACAACAACAACAACAACAAAAAGTAAATCCACAGGACTCCTACTGTGAAACGAAAGCGTGTAAGAAATCATTTATTTTGAAGCCAAATATGAGTGACAGGCCAGGCAACACAGATTCAGGTTATCCCAAATTCTGTGGCCCTTACTACATCAAAAAATTATTATTTATATGTATGTATGTTTTTGTGTGAGTATATACCATGTGTGTCTGGGTGTCCATCCATGGAGGCCAAAAGAGGGCATCAGATTCTTTGAAGCTGGAGTAATAAGCAGTTTTGAGTCATCTGATAAGAGTGTGGGAAATGAACTCAGATCCTCTAGAAGAGCAGCAAGTACCACTGAATCATCTCTCTAGGCCCAGACTATTACATTTTTTAAGATGGAAAAAAACTTAATGTGTTTATATGCTAGGAGAAAAGGGCCAACAAGGCAGATTATAACAGTAATAGTAGCTGGTATTTATTAGGCATATCCATGAGCCAGGACCCATGCTAAGCACTCTACCAGGATTACCTCAGTAAACTCCCACAACACACTCATAAAGTAAGTCCTGTTATTCTCATAATGCTTTACAGATGAGGAAAGTTAGGATTTGTCCAAGGTTATTCAATGAGTGATGATTTACAAACACGGATCTGAAACACTATGTCCCCAAATGCAAATACGTAGACTCCTTTCTTGGTGGAAGCCAAGCCCCTGTTTATGAGCACCCAGTAAATACCAGGATAAATATAAATATACATGTATCCCCATGTCAAAACTGGTGAAAATAATGTGGAATGGCTACTGACTTGTCCAAATTCTTTTTAAAATTACTGTAAAAATTATTTTTAAAAAGGTTTTTATATATTTGGATCATACTCTTTCCCTTCCCCTAAGTCCTCCAAGATTCTATCTACTTCATGTTCTGTTTTAAAACAAACAAAAAACAACAAACAAAACAAAACCCAAAGCAAACAGACTAAAGACACCAAACCATAACAATAACACTAAACAAACACGGTAAAACACAGAGTCCCTTTGTGTTGGCCAACTACTCCTGAGCACTTGGCCTGTCCTGGAGTGTGGTTGATATACCCAAGGACACGCTGTTGGAGGAGACTGACTCTCCCTGTCCCAGCAGGTATCAATTGCAAATAGCTTCTTGGTTAGGAGTGGGGCTTTGTCCTTCGCTATGCTAGGATTTTGTTCGGCTTGAGTTTGTGTGAGTCTTGTGTGTGACGGCAATCTCTGTGAGTTCATAGGTGTGCATCAGCCCTGTTGTGTCTGGAAGACATTGTTTCCTTGGAGTCGTCCAGCACCCCGGCTCTTATAATCTTTCCGTCTCCTCTTCCACATAGATCTCTGAGCCCTGAAGGGAGGAGTTTAGCAAAGGCATGCCATTTAGGACTGAGTGCTGTGGTCTCTTACTCTCTGTATATTGTCCAGTCGTGCATCTCTGTATTAGTTCCCATCTATTGTAAGGAGAAGCATCTCTAATGAAGTTGAGTGATGCTCTGATCTATGTTGCCCAAGTTCATCATCACCCATCTCTAAATACTTAAACATTGTGAAATATAATAGATGTAGAATCTCTAGCTTCCTCATTCTTAGACCTAGTCTCTATCATTTTTTAAAATTATTTATTTATTTATTTTATGTATGAGTGCTCTATCTGCCCTTACACCTTTATGCCAGAAGAGAGCATCAGATCTCACTAGAGATAATTGTGAGTCAATTTATGGTTGCTGGGAATAGAACTCAGGACCTCTGGGAGAGAGCCGAGTGCTCTTAACCACTGAGCCATCCCTCCAGCCCCCTCTATCACTTTTTTTTTCTTTTCTTTTTTTTTCAGCGGCTTTGCGCTTTATTGCTTTCCATCAGACCTTGACTGCGTACTTGCGCAGCAGGTACAGCCTCTCCTTGCGCTGCTGCTTCTTGGTCTTCAGCTTCTCTTCGTGCTTGGTGAGCCGGCGGCGCATGGCTCTAGTCCTCTTGGGTCGCAGGTCCAGAGGCTTGTACTTCTTGCCCTTGTAGAATTTCCTGAGGTTTTCTTTTTGAGTCTGGTTAATGACGGTGAGGACACGGGCGATGGATTTGCGGACGACTCGTATCTTGGAGAGCTTGGACGAGGCGCTGCCTGTCACCTTGGCGACGCGAAGTTGGGATAGCTCAACCTTCAGATCGTCCAGTTGTTTTAGCAGCTCCTCCTTCTTCTTGCCGCGCAGGTCCCGAGCCTTAATCTTGGCCATAGTTCAGCTGCTCACAGCCAAGGCTGCCTGGTCCGAGAGAGAGACCCTCTATCACTTCTTATCCAGTGAAGAAGAATGCAAATTCCAAGATCAAGTAAGGGATGCCCTTGGGAGCTGTAATACTGGTCTCATCACCTGAAACTCTTCTGAAGAGGCTCCATTTTTATTTTGTGAATAACCAATAAACATTAATGATACTGATATTTAAAATTTGCAAAACAGTACAAGGAAATGCTTAATTGTATGTGTGTGTATGCATGTACTTGTGTGTTTACATGTTCCTATATGTGTGCATATTTCTTGTGAACAGGTTTATTGGCACTCATATGCATGGACATGTGGAGGCTAGAAGGCCAATGTCTGATGTTTCCTTCAATACTCTCTACATTATTTTTTGAGACAGGGTCTCTCACTGAATCTGGAACTTGCCACTTCAGCTAGACTTGGTGGCCCTCAAGTTCAGGGGATCCTGTCTCCTCCTCCTGCCTCTACATACCGGGCACTGAGATTACAATGTACACTGCCATGCCCAGTTACTTTTTGTTGTTGTTATTTGTTTATTTGTTTTTTTTTTTTTTTAATCAAGGTCTTACTATATAGACCAAGCCGGCCTCAGATTCTCAGAGATCTGCCTACTGCTCCTGACTTCATGCCCAGTTCTTTTATGTGGATTCTGGGGATTGAACTCAGGTCCCTGTGCTTGGACACAAGCAATTTACTGACTAAGCCATCTCCCCATCTGGGAAACCCTTAATTTTCTGCAATAGAGGGAGGTCAACGAAATTTATAGCACATACCATGAAACAGAAGAATAGTCATGAATGAAGTTTCAGAATAATATTAGTATTTAGCATATTTTGTTAAATGCAATAAGTAAATTATAACTATCAAATACAATATAACCATGAAAAATTTTAACTTAAGAGTGAATTTTTACTTATAAGTGAAAGTTAGATATAAATATAGCAAAAATGCTAGTAGTGATTATATTTAGGTAAAGAGATTTGCACATAGTCTGGTGCATTTCAATCTTTATGTTTTCAGTAATTTAATTTTCAACAGATTTGTTGAAGTATAATCTACATTCAATAAAATCTACTCACCAATAAACAAAATGAACTCCTTGAAAATGCAACAAGATGACTAAATCCCCAAAACATGTAATGCTAAGTCACAGAAGCCAGAAACAATAGACCACATAGTGTAGTTTTTATTTATGTAACATCTGTGATGACTATTCTTGGTTGTCAACTTGGCTATATCTGGAATGAACTACAATCTAGAAATGGAGGGCACACTTGTGATCCAGATCTTGAGGCAGGAAGACAACATGTCTTTGATCTGGATCTTGAGGCTGGAAGACACAGGCTTTTGATCCAGATCTTGAGGTGAGATGACACACTTTTAATCTGGACCACACCTTCTACTGGAAGCCTAGATAAGGAAAATGGAAGAAGGAAAAGTTCTGCTTGCCCTTGCCTTGCCTCAGAACATCCATTCCTTCACTGGCATTGGAGCCTACTTCTTTGGGATTGCAGCATATACAGGAGACCAGCTGAGACACCTAGCCTCAAAGGACTGAGCAACTACTAGATTCTTAAACTTTCCATTCACAGCTAGCCTAGCCATTGTTGGGCTGTAGCCTATAATATAATATATTCCATAAGTTCTGTGACTATAGGAAACCCTGACTAATACAGATTTTGGTAAAAAGAGTGAGGTATTGCTGTGATAGGCCTGACCATGTTTCTGTTTGGAGGAATTTGGACTTTGGTACTTTGGGTAAGGAAAGCTGTGGAATGCTTTAAGCACTGCTTAATTTGAACATCTTAGTAGGAGCATGGAGATTTGAATTGTGTGTGCCTGGCTCAAGAGGTTTCAGAGGAGAAGAATTTTAGTTATGTGACATAGAGACTAGTCTTATGATATTTTGGTGAATAATGTGGCTGCCTTTTGCCCTTGTCTGAAGAATCTGCCTGAGGCTAAAGTGAAGAGATTTGGATTAATTCTGTTGGTAGAGGAAATCTCAAAATAGCCTAGTATAGACTCTGCCATGTGGTTATCAGTGTTAACTCTAATGAAGGTATATAATAAAAAGGAGTAAGATGAGAAAGGAAAAACACAAAATGTACAATTTGAGGAGAAAAGGGGTGCCAGGAAGTGGAATGGAGCTAAATCCTGTGTTCAAGGAGATAAATAGATTAAGAAATTGAATAAAAGGAGTGGTGACCTCAGGGCAAGATCCCACCCAGCTAAGTTTCCAACTTGTGAAAATGAATTAAAGAAAAGCTTAGAGCTGGATTATGGTGGTACATGCCTTTAATCCCAGCATTCCAGAGTCAGACACTGGTAGATCTCTGAGCTTGAGGCCAGCCTGGTCTACAGATCCAGTTCCAGGACAGCCAAGCTTAGGACGTGAAGGAAACCATGGAAAACAGAAAACTGGTGAAAATGTAATTAAATGAGGGGGCAATGTTCCAGCCCTGGCAAACTGCAGAACTTGGCATCTTCGGCCACGCAGTCTGACTTTAGAGTCAAGAATAGAAGGGGTTATGGAATCGTTCTCTGTGACTAAAGAAAGCTGCTGAGGCCAGGCATGTGTCAGGGGTGTCTTTGAATAGAGGACTACAGAGGCCATTGTGTGAAGCTTGTGAAGGTGAAGCCTGGACTGCCTTGGAGACCCCAAGATGTTGGAGATGTCAGAGCTGTGGGATACATGCCGAGGAGAGCTGCTAACAGAGAGTGGAACCAGCCCAAGAGAAAGAAGTGTGTTGCAGTTAACAAAGCTGAAAGGTATTGGAAATCTGAAGATTGTTTTGACATCAGAAATGGAGATGCAGAGTTTGAAGTTTGTCCCTGGTTTTTGGTTTTGCTTTGGTCCAGTATTTCCTTACTATGCTCCCTTCCTTATGTTTTGAAATGGTAATATATATCCTGTGCCATTATATGTTGGAAGTATGTGATCTGTTTTTTGATTTTGATTTTACAGGGGATTACAGTTAAGAGACTGCATGAATCTCAGAAGAGACTTTAAACTTTAGGGGGACTTTTGAAGTTAGACTGAAAGCCTTTTTGTATTATGATGTGGCTACAAGTCTATGGGGGTCAGGGAGTGGAATGTGGTAGTTTGAAAGAAAATGGCCTCCCAAGGGAATGGCACTATTAGGAGGTGTAGCTTTGTTGAAGTAGGTGTGGCCTTGTTGGAGTAAGTATGTCAGTGTAGGGGTGGGCTTTGAGGTCTCCTTTGCTCAAGCTACACTCAATGTGGTACACAGTTCACTTTCTGTTGCCCGGGGATCAAGATGTAGAACTCTCAGCTCCTTCTCCAGCACCACGTCTGCCTGCATGCTGCCATGTCCCACCATGATGATAATGGACTAAACCTCTGAAACTGTAAGCCAACCCCAATTAAATGTTTTCCTTTATAAGGGTTGCCATGGTCATGGTGTCTCTTCATAGCAATAGAAACCCTGACTGAGACAACATCCCTGAGGACAAAACCATGAGGACAGAGTTTATAAATGTTGACTAATTTATAGTTACAATCAAAATACAGATATTCTCCAACTTATAATGTTCCCAATTAGAATTTTGAATTTTTCAAGCTATAAGGCCATGTGAATTCCATAGAAACTGTAATTCAAATTCCTACCTTTGATTTTTTTTCTGGTTCTAAGATGGAGTATAATAGTCTCTTGCAGTGTTAGGCAGCGGCAAGGAGTTCCAGTCCCCCCTCACAAATATAAACATCTGGTTCCTCATAGTGTATGTGCTCTCTAGTGCTCACCAGGTTGTATATTTCAAATGTATTTTCAACTTACAAAAGGGTTTATGGAGATATAACTCCACCGTAAATCAAGGGGCATGTGTACAGAATATTTCCTTTGTTCAAAATGTTCACTTGATGCTTTTGCAATCACTTCCCCATACACGCTGGTCTTACTCCCTATCCCCATGGTTTTGCTTTCTGGGATATTATGTAAACAAAAACTATACTATGTGGCCTCTTGTTTCTGGCTTCTGTAACTTAGCATTACATGACTTTAGGATTCACTCATCTCATTGCATTTTCAAGTAATTCATTTTGTTTAATTATAAGTAGTGTTCTGTAGACTGGATTGACCATGTGTTTATTCTGTATCAGTTGGTGGGCATTTGGTTTGTTTTCAATGTTGCTAGGGCTGCCCTAATTCATGTCATCAACAAGATGGCCTAAACTATGCAAAGGCATCATCTAATGCTTCTGAAGACTAGAAGCCCCCAATCAAGGTGACAGCAGGGTTTGACTTTACTGAGGGTTGGGAGGAAAGGGTCTGTTCCAGGCTTTTTTCTTTGGCTAGAGAATAGCTACCTTCATGATCACACAGCCTTCTTTCAGCTGCCTCTGAATGTGCTTGCATCCAGATACCTCTTTGATGAGACACCAGGGCCCCTGCCTTCAATTTGACTTGTCTAACCTGATTCTTTCTGTATTTTCAAATTAGGTCACATATTGAGGTCGTAGAGTTTGGCATTTCAATGTGTTAAGTGGTCAGGGGACACAATTCTCCTCATACCCAAAACTACTATAAACATTTGTGTATGTCAGTCTTTGTAAAGTCATATATTTTCACTTTTCTTGGGTCAATAGAGGGATTGCTGATCTTTTTAAATATATATTCTTGTGACATATAATAAATCAACTTATATAATCACTCACATCACAGAAATTTTATAATTTAAGTTTATAGGCCTGTGGTCTATTTTGAGTTAATATTTGTATATTGTATAAAGTAATCCTCCCCTCCCCAAATTTCAACAGTAGTTTTTGTTCTGGAAACTTACATATAAATAAGCACTAGTTATTCTGGATAACACAAAACACAAACAATTTTGAAAGCAAAGTTTTCTTTAAAAGAGATACAAAAAAATCTCATGGTGTTAGGAATAAATAGGGATGTAAACGAGAACTGAGTATATGAACCAACCCTGCATCTGTCTGCCATCATGTTCTGCAGAGAAAGGAGTTCTGTTGCATACAGTTGGGGTTAGCTACCACGTGTGCACTGGGGAGGAGCTATGGGTCCACTTTAAATAGTTTATTGTGGGACTTCGGAATGGGTACACTTTAAAGAGGGGGAAATGTCATTCACTAACCCAAGGAAATAGAAAGGAACCTTGAGTTTGTCTCATGAAGAGATGTTAGCAACACACCACATACACACAGTGTGAAAAAGACTAATTTAAAGGCGGTCTCTGATAGAATTCTTTGAATGCTGGGTAGAAGTCTGTAAAACTGGAAATCAATTTCTGTGGGATTCCTAAAGGAAAAAAAAAAAAAAAACCTCATTAAAGTCAAATCACTAATAAAATCTGTAAGGCAAGGCTGACTCCATTAACTTTACCACAAATGTGCATGGACTACAGTGAGAACGGTGACTGGGGTTGTGTGTTGTGATGGTCCCCCTCCCCCAACCATTTACCATCAGCAGAAACCGCAGACATTGCAGTAACAGGGGAGTACAGACCCAAATCCTCACTACTGATGCAGCAATAACGTGTTGCAAACAATAAAAGGAGAAAGTAATTGACATCTTAGAAGAAATACTTGAAATCCTAAGGGAAAAAAAGGTACGACACTACTGGAAAAGTAACAGGCATTTAGGGAAAATATTGAAAAAGATAATTCACAGTGCATTATGAAGACACCCTCACAGAGAAACAAAGAGACAGAAAATATGGCAGTGCAGATGGTACTTGGAGGAGAATTAACAGCTCTGCTAAGATGTGGCCTTTGAGCAGTTTTCCTTCTTGATAGATGGGGTCTCTTACAGGTCAGAGAATTCTGTTATCCACTTTCCCAGATCAAAAAGAAACCCATACAGAGGAAAGTCTTAGGAAGGCATTCGGGTCAGCAAAATAATTTACAAAGACGCAGAAATTCCCAACCAGGCAGGGGACACTTTTCCTGATTAAATCTTCCTTATACCGAGAAATAAAGAGGGCATCTGGGTTTTAGCGCATGCTAGTAATCCCAGTGCTGGGGAGGTGGAGCCAGCCCACCCTGAAGGGTGAGCTCCAGGGCCAATGACAGACCTTGTCTCACAGAGCAAGGTAGATGGTCCCTGAGGTTGTTCTCTGGCCTCCACATGTATGCACATACGTGCGCACATATGCATCCCACCACCACATACATCTGGCCACAAATAAATACACAGATAAATGCAAAAGGAATATTGGTTGGGAGGGTTTTTCTAAATTTAATACATCCCATGAATTTTTTTATGTAATTAGAGAAATAGAATTACTAGCATGGTGATTACATGCAGAACATACAGAACAAACACAACCTCTGAGTAGAAGCAATTTTAAGACCCTTTATGAAAGATAGACAAACCAAGACTCAAATGGTGATGCTTAATTCTTAAACTTAAGGGAAGGAGGCTTAGCTTTACCTGAGTGGTAATATTTAAGTCTTACTCCAAATACATATTTATAGTAAGCAAAGTATTTTTGGAGAAATGAAAAATTATGTCAATATTTAAACTTTTCATTGTTAAGTCATACATCTGCCCTCAGTCACATCTGGAGTAAGTTTATGAGTGGGTCTGCTGGAAGATGCAAGGATCTGATACTTACTTTACAATATCAACTGCAATCATAAGCTAAATGTCAAAAAGGAAGTTATCTACCTCATTAGAGCTACTTGTATGTCTAATTAATATAGTACAGAGAACATATCACCACAAAGTCCTTTCATAACTAATGTAGCCTATGGAAGAATAGATAGAAGAGGGAGATGCTGAGGTCTAGAGACCAGAGCCCTTAGCAAGAGTCAACATTCACAAAAACATGCCTGGACTGTGGGAAGTCATCAAGCACTGATGGCCGTCAACTCACCCTTCTTACAAAACAAAGAAAGAAGAAATCAGCCCAATTCTGAAAAGCACATGGGTTAGCATTTCAGTGGCATGCCTCTGGGAAAGCTATTTCCTCTCCCCAGTAAGCTCCCCATCAAGGAGGCTAGGGCATGCTGTTCAGAATGCAAAGTCTGCTGGCCACATTCCTGTGGCTCTAGAAGGTGGCCTAGAAAGAACTGCCTTGAAAGCTGATTTAGTTTGGAAAAGGGTGAAGGGAGAGAAAAAGCAGTCTTAAACCAAATGAAAGCCCTTCGAAAGTAAACAATAAGCTTGAAAAAGCCTGGAGCTTGGTCCTGGCACTAACACATCTCCAGGCAACTTCAAGGCATACACAATCCTCAGTCAAACTGGCTAGGCCCAGTTGGCAGTGTACCCAAGGAAAGTCAAGTATGAAAGCCATCAAGGATGGGGCATCAGGCTCTGTCTGTAGCGGCTGGTGCAGAAGAACCATATGCTTTGAGGGAGGGCAGCAGAGTGCAAACGGGGCGGGCCATCGAGTGTGTAGGAAAGCAAGGGAAAATTTGACATTGCTTGAAGAAAAGATATAGAATAAAGAAAACAATCAACTGACAAAATTTCCTAAATATAAGGTTAAACATTAAAATGAAAGGAAATGCTTGGCTTTGTTGTTGGTGCCTGTAATTTGTTTGAAATAGAAAAATTTAAACTTTCTTTCAACCCACCTCGTTGCAATGTTGAAGAAGCCCCTCAAGTGGAAGAAGCCGAATGAAGCTTTTCCTTAAGAGAGCAGAAACAGGTTCCGTCTAGAGACAGCCAGTAACACCGAGGTTAAAGGTGGAAAAAAAAAAAGAATGAAAATTTCCCAGGTTCCTTGTAAAAGAAGACATGCCTCACTGAGTCAATAACATCTTTTCATTAAAAAATGGTATTTTTATGATGCTGAGCCATCTACTTTGTGTGTGTGTGCATGTGTGTGTGTTAAAAAGTACCTTGCTGAATTTCTCTCAAGGCTTTGAGTTCTAGTAATTTTGTTTGATTTGATGTTAACCTCAATGGGAATTGAAGCTCTGCTTAGTGGTGTGTGACTTCCTAGGGTTCATCAACCCGAGTCTATCTGATGTTTTTGGCCAGATAATTCTTTGCCATGAGGGGTCATTCTGTGCATGGGTAGGATATTAGGGGCTTTACCACCTAGACACCACCAGCAACCCCACCACCAGCAGCTACGAGGACCAAAAATGTCTCCACACACTGACAAACATCCTATGGGGAGCAAAGTCTTTCCCAGTTCTCAACTGTTGACTTACCTTGAAGATGCTACTTATAAGATAAGATAGACTACTTACAATTTACTATCTGAGCCTGTGGGCATGAACTTATGATTGTGATCCTAGCTCTCTGGAGGAGGGAGTTGGAGATCAGCTGGAGCTATATAACAAGAGCTTGCCAAAAAATAAAATAAAAATATTTACCTTCTGATTGCAAAATAAATCAGTGTGCTTGTTTAATAAATGTCCTCATTAGACTGTTTCTAACAAAGTAAAGGATGTTGGGATGTGCAAATAAAGGACATGGCTCTGTCAGCATTTAAAAATGCTATGTTGATGATGGTGATGGACAAGGAGGGGAGCAGGAAGAAGGGAGGAGAGAGGGGACAGCAGAGAGGATTTCCATGCCAGGTTCTCACTCAGCACCAGCTCAGAGCTTGTAAACAGAGAGGGTGGAGTAGAAAGAAACAGTCCTGGGGAACAGAAAGATTTAACTGGCTTTTCATCAAAATTGGCCTTGTCCTGTTCCATTTTTTTTTCCAGGTCTTCACTTTTTTATACTCAGGGCATCTTCTGGTACCAATTAATACTGACTTGACTTTGTGAGAAGTACACACCCAACAGACATAGAATTTATTTCCAGGGAAGATATAGAAAAGGAAGTGAAGGAAAAAAAAAGAAATAAAAAAGGAAGGACATGACTGCTCCTAGGTATGGTGGAGGAGAAGGTTTATTGTAGATATGTGGGAGAGCACAGCCAGAGGCAGGGACATCTGGGAGAGTCCAGAGTGGACATGATGCTGAGCCATGTGAAGAGAGAAGGGAATGGGAGGAAGAGGGGAAGGGATAGGGGAAAAGAGAACCAGGTGCAGGAGCCAGGAGGCCCAAAAGAGGAGGGATAAACAAAATAGCTGGATTATGTAGGGAAGAGAAACCCAGCCCTCTGGACAGTTCAGTGTAGGGGGCGGGGCATTCAAGTCATACCCTGTAACAGGTGAGGACTGAGGGATGCTGGGAGAACCTGGCCAGGTCCGTTTGATATGTTAAGTAGGTACCTCAGTCATTTGTCCCAGGATTTGAGACCACATCCCAGCCTTTTTATTGATAATAAATAAATAAATCTAGGTGAATGAAGAGGGGGGGGGAAGACATAAAAAAGGAAGGATATGACTGCTCCTAGGCATAATAGAGAATGTTTGTTGTAGATAAAAGAGAGAGCATAGCCAGAGGCAGGAACATCTGGGAGATTCCAGTGAACATGACCGGACTAAACTGGGCCATGTGAGGAGAAGAGGGGAGGGGAGAGAGGAGAGGAGCCACTGACCAAAAGGGGCAGCTTGGGCTAAGGGAGTAGACAAAAAGGACAAAGTAACCAAAATGGTTGGGGAGGGGATGCAGGGAGAAGCTGGCAGCCAGGTCTACTTTGATGTTAAGTGGCACCTTAGTTAGCCATCTGTCCCTGGGTTTGAGACCTAACAGGAAGATAGCATATTACTCACAGGCTTGATAAAGCTTTTAGGTTCCTCATAAGTTATCTAAAGTCAATGAAATCCACATCCACTGTGCATAGAGATTCAGTAAGTAATTGGTTACGGCACTCAAAGACCAGTAAGGGGGCAGGCGCTGATCAGCTTCTTTGTTGTGAAACCGAGAAATGTTGAGAGGTAATCCTTGCCCTCCACTTTAGAGGACAATAGAAGACTCGGACGTGAATTGTCTGCATGGCAGCTGCCTCTAACTGAAACATTCTCTTAAGGGGCAAGATCATGAGGCTCAGGAGGTAAACAAACATCACATGTCTGGAAAAGCTGAAACATGGAAGAGTCTGGAAGGCTCAACAGTTTCAGAAAAGCCTTCAACTACTGCTGTGAGAGGAGACTGCCAGCCCAGCCACACAGAGATCTCTCAGACGAGTCGTGCAGAGAACTCCAGAGGTAAAACTGGGAGTCACCACCGGTGTTGGGATGATGCTTTTGAATCATCTGTTCTCCTGCAAGTGACTCCTCACACACAACTGCTGTTCACAACCACGCAAAAACCTATTGGTTCACCAAGTTGGACTTTGGTACAACCATTGCTTTTGCCTGTGAGTTCCTTATCTGGGGTGAGTAGATGCGTGTGTTGGGGTGAGTAGATGCGGGCGTGTGTGTGTGTGTGTGTGTGTGTGTGTGTGTGTGTGTGTGTGTGTGTGTTGCATCTCCTCAGGAAAAGGCTCCCATACAACACCAAGAAAACTAAAGTTATTTTCACATTAGTATTATTCTTCCCACAGATTTTTCTGCCAGAGCAGTGACACCCTTCTTCAGGAGCTGTGCATTTAAAATTGAATGCCAACAACAGGGCTCCTGAGAAATGGAGGATACCTGGATACCTACCTTCTATCTCCTTTACTCTCTTCTTCTTCTCCTCCTCCTCCTTCTGCTTGTTTTGTATTATTTTTCAATACAGGGTTTCACTGTGTAGCCCTGGCTGTCCTGGAACTCACTCTGTAGACCAGGCTGGGCTCAAACTCAGAGACCTGCCTGCCTCTGCCTCCCGAGTGCTGGGATTAAAGCCGTGTGCCACCACTGAGTGGCAACTTTCCTTTTCTTCTGTTGCCTTTCCCCACCCCTTAGCCCATCAGCTCGAGGAAGGACGTAGGTAGAGTACTACTCTATTCAGGATGCTAACGAAGTACCACATTCAGAGAGTCCTAGCAGAGACGATTCATTTCTGTGCTTGCATGGATCACAGAGAGCGAGAGGGACCCTCAGGAGTGGAAAGGGGACAGTGCTTGAGCCAGACTCATGTCAGCCAGTGGCTCATATGAGCAGCTATGCCGGCTGCAAATTCTTGAACTCCTTCCTTTTCCATGGTAGTTATGTGCTGCCCAGAGTCCCACAGTGCCACACCCTGGGGCCGGTGCCTGATCATCTCCCCACCTCCTTGCTGTACCACTTGACCCCCCTGTCTGGAGCCAGCACTTTTAACACTTCCATCCACGGACTGAGTTCCACGTGCAAATACACTCCATTGAGCTTGCCCACCACACTGCCGCACGTGCAATACGAAGAGGATCCACGTACCGGTCACAGAGTAAATGGCTAGTAGAAATGGGAAGGCATTTCAGAGGAGTGGAGTGGAAATGTGTAGTACTTTTCTTCAGTTTGACATTAATGACAATCGCCACCATTCCTCATTGATCCACAGGGAACGTTGAAAGGAGAAATGAGCAGAGGGGCTTGGGAGAGCAGAGAAGGCCTGGCAGAGACGTTCAGGAAGTATTTGTGGTTGAACACATGGCTGAATGAGGAGAAATGCAGCACCAGTACATGTGTCTTTTGTCTGTGCTCTGACAAATAAAGCCTGCCTGGAGATCAGAGGGCAGAGCTAGACACTAGTTAACCACAGAGGCCAGGCAGTGGCTTACACCTTTAATCCTAGCACTTAGGAGGAGGAAGCAGGAAGATCAGGAGTTCAAAGCCACCCTAGGCTACATGAGATTGAACCAGTCTAAAGGAGAAACAGAGCAGGGGTGGTGGTGGTGCACACCTTTAATCCCAGCACTAGGGAAGTGGAGACAGGAATATAAGGCAGGTGGAGACAGGATCTTGGCCCCACTGGGTCTGAGGATTCGTAGAGGTAAGAAGTTTCTAGTGGCTGCTGTTCTGCTTCTCTGATCTTTCAGCTTTCACCCTCAATATCTGACCCTGGGTTATTATTGTTAAGACTAATTAGGATTACACTTCATCTGGTGCCCAGCTGTTGGGGCACAAATCCACAAAAAAGCCACCAGAGCTGCACGTGGGGGCTCCTGCCTGAGTCACTGCCCCATCAGCTAGGTTTTCCTTTCTTTTTTCTCCCCAAGCCTCTGAGTGAGTTTGGGACTTTTCTGTTGCAGCCTCTCTGCAGGCACTTGGGCTCCAAATGCCACAGTTAGCCACTTTTGCACATTTCCCCATGCAGATGGTTGACTGTTTGGCTTCTTCTCTCCTGGTGGATTGTGGGCTTTCCCTGGACCGCCTCCTCAGGCTGCTGCCACACTAGGTAGCTGCCTTGACATCCGCTCAGGCTTCTACTGTTCTGTGCAACAGCAGTCAGCCTCACACTTCACTGTCATCTTCACCTTCATCGGCAGTAGATTTGGTGAGACAACTGGGAATTCTTAAATGGGGAATTAGAGAGAGAGAGAGAGAGAGAGAGAGAGAGAGAGAGAGAGAGAGAGTTTTCCCATGTTATAAAATGGGAAACACTATTAGGATGGAGGGAGTTAGGTCTCTGTATGATTACACAATGGATAGTTTAAAAGTGGAACAATTAAATGAAGGGATAATCAACTTAACTGGGATTGATATAATGTTAATTATCATTTTGAAAATTCTTATTATCAGTTTGGTAATTCTTGCTTTATCTCTAAAAAAGCTGGTTGATATGAGTGCCAAGACACAGGTCTTAGAAAAACTTATTAAAACAGATCATAGGGATATTCAGACCCAGATAGAGGAATTTAAAGGAGAACCAACCTCATCATTACACTATAAAATTAGAGAGGAACAGCCCAAGGTTTTCAAACACCCAATCTTAATTTATCTAATCACCTTACAATTGCCAAATGACAGATACCCTCAAGGCTGTGTAAGAGCTGACTGGATTCCTATGGAAATTGTAGATTTGAGGAGATTTAAGGAAGTGATAGTCTTATATGGTATGCACTCACCTTTTGTGAAGCAGATGTCAACTAGTAACAGACTGGAAAGACTTGGTTACAGCAGTATTGGAGCCTGGTCCTCAACTGCAATGGAGGACCTGGTGGAAAGACGAGGCTAGGAACATTGAACAATGAAGTAGGGCTAGAGGTATTAAAAACCTCCCAAGACCAACTTCTTGGAGAGGGTGATTATGCTGTTGTACAAAAACAGTCTCTACATGATGACCACACCCTGGCTTCATGCTGTGAAGTAGCCTTGAATGCTTAAGACATAATTTAAAAAGTCAGAAAGAGAACTGAGTCATTTACTAAAGTTATACAGGACCCAAAAGAAACCTTTACTGATTTTTTTACAAAGATTTATTTCAGCAGTAAATAGAATGATCCCAAATTCAGAAGCTAGAAAAATAATAATTGAATCTTTGGCTTTTGAAAATGCTAATTTGCAATGCAAAAGGGTAATTAGGCCTTTAAAGGCAAGATCAGCACCCATAGAGGAATGGATCCAATATATAGTCAATATTGAATCTCATAACCATGATGATGCTTGGATAGGAGAGGTGAATTTCCAGAGGCTTGAACAAAATCAAAATGTTAGGTATTTTAATTGTGGCAAACAAGGTCACCTAAAAATGGACTGTAGACAGGGCATTCCTAGAAACAATGTTTTTATCCAAACA
The DNA here is from genome assembly GCF_049852395.1 of Peromyscus maniculatus bairdii. Taxonomy (NCBI): domain Eukaryota; kingdom Metazoa; phylum Chordata; class Mammalia; order Rodentia; family Cricetidae; genus Peromyscus; species Peromyscus maniculatus. The sequence goes on along the minus strand of NC_134862.1, from coordinate 71,720,875 downwards.
GAAGGAGACTCCCTCCTGGAGTATGCAAAAGGTGTGGCAAAGGCCAACACTGGACCAATGAATGCAGATCAACAAGGGACAGACAGGGTAACCTTTGATGTTAGGAAATGCCTTGGGGGGCTGCTCACAGGCCCCCCTGTCCAACTTGGTTCAGTCATTCTCTGTCACCATGAGGGAAACTTCTTCCCAGAGCAATGAAAGGACTTAATGCCTATTGTAAAAAAAAAAAAAAAAACATACTGCTCTAGATTAAAGAACAGCTTTAGAAGATAAAACAAAAATTTCAGGAGAAACCATAAAATAAATATTATAAAGATTAGATTTGAGCAAGAGAGACCTCTTGATTAGAACAGGTGATAGATCATCGACCATCGTGACCATTCACTCTAAACTAACTTATAAGATTAACAAATGCTTTTCATTTGATCAGATATAACTTGCCAAAAAGGAAACTCCCCAACATTAGAGTTGGGGAGGGTTTTATTTTTGTCTTTATAGGAAAATAAAAACAACCACCTTGAGGAATTTAAAGACCTTTGGAAAAATAAGCATCGAAAGAAGAAGGAAGAACTACCTGGAAGAAAATTACCAAGAAAAGGAATAATATAACCTAATGTGATCTCTGAAGTATCCAAAAGGATGATGGGATCCCACTGCTGTGGGATGGTCTGTATGTCAAATCTGTTGCTCTGATTGGTCAATAAATAAAACACTGATTGGCCAGTGGCCAGGCAGGAGGAAGTATAGGCGGGACAAGGAGGAGAAGAATTCTGGGAAGTGGAAGGCTGAGTCAGAGAAACTGCCAGCCGCCACCATGACAAGCCGCATGTGAAGACACCGGTAAGCCACAAGCCACGTGACAAGGTATAGATTTATGGAAATGGATTAATTTAAGCTATAAGAACAGTGAGCAAGCCGGGCGGTGGTGTCGCACGCCTTTAATCCCAGCACTCGGGAGGCAGAGCCAGGTGGATCTCTGTGAGTTCGAGGCCAGCCTGGTCTCCAAAGTGAGTTCCAGGAAAGGCGCAAAGCTACACAGAGAAACCCTGACTCGAAAAACCAAAAAAAAAAAAAAAAAAAAAAAAGAACAGTTAGCAAGAAGCCTGCCAGGGCCATACAGTTTGTAAGCAATATAAGTCTCTGTTTACTTGGTTGGGTCTGAGTGGCTGTGGGACTGGCGGGTGACAGAGATTTGTCCTGACTGTGGGCAAGGCAGGAAAACTCTAGCTACATCCCACAATGACAATTCTATCTGGACCATGGTAATGCTACTAAGCTGACAAACACCACCTAAAGATTCGCTTTGGACTACAAACTGCTCAGGACAATTTCTAGGTGGCTGGCTGAGATGATCCAGCCTCAGAGACTACTCTAGCCAGGACTTGTGACAAGCCTGCACTTTCCTATTACACAGAGACTGGACAACAGATGATATAGCTAGTTCCCCCAGGACTTGACAATTACCCCCATTTTTCATGGTCCCCTAAAGATACTGTTGCCCCCAGGCAGCAGGAAGTAATTTTAAGAACATGATGTCCACATTCTCAAGGGGTGGGGTTGTTCCAAGGGGATTGTAGGTCTGGTGCTTGGCCTGTGAGGTGGGAACAAAGCTCTAGATGGGTCAGCAGTATCTTGGAAGGCATTTGCCTTACTTGGGGCTTTTTGTTTTTGTTTTTTTTTAATAAGCAGGAGGCAGATGGGAAGTGGCATTTCATTGTTCAACAAGGGGGCAGGGGCCCAGCCACTTCTACAGACCCTGGGGGTTCTAAGAGAATCTGAGGAGTCAAGATTCTCAGGGGTTTCTGTTCAGATGTCCTTAGGTGCTATTCTTGTAGTTTCTTTCAGCCCTGCCTGTTCCCTTATGGGTGAGGTGTGAGCTAACAAGAAATCTGACAGCAGCTGAGAGAAACAAGACCAGAAACCTAGTTTTTACTGTATGTACAATGAGAATCCACCAAAGGCTTTTCAGCAGAATGGAATGATTTTAACTCTGTTTTTATCTCCGTTTGTCTGTAGGATGCTGACTTCCAAGTAATTTTTCCAAGGAAAAAAGACAGAATGTTTCGTATTTTTGAACCTCCCTTTTTGTACTCATGATTTGTATATGAAATTCCCTATTCATAGTTATTCTCAAAGCTCGATAGATGATAGCCTAGTGATATGTAGTTTAGAGACAGCTAAGATTTCAAGTTTAATGTCTTTGTCCTTGTAGGTACCATCAGTGCTTATAGGATTTTTCTCTTTAATGCTGAGACCTAGGGTCTCACATATGGCCAGCAAGTGCTCTACCACTGAGCTACAGTCTCAGCCCTACAAGTATTTGACAAAATCTTTTTATCTGGGATGAGTTTCTCAAAATTGAAGCTTTAATCAAAGGAAAACACGATGCTCACTTCAAGTTTTAGAACACTACATGATTCTCAGTAACTTTAAAGATCCAATTATCACCCTTTCCATTTAGTTTTGATCTTTGTTTTTTTTGGTAGCCTCTAGAACCTCCCCCTCTCTCTGGTTTTTTTGAGACAGGGTTTCTCTTTGTAGCTCTGGATGTCCTGGAACTCACTCTGTAGACCATGTTGACCTTGAACTTGGAGATCTGCCTGCCTTTGCCTCCGCCTGACTAGAACCTCTCTCTTACACCACTGACTTTCTTAGGCAATTCTATCCCTGACTGCTTCTGTGTAGGAATTAATGTGCATATTGCAGTTGCTTTCTAGCAAATGACTACTAGTGTGTATGTTGTGTGATATGCATGTACTCGGTATGTGTGGTGCATGTACACACTGGCTGTTTTGCTTTACTGCTCTCTACTTTATCACCTTCAAATAGGGTTTACTTATGCTAGGCTGGCTGACCAGTGTACTGTGCAGATGCACCTGTAACTGCTCGTCACAGTGCTGGGTCCTAAGTACTCACTTTTTCTGGCTTTTTACATGGCTTCTGGGGATCTGAACTCAGATCCTTATGCTTGCAGACTCACTGAGTCATCTCTTCAGCACCCTCTGGCATGGTGGTTCTCAACCTTCCTAATGCTGAGATCCTTTAACACACAGATCCTTATGTGGTGGAGACCGACAACCACAAAATTATTTTTGTTGCTACTTCATAACTGTAATTTTGAATTGTAACTATGAATTATAATATAAACGTTTTCTGATGGTCTTAGGCGACCGCTGTGAAAGGGTCATTCAATGCCCCCAAAGGGTTGTGAGCCACAGGTTGAGCCACACACACTGCTAACAAGTTAATTCATTTCCCTTGTAGCTGACATAAGTTGCCTTCATCATGTATCTAATTCTATTTTTACCTCTTTTCTCTATGACTTTCTGAATTATGGAGGCCATGTCTTTCATCCTATTGCTGACATACTCTAAAAATCAATTTAGCTCCTGTAGTTAAGTACATCATTTTCAAAATTATGACCTTCCTTTGTATCTTCAGGATAATGGAACCATTCAGTCAGCAATTACTGCTGTTACAGCAAGTGGTTTGGGAGATATTAGTGAACAAGAGACAAAAATCCTTTTATGAAGGTTACATTTGGAATAAAGGGAGAGATAAGAAGCATAAATAATTAGCTTCTAAAAATGTTAGAAGAGTTGGAAAAATAAAGACATGCAGAGAATCGATGAGGTACTCAGAGCAGACTTCATAGACATTACAGACATGTGCCACCACACTTGACACTAAAATTTTATTTTGGGTATGTGCAATTGGAAATGAGTAATAATGAAACATGACAGATGGAATATTCCTTGAGTCCAATTTCAAGAGGAGCAGACATGAACTTGGGATATGTCAGAACAAAGATGTTTCATGATACTATTAGGTAAGATTACTAAGGGAATGTGTTCTCAGAGGACCAAGAGCTGAATCCAGGAGTATTACGATGTCAACAGTTGGGGAGATGAGTGTCAGCCAGCAAAGTAAAAAGGACTTTCTGAAGTGCAGTCACTAACTGTATCACGTGCTGATATGCAAACATAAAGGCAGAACAGGGGCCTCTGGATTTGTCAACACAGAGGCCACTGATGACCTACATTCCGGAGAGTATTTTTGGGTGGATGTACGCATGTAAAACTTAATTGAACTGTTTTGAGAGAATGAACAAAAAACTCAACACAGAGCAAAGATACCGGTCAGTGACAAGTGGGTTAAAAAGATGGGGGTTATGTATTTGTGTGGTGCCAGTACATCAGTGTGTGGTTGCATGTGCACACAGTGGTCAGAGCAAGACCTCGGATGTCTCCCTCTGGCTCTCTACCTTACGACTTTGAGACAGAGTCTCAATAAATTGGAAGATGACTCTTTTGTCTAGAGTGGCTGGATAGTGAGCTCTTGGAACCCATGTGCCTCTCCGGCCCAGTGCAGGAGTTACAGATACATGCAGCCATGCCTGTTTTTTCTTTTTCTTTTTCTTTTTTTTTAACATGGGCACTTGGGATTTGAATTCAGGTCCTCATGCTTGTAGGGCAAGCACTCTTACCCAGTGAACAAACTCCCTAGCCCCAGTTTTTAAATGGAGCAAATGGCAAATTTTTATGTTACAAGGATCAATCGAGTACATTCTCCTTCTGAAGTTCAGCGCTACTCATAGGCTTCATGTGCTTTTTTTTTTTGTTTTTGTTTTTTTTTTTTTTTTTTTTTTTTTTCAAGTCAGGGTTTCTCTGTGTAGCTTTGGCGCCTTTCCTGGAACTCACTCTGTAGACCAGGGTGGCCTTGAACTCACAGAGATTTGCCCGCCTCTGCCTCCTGTGTGCATCTCTTTAGACATGCTCTGATGAGATCTGGCCCACTCACACAACCACCTAAGGGCACTAAATCCCTTCATGTACCTACAGCAGCAAAGCAGAATGGTGCTCCACAGCAGTGCTTAGCATCTGAAGGGCATGTCATGTCTAAGTGTGACTGCTGGATTTAGGGAAGGTCTGGCCTTTTGGACAGGTTCTCTTATAAGGTGAAATATTATATTATATTAAATAGTGTCATTTTTAGAATGTACCTAAAATGTTTCTTATCTTCATTCCTGACCACAGCACTCTATAACCCTCTTTGGAGTACTACAAAGATGACACTGCACTACTCAGGCTGCTTATAAAAGATGGCACCACACTGCTGACGGTCAAGTGCCAGGTGCCCTGACTGGGACTACTTGTTTGCTTGTTTTTTTAAATAAAAATAGGCTCTGTAGCCCAAGCTGACATGAAACTATGAGGTTGTCTCTGACCTTGAACTACTTCCTGATCATCTATCTCTACTTCCTGAGTGCTGGAATGATGGACATATAACACCATGCCCAGCTCTGATCGGGACTGAATTGTTACAATTAAGTGGACTTTGTCCTCTTCCTCTCTTTGAAATGGACACCACTGAGGTAAGCATGAGCACCCCAATCACTTCCCTGCTGTTGACACTTGGTGTTGTATATTGAGAAATCCTTTCTACATAGGTTTTACTTTTACTCCATGTACCCTAGTGGAAAACAGGGACCAATGAAATCAGGGTGCTTGTACAGGTGTTCTGGTTTGAAATTAAGTCAACAGGATATACATACCGAACAAGCCAAAGTGCTTACTTTTCATTTTCTACAAAATGGTTTATTTTGCTGTTTACTATGGAGCAGCTACAAATACAATCCATATGAACACAAAGGACTGAACTCTGTAGCACTATAAAACATATGTGGTTATGAGGAATTGAGAAGCCAGGAAAAGGGGCATGGCATTTACATATGCTCATTTCCCATCATACCCCTTAAATGTCAAAGGCACTTGCCGAAGTGGTTAAATTAGGGATTAAGGGATGTAAAATAATAACATACAACTAAGACATAAAAACAATGCTTGAATTTTCTTATCTCTAACATTTTACTAGATCCTTAGACATATGCAATTTACAGCTATAAAATAATGAGTTTATTTCATAATCTTTTCAAGTGAAAAGAACCCAATGCAACACTGTAAAACCAGAATTTTTCTATATCAATTGTAACAAGAACACTTTTATCTCCAGGTAATCACCTAGATCACTCACGTCACCTCTCAGTACACACTGGAAATCACACCAGCTCTCACACTAGCACAGTGACTTCTGGAGCACAGCCCTTTCCCCGACACCTTTGTCTAGCATCTGCTAAGGCATGGTCCTTGTTTACAAGCTTACCCTGACCCCAACTGGATTAGCAATGTTTTCATCCTTACTCACTTGTTCTAAACAAGTAGCTTTGTAAAATAACAGCCAGCATACAAGTGTGCTCCACCCTTTATCCTACTTGACATATGAAAATAAGGAGCCGAGTAAGACTAACATCAGGTTTAAAGAGAAGGCCCATCAACATGTGGTGGTGCCCGTGGGGAGTCTCAGCTACTTCTGAGGCTAAGTTGGAAAGATCACTTGAGCCCAGGAATTCTTTCTTTGAACAAAAGGAAAAAGGCTGCAGTGTAGCTGAAAGTTTTCCTGGTCCCGCCTGGCCCACGGTCAGGACAAATCTCTCTCACCTGCCAGTCCCGCAGCCGCTTTTACAGCATACAGGTGATGTCCACAGCACTGCAGAGCATGGTGGCGCACACCTTTAATGCCATCCCTCGGGAGGGAGAGGCTAGTGGCTCTCTGTGAGTTTGAGGCCAGCCTGGGTCACAGTCTCAAAAACAAGACACACAAAATAGGCTCAGACGGTCAGTCTAAGGGAAGGTGATATTTGTATGGACTAAGATGGCCCCTTTCTGCTCCTTCTGACCCACTTGACACTGTTTAATGGCAACTGCCTTCCCAAAACATGTTTTTAAATTGACCACTCACAGAAAAGTAAAAATGATTCCAATAACATTTCCATGTGAAAACACAAAATTTGATTGGTAGTACAGTCCTTAACTTAGCAACACTCTGACTCAATACAACTAATGACATTTGTATTTAACACTGAAAAGATTTCTTGCATATTTTCTAGCTATAAAGTATATACAAGATGTGACTACAGGTCTGTTTGGGCTGCAGTGCTGACAGGACACAGAACATGTGGAAGCAGCAAGAAGCAATTTCAAGCTCTTTCCATGTCTGATCCTCAGCCTGTGTGTGTGTGTGTGTGTGTGTGTGTGTGTGTGTGTGTGTGTGTGTGTGTGTGTGTGTATTTACAGGGTACTCACATGCTACACAAAACAGAAAGGTGTCGATTCTGCTATCAAAATGCCAACATTACTTTCTAACACAGAGCCCAGGAATGAACTGTAATGACAGTCACCGGGACCTCTGCACCTGATGTGCATTACTCTTTCTCCATTTTTAAACCATGTTCCACCATCAATACTGGACCTTCTTTTAATCAGTAAATTTCTCAGTTTATAAAATTTTGGGACAGTTCCCAATGGTTTTTGTTAGGACAAGGCAAACAAAGACCACAGGCATCACTGAGTTATGACGAGGAGAAAGAACCCGTTCATCACAAACTGCTACAAGGGAAGAGGCTTCTGTTAGCCAAATCACAAGGGCACGCTGCAGGCATGGAAGTAGTGACCTGATTTCACTGGGCACCAACTAACATTAGCAAAGCTACTTGAATGGTTCTGTTGATCTTCACTGTTGTTAAATTATGATAGTTTTGATGGTGGTAAAACTTCATTTTTTCAAGTGCAGGATGATCTGAGCTGAATGAGAAAAAGAATGATTAAGGAGGGAGTGAAGGCAGGCCTGGCATCAATCTGAACAACCACTTCTCTTCTGGTTTTTTGCTTTTAGTTTTTTTTGAGACAGGTTCTTACTCTATAGCCCAGGCTGGTCCAGAACACACCATGAAGCCCAGGATGGCTTCGAAATCATGGCAACTCTCCTACTTCAGTGTTCAGAGAGCAGAGATTATGGGTGTGAGCCATCACACCTGGCTCTCCTCAGCTTCTTATTGTGGGAATGCCCATATTTCCAGTATTTCACATAATGTCATAAACATGCCAGTCACTTTAAGGTCTCAGGATTATGTAAGATCAAAAAAGATAAAACAATAAATAAACTGAGTGAAGTCATCACTGCTGTAAAAAAATTCTCAGTCACAAGCCAACATGGTTTCCTCAGTAGCAATAAATTTAAATACAAACAACTACATATATAAAGTTACGTAATCTAAACTTTTTTATACTTAATGTCTAGAAAATAATTTTATCATTCTATTTTTTAATAATTGTTTCCTTAAAAGTGGCATGCTTTATTAAAATAAGCACTGGAAATATGGAGTCTTCTTAGAAAAAAACTCCATCTTCACTAACAGACACTGAGTGACACTAGACATCTACACTAATCAATGGCAAGCTAATGACTTATGATTCAAACACAAGACAAGAACACACTGGGACCAGCTCTGCTGATTCAAGCACAACATCTCCATCCCTGAACTACCAGCTGCTGGGATTGAGAACACTCCTTGGCCCATTGTTTTCAAGAGGATTTATCATCAGTTCAGATGCTGTGCACATGAACTGACAAACAGAGTGAAGAGACCAGAGTCAACTTTCCATAATATGCAAGAAACTGTAAAGTCAGCAGTTATATCTAGATGCTACAAGGGTCTAGGCATCACTTAATCTGGCTGCCACCTTTCAAATTTCTTTCCATTCTAAACATTCTTGTCTGTTAGCATTAACCACTGTAGAATTAAACAAAGAAAAATACAAATTGTTTTATACATTTTGAATTAAAATGATCACAGAAGTAACATATGTTATACAGGACCACCATCTCCCCTTCAATACTGACAATCCCTGTGAACTGTATTTCTAGATTAAGATGTCCATGTGAGAAGTTCCCAATTTGATTATCATGCCTTTTCCTCTTACACATCAGGATGCATTTTCACGTTGACTTGTTTAAACAATACTCAGGGGTTGGCACTCTTTACAATGAACACATCTTGTTATACCCCTAAGCATCTGCTACTGACTGATTATGTACAGATGACCTTTGCTCCTGACAGTCTGCCACTCACTGCCACTGGCTGTTTGGACTGTGCACCATCTATGTCCCAAAAAGTGTCAGAGGACACACTGAGAGTGTCAGAGAAACATGACATTCAAAGCAGAAGACTATGCTAACTTCAGCTCTTCTGGCACAGGGTTAGTTAAAATTAAAGAGGGAAAACTATCAACAAATTAAATCAAGGAAAAAATTACCTGCAGATTGCACTTACATCAGAATTGGTCCCTTCTTATTGTAGTTTAACTGACAATCGACTGGACCAAGACTGGGCACTACATATTGCTCATTTTCAAACACTCCAGTGACATTCTCCAATACTTTTATTATCTCCAATTTTATGGTACCATATTATGCTTTCACACTGTTTAAATTTCCCATTTTGAAAATGCAAATACCAAAAAGTTACCATGCATTCCCTTATACAGTCAGAATAGGTTTACTGGAATATGTTCAGGTAGAGCTGAAGGCAGAAACATTTACAACGCATAGCTTTTGTCAATCCATAAATGTGGAAATGGCCTGCAAAGCAACTGTAATATGAAAAGAATGACATTCTTTCACATACTGATGGGATGGTTATGAATCTCTTTCAGCATCTGAGTCAGGACTCTACACAGGCTTCCTGACCACCAGCTTGACCCTCATTTTAATATGATAATAAATGTTTTTAATGCCACTACGACACAAGTATGGGATATTGTCATCAGTGTTTAACTATATATACATATAACAAACTGGCAAGTATCTAGTTTCAAATTAGATCCTTGGAATAAAGCAAAATAGAGTTATCTTTGCCTTAAATATAATTATTCAAAACACATTTTGCTAGTTGGGAAGAAGATTATTGGATATTCTCAATGCTCCAATTTGAAGTGGTACTTGCCTTTTAGTTTCTTGAAAAAGAAAATTTGAAAGTTATATACATAGGTTTCATTTAAATTATGCAGCAATCTTTAATTATTACTGTCCCAGATCTTGTTTAATGAGGATCTCTGTCATCAAATCAAGTACGGTTTTTCACAACTATAAGAACTGTAAGAGAAAAAAGCAAAACAAAAAAAGAAAAAGAAAAAGAATGCATCAAAATCAGAACCATATCACAGCTAGGTCAGCAGCACAATTCCTACGTGTGGGCATCGGCCATTGTTAGAAAGGAGAAACCAAGGCCAAACTCTGATCTGAGATAACAGCTATGAAATAAGAGGAAATGTAGAAATATTACAAAACAACCCAACTGTCTAACACTGGCCTTTTGAGCAAATAAACCATGGCAAATCAGTACTTTTAGATCCTAAAATATTATTACAGTATTTAATGACATGGGAAAATAATGAATAAAATATTTATTGGAAAATATCTGATATGATCTTAGCTTTTGAGAATCATGCTTACACACAATAGGAAAAGCACATAAACAGTTATACTGACAGCAGCTACAGTAGTACAGTGAGAGTCCAGTTGAATTTTACAGTCCTTTTTATGCTAGTCTGTATTTTGCATGGCGCCCACCGTTTATGGTAGGTTCTTGCTATCTGAGATAATTATATTCTACAAAGTTATCAAGAACATTGAACTGGTGACTCCTGAACCACTACTCCTAGGGAAAACACAGGGTTAAGTTCCCATGCATCTCTGGCTACTACATTTTAGTCAATAAATTAACACATAATCTTGTTCTATGGGTGTTTCTGTATTAAGACGTCATGAATTAAAACATTATAAGGAAGGCAAGGCCAGCAGTAGAGTAGCTGAGCCCTGAGGAAGCCCACATATTTTCTGTGAAGGTCTATTACAGCATTAGTAACAGAAACAGCATTTCTAGTCTATCCGTGAGGTCCACTTCAAACCATCAAGTCAGCAAAAGTGTGGACCAAGCAGTCTACGATAAGGACACTTGGTTATGCAATGAAGGTTGAAATAAGACGGCAGAGCTCCACCTGACCCTGGCTGGAAACCTCTGGGTCAAGGGAGTAAAATTCTTCTTGTTCTGAATTACCATGGGAATCACATGAGCATTAACTTGAGGGTTACAAACACACCTCAACTGGTAAACAAATTCACACAGCAACCCAGGGAATGAGACTGGATCACAGTTCTTTGTAACACGTTTTAAGATTAAAAATACCTTTATCTGCCTGAATATACCTACCTGATGTTTCAAAATTATCTTGGGGCTGGGTGTGGTGTCTCACACCTATAATCCCAGGGCTTGAGAACAACGTACTAAGTTTCAGACCAACCTGGACTACAGAGTAAAACTTTGCTAAAAAAAATAAAAAGCAAAATAACGCCTCCTCAAATATATCCTTACAAAAATTTCTAATTGTTATTTTTCTTGGAGACCCTTCCTAGTTCTTCATAAAATCTCTGTAAATATAAGTAAAGAGATCTTGAAGAAAGGTACTTATTTAAAAATGATCTGACTTCGAAGAAAATACTAAGAAAAAACAGAATGAGTTATGGTTTCAGAACTAAAACTAAGTTCGAATCTATAAACACACATACAAAGTCATCTGGAGAAATTAACAGGTTTGTCTCCTGAACACATTAGTAAACAGGAAAGTGTATTTTGGCTCTAAGTATATCAGATACCAGATTTAGCCTTAAACAAATGGTTGAGTCCTGTGCTGTGACTGGGGCGTGGCTGAGGAGCAGGAGAAGGAGCATTCTTTGAGAATCTAACAAAGGATATGGACTCCCCACAGAAATGTCCACATGCATATTCACATAGAACCTCAGACATTTAAAGCCGTTCTCAGAGATGGAGAGAGTCTAGGTAAAGGTTCCTTCCTTATTCAAGGCATATGTCATTATTCGATGATGACATTACATACACTAGGTCAACTGAAGTGAAAAGGAATTAAAATAATTTTAAAATAAAACCCTAGCCAGAGGCCAGCCTGGGCTACAAAGTGGCATTTAGGACAGCCTGGGCTATATAATGAGACTATGTATCTGGAAAAAAAAAATCAAGACCAAATCAAACCCTAAGCTTCACAAAACACAATACCCCAAGAAACAATGATCCAATAAATACTTACTGATAATCATTAGCAAAAGGATAGCTGCAGCCAAAGCCATGATGGCTTTTATCTACAACACAAAAGGCAAATCAAAGATTCGACTGGTTAATAAGACAAAACTCTCTGTCTGCTACTTATGGTACTACACGACCTCATCAATAAACAGGCACACTCCCTGCAGGGTTCCCAATTTGTTGTTTCTCACAGGAATTTGATGGTTGGTTTGTATTCTTGTGTAAATAATCAAAGTTTCTCCAAACATGAGGGTTTGCTTTGGTGGATGCTACCATCTATGGCTGTACTGCACAGTAAGCAGCCACAAAGAAGCCTTCTCGGGGCTGGGGCTTCTTCTAATGTGAGACACAAAAACTGTACTTTTAGCAGTTCTGGTCAGGACTGGATAGTACACAGGCAGCCAGTAGTCCATGTATTATTTTATGTACAATGGCCTGTCTTA